>NC_089221.1:60726016-61088516 GCF_963924675.1 Phocoena phocoena | reverse complement strand
CACAGGGCTCTGGGGGCAGGTCATCTATCTGAAAAGTATGACCCCATCTTAGAATCCGCATTTAAGTTAACTTTACTGCATAAGTGAAAATGATTACTGGGGTGTTATGGTCATTATTTTAACTCTTTGATGAAGTTTTTCCATGTACCAATATTACTGCCTCTAAGAATGTGTTTTTTTCTCTTCTTCATCTAAGGAACAGCAAAGATAAACTAGGAGAAATTGGATACCCTTTAATTTGGTCCCCTCATTGTTTACCCCAGGCAATGAAGCAGACCTTGACAAGGGTCCCTTAATCCTGGAAAGTGCATATTAGTGTTGTCTAGAATAGTCTGAGCCTGGGGGCTGTCAAAGAAAAAATTATTCTGACACTTGTAAGAAAGACTTTACTCAGGACTATTGCTATAGGTGTAGCTGCCAAGACTACTGCAGTACGGACAAGAAATGGGAGTCAACTCCAAATACAAGAACAAGGAGGGATTTATAGCCAAGGAATAGGTGTTGGAGTTGGGGGCAGGGGGAATGGATGGAAAATTACATCAGAAGTCTGGTGAAAAGAGGCAGATGGATGGATGGCTTTT
Source organism: Phocoena phocoena (assembly GCF_963924675.1). NCBI lineage: Eukaryota > Metazoa > Chordata > Mammalia > Artiodactyla > Phocoenidae > Phocoena > Phocoena phocoena. Next base: position 61,087,935 of record NC_089221.1, on the reverse strand, counting down.
ATTCAAAGACAACCTCACAGGTAAGTTGTTTGCTATCTCTAGGAATTAGCTAATCCTGGGAAAAGCACCACATCCCTAGGTCCTCAAGGCCCTAAGATGTCAAAGCATTATAAAATACAGAAAAAAATGTAAAGCATGATTAATGGAAAGTGCCTTGCTTCTAGCTTCTAAAATACCATTTATGTCAACCACCCAATTACCTCATCAAATGAGAAAGCATTGATCAGCAAGATCATCTGATTTCCTCTAATAATCATAACATTTAATTAGTTCCTTCTATATGGTTCGTCTCGTGCTAAGCACTTTAAATGTGTAATTGTATTTAATCCACACATTTGTATATTGATTATAGTGGTAATTATACAAATCTGTACATGTGATAAAATACCATAGATTTATACACAAAGCCCTAGCAACAACAACAAAAAGAATGCATGCGAAAACTTGTGAAACTTGAGTAAGAATGGCTAGTTAATTGTATTGTGCCAATCAATTTCCTGGTTATGATAATGCACTATTTAAATAAGATGTCAACACTGGGATAAGCTAGGTGATATATACAAGAGACCTCACAGTACTATTCTTGCAACTTTTTGTGAACCTATAATTATTTCAATTAAAATGTTACAAGTCCTGTGAGGCCAATACTACTATTACGTCCATTTTATACATGAGGAAACAGAGGCTTGGAGAGGTTAACTAACCTTTCTAAGGTCATTCAGTTAGTAAGTAAGAGAGTGTGTGATTCTGACCCACAGCCAATGCACTATCAACCTCCCTTCAACAGAGATAATCTTTAGAAAAAATGGTGATTCCTCTTATCCATAGAATTTTCTAGGTCCCAATATGGTCTGAAAAAATGTAAATAAATCCAATTACACTGCAGTGCTTGAGAGTTAAATGGCAGCACACTAAAAAGTTAGTACAGGAGACACAGGCAGCCTCCAGCAGCATATGCAGCCTTTCCAGTGCCTGGCTCCTGCAGTAAACAGTAGTCAGTAGCACCCAGCAGCTCCCCCACCACCCTTTTAAAGGCAGTTTTGTTGGCGGGGGGGCGGTGCCTGTGGTGAGATACCTCCTGTGAGCAGCTTGTGTGGCATCCTACAGGGCAGATGTCTGCTGGGTGGCTGACAGGGTCTTGGTGCTCTGGCCTGGTGTCAGGCCTGAGCCTCTGAGAGGGGAGAGCCGAGTTCAGGACTATGGCCCACCAGAGACCTCCCAGCCCCACGTAATATCAATTGGCCAGAGCTCTCCTGGAGATCTCCGTCTCAATGCTAAGACCCAGCTCCACCCAAAGGCCAGCGAGCTCCAGTGCTGGATGCCCCACACCAAACAACTAGCAAGACAGGAACACAACCCCACCCATTAGCAGAGAGGCTGCCTAATATCATACTAAGTTCACAGACACCCCAAAACACACCACGGGATGCAGTCCTGCCCAGCAGAAAGAAAAGATCCAGCCTCATCCACCAGAACACAGGCACCAGTCCCCTCCACCAGGAAACCCACACAAGCCACTGAACCAACCTCACCCACTGGGGCAGACACCAAAAACAATGGGAACTACGAACCTACAGCCTGTGAAAAGGAGACCCCAAACACAGTAAGCTAAACAAAATGAGAAGACAGAGAAATATGCAGCAGATGAAGTAGCAAGGTAAAAACCCACCAGAACAAACAAATGAAGAGGAAACAGTCAGTCTACCTGAAAAAGAATTCAGATAATGATAGTAAAGATGATCCAGAATCTTGGAAATAGCATGGAGGAAGTACAAGAAATGTTTAACAAGGACCTAGAAGAACTAAAGAGGAAACAAACAATGATGAACAACACAATAAATGAAATTAAAAATTCTCTAGAAGGAATCAATAGCAGAATAACTGAGGCAGTAGGACGCATAAGTGACCTGGAAGATAAAATAGTGGAAATAACTACCGCAGAGCATAATAAAGAAAAAAGAATGAAAAGAATTGAGGACAGTCTCAGAGACCTCTGGGAAACATTAGGCACACGAACAATCGAACTATAGGGGTCCCAAAAGAAGAAGACAAAAAGAAAGGATGTGAGAAAATATTTGAAGAGGTTATAGTCAAAACTTCCCTAACATGGGAAAGGAAATAAGTCCAGGAAGCACAGAGAGCCCCATACAGGATAAACCCAAAGAGAAACATGGCAAAACACATATTAATCAAACTATCAAAAATTAAATACAAAGAAAAAATGTTAAAAGCAGCAAGGGAAAAGCAACAAATAACATACAAGGGAATCCCAATAAGGTTAACATCTGACCTTTCAGAAGAAATTCTGCAAGCCAGATGGGAGTGGCAGGACATATTTAAACTGATAAAGGGGAAAATCTACAAACAAGATTACTCTACCCAGCAAGGATCTAATTCAGATTTGATGGAGAAATTAAAACCCTTACAGACAAGAAAAAGTTAAGAGAATTCAGCACCACCAAACCAGCTTTACAACAAATGCTAAAGGAACTTCTCTAGGCAGAAAACACAACAGAAGGAAAAGACTTACAAAAACAAACCCAAAACAATTGAGAAAATGGTAATAGGAACACACATATAATTACCTTAAATGTAAATGGATTAAATGCTCCAACCAAAAGACATAGACTGGCTGAATGGATACAAAAGCAAGACCCATATATATGCTGTCTACAAGAGACCCACTTCAGACCTAGGGACACATACAGACTGAAAGTGAGGGGATGGAAAAAGATATTCCATGCAAATGGAAATCAAAATAAAGCTGGAGTAGCAATTCTCACATCAGACAAAATAGACTTTAAAGTCTACTACAAGAGACAAAGAAGGACACTACATAATGATCAAGAGATCAATCTAAGAAGAAGATATAACAATTGTAAATATTTATGTACCCAACTTAGGAGCACCTCAATACATAATGCCAATGTTAACAGCCATAAAAGGGGAAATCGACAGTAACACAATCATACTAGGGGATTTTAATACCCCACTTTCACCAATGGACAGATCATCCAAAATGAAAATAAATAAGGAAACACAAGCTTTAAAGCACACATTAGACAAGATGGACTTAATTGATATTTATAGGACATTCCATCCAAAAACAATAACCATCCAAAAACATTTCCATCCAAAAACTTTCTTCTCAAGAGCTTATGTAACATTCCCCAGGATGGATCATATCTTGGGTCACAAATCAAGCCCTGGTAAATTTAAGAAAATTGAAATTGTATCAAGTATCTTTTCCAACAACAGTGCTATGAGACTAGATATCAATTACAGGAAAAAAAACTGTAAAAAATACAAACATATGGAGGCTAAATGATACACATTAAATAACCAAGAGATCACTGAAGAGATCAAAGAGGAAATTTAAAAATACCTAGAAACAAATGACACTGAAAATACGATGACCCAAAACCTATGGGATGTAGCAAAAGCAGTGCTAAGAGGGAAGTTTATAGCAATATAATACTACCTCAAGAAACCAGAAACATCTCAAATAAACAACCTAAGCTTACACCTAAAGCAATTGGAGAAAGAGGAAGAAAAAAACCCAAAGTTAGCAGAAGAAAGAAATCATAAAGATCAAATCAGAAATAAATGAAAAAGAAGATGGCAGAGTAGAAGGACGTGCTCTCACTCCATCTCGTAAGAACACCAGAATCACAACTACCTGCTGGATAGTCATCGATAGAAAGACACTGGAACTCACCAAAAAAGATACCCTACATCCAAAGACAGAGGATAATCCACAATGAGATGGTAGGAGGGGTACAATCACAGTAAAATCAAATCCCGTAACTGCTGGGTGGGTGACTCACAAACTGGAGAACACTTATACCACAGAAGTCCACCCACTGGAGTGAAGGTTCTGAGCCCCACGTCAGGCTTCCCAACCTGGGGGTCTGGCAACAGGAGGAGGAATTCATAGAGAATCAGACTTTCAACCCTAGTGGGATTTGATTGCAGGACTTCGACAGGACTGGGGGAAAAAGAGACTCCACTCTTGGAGGGCACACACAAAGTAGTGTGTGCATCAGGACCCAGGGGAAGGAGCAGTGACCCCGGGGGGAGACCGAGCCAGACCTACCTGCTGGTGTTCGAGGGTCTCCTGCAGAGGCGGGGGGTGGCTGTGGCTCACTGTGGGGACAAGGACACTGGCAGCAGAAGTTCTGGGAAGTACTCCTTGGCGAGAGCCCTCCCAGAGTCTGTCATTAGCCCCACCAAAGAGCCCAGGTAGGCTCCAGTGTTGGGTTGCCTCATGCCAAACAACCAACAGGGAGCGAACCCAGCCCCACCCATCAACAGTCAATGGATTAAACTTTTACTGAGCTCTGCCCGCCAGAGCAACAGTCTGCTCTACCCACCACCAGTCCCTCCCATCAGGAAACTTACACAAGCCTCTTAAAGAGCCTCATCCAGCAGAGGGCACAACCAAGAAGAACTATAATCCTACAGCTTGTGGAACAAAAACCACATTCACAGAAAGATAGACAAGATGAAAAGACAGAGGGCTATATACCAGATGAAGGAACAAGATAAAACCCCAGAAAAACATCAAAATGAAGCAGAGATAGGCAACATTCCAGAAAAAGAATTCAGAATAATGGTAGTGAAGATGATCCAGGACCTTGGAAAAAGAATGGAGGCAAAGATCGAGAAGATGCAAGAAATGTTTAACAAAGACCTAGAAGAATTAAAGAACAAACAAACAGAGATGAACAATACAATAACTAAAATGAAAAATACACTAGAAGGAATCAATAGCAGAATAACTGAGGCAGAAGAACGGATAAGTGACCTGGAAGACAGATGGTGGAATTCACTGCTGCAAAACAGAATAAAGAAAAAAGAATGAAAAGAAATGAAAACAGCCTAAGAGACCTCTGGGACAACATTAAACGCAACAACATTCACATTATACTGGTCCCAGAAGGGGAAGAGAGAGAGAAAGGACCCAAGAAAATATCTGAAGAGATTATAGTCGAAAAATTCCCTAACAGGGGAATGGAAATAGCCATCCAAGTTCAGGAAGTGCAGCAAGTCCCATACAGGATAAAGCCAAGGAGAAACACGCCAAGACACATAATAATCAAATTGGCGGGCTTCCCTGGTGGCGCAGTTGTTGAGAGTCCGCCTGCCGATACAGGGGACACGGGTTCATGCCCCAGTCCAGGAAGATCCCACATGCCGCGGAGCAGATGGGCCCGTGAGCCATGGCCACTGAGCCTGCACATCCGGAGCCTGTGCTCCGCAATGGGAGAGGCCACAACAGTGAGAGGCCCACATACTGCAAAAAAGCAAAAAAAAAAAAAAAAAAAAAAAAAAAAAATCAAATTGGCAAAACTTAAAGACAAAGAAAAATTATTGAAAGCACCAAGGGAAAAATGACAAATAATATACAAGGGAACTCCCATAAGGTTAACAGCTGATTTCTCAGCAGAAACTCTACAAGCCAGAAGGGAGTGGCATGATGCACTTACAGTGATGAAAGGGAAGAACCTACAATCAAGATTACTCTACCCAGCAAGGATCTCATTCAGATTCAATGGAGAAATCAAAAGCTTTCCAGACAAGCAAAAGCTAAGAGAATTCAGCACCACCAAACCAGCTCTACAACAAATGCTAAAGGAAATTCTCTAAGTGGGTAACACTAGAGAAGAAAAGGACCTACAAAACAAACCCAAAACAAATAGGAAAATGGTCATAGGAACATACATATCAATAATTACCTTAAACATCAGTGGATTAAATGCCCCAACCAAACGACACAGGCTTGCTGAATAGATACAAAAACAAGACCCACCTATATGCTGTCTACAAGAGACCCACTACAGACCTAAGGACACATACAGACTGCAAGTGAGAGGATGGCAAAAGGTATTTCATGCAAATGGAAATCAAAAGAAAGCTGGAGTAGCTATACTCATATCAGATGAAATAGACTTTAAAATAAAGAATGTTACAAGAGACAAGGAAGGACACTACATAATGCTCAAGGGATCAAAGCAAGAAGCAGATATAACAAATATAAATATATATGCACCCAACAGAGGAGCACCTCAATACATAAGGTAACTGCTAACAGCTATAAAGGAGGAAATCGACAGCAACACGATAATAGTCGGGGACTTTAACACCTCACTTACACCAATGGACAGATCATCCAAAATGAAAATGAAGAAGAAAACACAACCTTTAAATGACACAACACACCAGGTAGGTTTAATTGATATTTATAGGACATTCCATCCAAAAACAGCAGATTACACTTTCTTCTCAAGTGCGCACAGAACATTCTCCAGGATAGATCACATCTTGGGTCTCAAATCAAGCCTCAGTAAATTTAAGAAACTTGAAATTATATCAAGCATCTTTTGTGACCACAACGCTATGAGATTAGAAACTAAATACAGGGGAAAATACATAAAAAACAGAAACACATGGAGGCTAAACAATACGTTACTAAATAACCAGCAGATCACTGAGGAAATCATAGGGGAAATCAAAAATTACTAGAGACGAATGACAATGAAAACACGACGATCCAAAACCTATGGGATGCAGCAAAAGCAGTTCTAAGAGGGAAGTTTATAGTGATACAAGCCTACCTCAAGAAACAAGAAAAATCTCAAATGAAGAATCTAACCTTACACCTAAAGGAACTAGAGAAAGAAGAACAAACAAAGCCCAAAGTTACCAGAAATCATAAAGATCAGAGCAGAAATAAAGGAAATAAAAACAAAGAAAACAATAGCAAAGATGAATAAAACCAAAAGCTGGTTCTTTGAGAAGGTAAAAAAAATTGATAGACCATTAGCCAGACTCACCAAGAAAAAGAGGGAGAGTACTCAAATCAATAAAGTTAGAAATGAAAAAGGAGAAGTTACAACAGACACCACAGAAATACAAAGCATCCTAAGAGACTACTACAAGCAACACTATGCCAACAAAATGGACAACCTGGAAGAAATGGACAAATTCTTAGAAAGGTATAACCTTCAAAGACTGAAGCAGGAAGAAATAGAAAATATGAACAGACCAATCACACGTAATGAAATTGAAACTGTGATTAAAAATCTTCCAACAAACAAAAGTCCAGGACCAGATGGCTTCACAGGTGGATTCTATCAAACAAGTAGAGAAGAGGTAACACCCATCCTTCTCAAACTCTTCCAAAAAATTGCAGAGGACGAAGCATTCCCAAACTCATTCTATGAGGCCACCATCACCGTGATACCCAAACCAGACAAAGATACTACAAAAAAAGAAAATTGCAGACCAATATCACTGATGAATATAGATGCAAAAGTCCTCAACAAAATACTGGCAAACAGAATCCAACAGCACATTAAAAGGATCACACACCATGAGCAAGTGGGATTTATCCCAGGGATGCAAGGATTCTTCAATATACGCAAATCAATCAATGTGATACACCATATTGACAAATTGAAGAATAAAAACCATATGATAATCTCAATAGATGCAGAAAAAGCTTTTGACAAAATTCAACACTCATTTATGATAAAAACTATCCAGAAAGTGGGCATACAGGGAAACTACCTCAACTTAATAAAGGCCATATATGACAAACCCACAGCAAACATCATTTTAATGGTGAAAAACTGAAAGCATTTCCTCTAAGATTAGGAACAACACAAGGTTGCCCATTCCCACCACTATTATTCAACAAAGTTTTGGAAGTCCCAGCCATGGCAATCAGAGAAGAAAAAGAAATAAAAGGAATACAAATTGGAAAAGAAGAAGTAAAACTGTCACTGTTTGCTGATGACATGATACTATACGTAGAGAATCCTATCGATGCCACCAGAAAACTACTAGAGCTAATCAATGAATTTGGTAAAGTTGCAGGATACAAAATTAATGAACAGAAATCTCTTGCATTCCTATACACTAATGATGAAAAATCTGAACGAGAAATTAAGGAAACACTCCCATTTACCGTTGCAACAAAAAGAATTAAATACCTAGAAATAAACCTACCTTAGAAGACAAAAGACCTGTATGCAGAAAACTATAAGACACTGATGAAAGAAATTAAAGATGATACCAACAGATGGAGAGATATACCATGTTCTTGGATTGGAAGAGTCAATATTGTGAAAATGACTATACTACCCAAAGCAATCTACAGATTCAATGCAATCCCTATCAAATAACCAATGGCATTGTTTATGGAACTAGAACAAAAAATCTTAAAATTTGTATGGAGACACAAAAGACCCTGAATAGCCAAAGTAGTCTTGAGGGGAAAAAACGGAGCTGGAGGAATCAGACTCCCTGACTTCAGACTATACTACAAAGCTTCAGTAATCAAGACAATATGGTACTGGCACAGAAACAGAAACATAGGTCAAAGGAACAAGATAGAAAGCCCAGAGCTAAACCCACGCACTTATGGTCAACTAATCTATGACAAAGGAGGCAAAGATATACGAGGGAGAAAAGACAGTCTATTCAATAAGTGGTGCTGGGAAAACTGGACAGCTACATGTAAAAGAATGAAATTAGAACACTCCCTAACACCATACACAAAAAGAAACTCAAAATGGAGTCAAGACCTAAATGTAAGACCGGACACTATAAAACTCTTAGAGGAAAACATAGGAAGAACACTCTTTGACATAAATCACAGCAAGATCTTTTTTGATCCACCTCCTAGAGTAATGGAAATAAAAACAAAAATAAACAAATGGGACCTAATGAAACTTCAAAGCTTTGGCACAGCAAACAAAACCATAAACAAGACGAAAAGACAAACCTCAGAATGGGAGAAAATATTTGCAAACGAATCAACAGATAAAGGATTAATCTCCAAAATATATATGCAGCTCAATATTAAAGAAACAAACAACCCAATCCAACAATGGGCAGAAGACCTAAATAGAGACTTCTCCAAAGAAGACATACAGATGGCTACGAAGCACATGAAAAGCTGCTCAACATCACTAATTATGAGAGAAATGCAAATCAAAACTACAATGAGGTATCACCTCACACCAGTTAGAATGTGCTTCATCAGAAAATCTACAAACAAAAAATGCTGGAGAGGGTGTGGGGAAAAGGGAACCCTCTTGCACTGTTGGTGGGAATGTAAATTGATACAGCCACTATAGAGAACAGTACGGGTGTTCCTTAAAAAACTAAAAATAGAATTACCATATGATCCAGCAATCCCACTGCTGGGCATATACCCAGAGAAAACCATATCTCAGAAGACACATGCACCCCAATGTTCATTGCAGCATTATTTACAGTAGGCAGGTCATGGAAGCAACCTAAATGCCCATTGACAGACGAATGGATAAAGAAGTTGTGGTACATATATACAATGGAATATTACTCAGCCATATAAAGGAACGAAACTGAGTCATTTTTTGAGATGTGGATGGATCTAGAGACTGTCATACAGAGTGAAGTAAGTCAGAAAGAGAAAAACAAATATCATATACTAACACATGTATGTGGAACCTAGAGAAACGGTACAGATGAAACGGTTTGCAGGGCAGAAGTTGAGACACAGATGTAGAGAACAAACGTATGGACACCAAGGGGGGAAAGCTGCAGGGGGTGGGGATGGTGGTGTGCTGAATTGGGTGATTGGGATTGACATGTATACACTGATGTGTATAAAGTTGATGACTAATAAGAATCTGCTGTATAAAAAATAAAATTCAAAAATTAAAAATAAAACTAAACTTTCTTTGGGTTATTTGTATGGAAATATGTTAATATGAATGTTTCAGACATTACATGAAATTCCTAAAAATCTTATATGTTCTGGTATAATGTTATAAGTGATAATTCTAGTTATTACTTTAAAATGTATATCTCAGAAATAACTAAATTTCCTTGTCAATTGCATTATTATGAACTTTCATCAAATCTTTAACCGTGGTCATTTTTAAGTCTTTTGTCATTTACAGACAGTTCTGGGTGTACTCTGATGCTTTTGCAAATATGTTCCTATAAAAGGGTTTCATCTTCAAGGAATTCACGGAAAAGACTCTGACAAGTTCAGGTTTCTGGTAACTGACTACACTGCTGAACTGAAAGAATAAGCATTTTCAGAACTCTAATGGAAAACTGATGAATTCATAAAAGTGCTAACAAAAGATCAAAATGAAAAAAAAATTAATTACATGGGACTGAGTGAACTGATGAAGATGATTATAAATTTTGTGACTTTCTGTTTGAATTTTAAAAATGTGATGTAAATTTATTTAAAAAGAACTTAGTGTAAAACAATGCCACTCTTCTCACATATTTTCTCTTGTTTTGGAAAATATAGATATTTTCTGTTAAAAACGTGATTTATGCTGACACATAATAGGTTGATTATTGTTATTATAAATGAATCAATAAATATTTTTAAGTTGTAAAGAAAAAAGAAATAAATGAAAAAGAAATGCAGGAAACAATAGCAAGATCAAAAAAACTAAAAGCTGGTTCTTTCAGAAGATAAACAAAATTGATAAACCATTAGCCAGACTCATCAAGAAAAAAAGGGAGAAGACTCAAATCAAGACTCTTCTCAAACCACTGATTTGAGAAGACTCAAATCAACATAATTAGAAATGAAAAAGGAGAAGTAACAACTGACACTGCAGAAATACAAAGGATTAGGAGAGATTACTACAGGCAACTATATGCCAATAAAATGGACAACCTGGAAGAAATGGACAAATTCTTAGAAAAGCACAACCTTCTGAGACTGAACCAGGAAGAAACAGAAAACATAAACAGACCAATCACAAGCACTGAAATTGAAACTGTGATTAAAAATCTTCCAGCAAACAAAAGCCCAGGACCAGATGGCTTCACAGGTGATTTCTATCAAAAATTTAGAGAAGAGCTAACACCCATCCTTCTCAAACTCCTCCAAAATACAGCAGATGGAGGAAAACTCCCAAACTCATTCAACAAGGCCACCATCACCCTGATACCAAAACCAGACAAATTTGTCACAAAAAAGGAAAACTACAGGCCAATATCACTGATGAACATAGAGGCAAAAATCCTCAACAAAATACTGGCAAACAGAATCCAATAGCACATTAAAAGGATCATACACCGTGATCAAGTAGGGTTTATCCCAGGAGTGCAAGGATTCCTCAATATATGCAAATCAATTAACGTGATACACCATATTAACAAACTGAAGGATAAAAACCATATGATATTCTCAATAGACGCAGAAAAAGCTTTCGACAAAATTCAACACGCATTTATGATAAAAACCCTCCAGAAAGTAGGTATAGAGGGAACTTACCTCAACATAATAAAGCCCATATATGACAAACCCACAGCCAACATCATTCCCAATGGTGAAAAACTGAAAGCATTTCCACTAAGATCAGAAACAAGACAAGGTTGCCCACTCTCACCACTATTATTCAACATAGTTTTAGCCACAGCAATCAGAGAAGAAAAAGAAATAAAAGGAATCCAAATCAGAAAAGAAGAAGTAAAACTGTCACTGCTTGCAGATGACATGATACTATACACAGAGAATCCTAAAGATGCTACCAGAAAATGACTAGAGCTAATCAATGAATTTGGTAGAGTAGCAGGATACAAAATTAATGCACAGAAATCTCCTGAATTCCTATGCACTAATGATGAAAAATCTGAAAGAGAAATTAAGGAAACACTCTCATTTACCATTGAAACAAAAAGAATAAAATACCTAGGAATAAACCTACCTAAGGAGATAAAAGATTTATCTGCAGAAAACCATAAGACACTGTGAAAGAAATTAAAGATGATACCAGCAGATGGAGAGATATACCATGTTCTTGGATTGGAAGAATCAATATTTTGAAAATGACTATACTACCCAAAGCAATCTACAGATTCAATGCAATCCCTATCAAACTACCAATGGTATTTTTCACAGAATTAGAACAAAAAATTTCACAATTTTTATGGAAACACAAAGGACCCCGAATAGCCAAAACAATCTTGAGAAAGAAAAACAGAGCTGGAGGAATCAGGCTCCCTGACTTCAGACTATACTACAAAGCTAGAGTAATCAAGACAGTATGGTAGTGGCACAAAAACAGAAATATAGATCAATGGAACAGGATAGAAAGCCCAGAGATAAACCCACACACATATGGTCACCTTATCTTTGATAAAGGAGGCACAAATATACAATAGAGAAAATACAGCCTGTTCAATAAGTGGTGCTGGGAAAACTGGACAACCACATGTAAAAGAATGAAATTAGAACACTTCCCAACACCATACACAAAAATAAACTCAAAATGGATTAAAGACCTAAATGTAAGGCCAGACAGTATCAAACTCTTAGAGGAAAACATAGGCAGAACACTCTTTGACATAAATCACAGCAAGATCCTTTTTGAACTACCGCCTAGAGAAATGGAAATAAAAACAAAAATTAAAAAATGGACCTAATGAAACTTAAAAGGTTTTGCACAGCAAAGGAAACCATAAACAAGACAAAAAGACAACCCTCAGAATGGGAGAAAATATTTGGAAACAAAGCAACTGACAAAGGATTAATCTCCCAAATATACAAGCAGCTCATGCAGCTCAGTATCAAAAAAACAAACAACCCAATCCAAAAGTGGTCAGAAGTCCTAAATAGACATTTCTCCAAAGAAGACATACAGATTACCAACAAACACATGAAAGGATGTTCAACATCACTAATCATTAGAGAAATGCAAATCGAAACTGCCATGAGGTATCACCTCACACGGGTCAGAATGGCCATCATCAAAAAATCTACAAATAATAAATGCTGGAGAGGGTGTGGAGAAAAGGGAACCCTCTTACACTGTTGGTAGGAATGTAAATTGATACAGCCACTATGGAGAACAGTATGGAGGTTCCTTAAAAAACTAAAATTAGAACTACCATATGACCCAGAAATTCCACTACAGGACATATACCCTGAGAAAACCATAATTCAAAAAGAGTCATGTACCACAATGTTCACTGCAGCACTGTTTACAATAGCCAGGACATGGAAGCAACCTAATTGTCCATCGACAGATGAATGGATAAAGAAGATGTGGCACATATATACAATGGCATATTACTCAGCCATAAAAAGAAACAAAATTGAGTTATTTGTAGTGAGGTGGATGGACCTAGGGTCTTTCATACAGAGTGAAGTAAGTCAGAAAAAGATAAGCAAATACTGTATGCTAACACATATATATTGAATCTAAAAAAAAAAAAAAGATTCCTACGAACCTAGGGGCAGGACAGGAATAAAGACACAGACATAGAGAATGGACCTGAGGACACGGGGTGAGGGAAGGGTAAACTGGGATGAAGTGAGGGAGTAGCACTGACATATATGCACTACCAAATGTAAAATAGATAGCTAGTGGGAAGCAGCCGCAGAGCACAGGGAGATCAGCTCAGTGCTTTGTGACCACCTAGAGGGGTGGGATAGGGAGGGTGGGAGGGAAACGCAAGAGGGAGGGGATATGGGGATATATGTATACGTATAGCTGATTCACTTTGTTATACAGCAGATACAAACGCAACATTGTAAAGCAATTATACTCCAATAAAGATGTTAAAAAAAAAATAAGTTAGTATAGGAACTGGGATGGGTCTGCCCCAAGAAACAATGAAATGATGCCATTCTATTTTATGGGCTTCTTTCAGCAAGAAATTGTAAAATATCAACACTTTTTTTTTTTACTATTGTAAAACACCAGATACTAGATTAACAGTTATATAAAGATTTTCTTCACTTACCAAGAGAAATCTTACACGTGAGTCATAAATAACAGATAATGCATTTATTTTATACAGTTCAGTCTGCTCTAATGGAAAAGGAATTGGCAACATATTTCCAGTATTCTAATTCATCCTTGGTCGGTGAATCACAGCATTTTCTATGACACACTTGTTAGAAGCCTTTTCACTTCGTTAGGTCTTAATTACAGTGGCAGCACATAGCACTGGATCAAAATGAGTGCTCATATCTGATCTCAAGGTCTGTAAAATGTCAGAAACACAAGGTAATCATAGACCTGGTACTTTTCTTTAATATATTATGTGCCTATAGAATTAAATTCATAAAGTATGAGTCAATGACCTCTACAGTTTTACTAAATACTTTGTGTCATTTCCTGAATGTTCTCAATTACGTTTTGCCTTTGGCTATTTCTTTTATTTGGTTTAGTGTGACCTGATCTTATTTGACTCTTGATAATTGGATATCAAAATCCAGAAGGCCTGGGGCAAGCCATGTTTCAAGTACATGACCGCCATAATCCTCAACTCTTGACCTTAACTGTCTCTACAGGGCAGGTTTTTCTGTAACAGGGAGGGGGATGTGTGTAAGGGCTTATTGATGGTAACCATCACCAGCTCCACCCTGGCCTGGCTGCGGACCTGCAGTGAGGAAAACCAGAGGAGTTTGATTCCATCAACCAATGACTCAAAATACGGTTTTGGGAATGTGCTTTATGGTTTTCTATGTAAAATGCTACACAGGCTAACTGATGATCTCTTTCAAAGTCGGGGCGGGGGGGAAGGAAAGAAAAGCTAGTATGAAGCCATTAACATTTTTGAGCATTCTACAGAACTCCCATGTAACAAGGTTATCTTCATTTTTTGTCTTACTCATTTGGACTGATTTCAGTTTCATCAGTGTTTCTTTACTGGTGTTCACTGTTTAGCGTTTCTTTACAATTAACCTGGAGTTTGAAGACACTGCTACAGACAATGAATTCTAGTCAAATACCAGATGATATAGGAAGTGCTTGGTCATTTTAAAGTTTTAAATATATTCTCAGATACATTTTCATCTATACAGCAAAAGAATAAAGCAGATTTAATAAGTACAGTTTTCTTTACTGTATTCCACACAATTTTCTTAAGGATACAAAAAAGGTCCTGTGCAACCAGCCACCAGGAAATACTCCCAGGTCATGATGGAGTTAAGGGTTGCTGCAACCACATAAGACATTGTGAGGCTTCCCTGGTGGCGCAGTGGATAAGAATCCACCTGCCAATGCAGGGGACACAGGTTTTGTTCTCTGATCCGGGAAGATCCCACGTACCACGGAACAACTAAGCCCGTGCGCCACAACTACTGAGCCTGCGCTCTAGAGCCCGCGTGCCGCAACCACTGGAGCCCGTGTGCCGCAACTCCTGAAGCCCACGTGCCTAGAGCCCGTGCTCCGCAACAAGAGAAGCCACTGCAGTGAGAAGCCCACACACCACAAAGAAGAGTAGCCCCCGCTCGCCGCAACTAGAGAAAGCCCGCGTGCAGCAGCGACGACCCAACACAGCCCAAAAAAAAAAAAAAAAATTGTGGGTCTCTTTGATGGGTGGGCCCCAAGCTAACAAGACAGCAGAAGCCAAGAAACAAGATTTTAGCAGCTTTGTGAAGACAAAAATTGGGAAGTAATACAAATGTAGAACTACAAAGTACATCCATACCATGAAATGCTCTGCAGCTATCAAATGGTAATACAGGGATATAGTGATTGTATTTAAGTGCATTTAGATTACATATTTTTAGTTTAAAATACCACTTTTTAGTTTTTTAGTTAAAAAGAATTATGTAGCAGGATCCCATTTCTATATATGTTTACATATGTATAGAAAATAGCCTGGATAGATAAACAGCATCATAGGTATGGGTGTTATCCATGGTTGAGAGATAATGGGTAATTTTCCTTTTTATTTTCACTTGAGTATAGTTCCTAGGTTTTTTAATTAGCTTATATTAGTTAATAAAACTTTAAAGAAAGAAATGAAAAGAACAAGTAGGTGGTACTCTAGGAATCTGAAAACTAACACTTAATTCAGTCACCATTACTGACTCAAAAAACACTCAGCAAGTGTTTATTATCTTTCTACTATGTACACAGATCATTGCTATGACCTGAGAGAGATTTAAATATGTATGCTACTTCTCTACTGTCAAAGACTTAATTTTAGTAGTGGTAGAGCACACATATAAGCAACCAAAATTAACTCAGAGGCAGAATGAAAGGTACAGGAAAAGAACAAACAAGGTTCTGTGGGTAAACAGGGGCAGGAGGCAGCAACTGCTGGCGAGACATTGACAACCACAAAACAGAGGATCAAATAGCTCGGAGATGGAAACAACCTAAGTGTCCATCATTGGACGAACGGATAAAGAAGATGTAGCACATATATACAATGGAATATTACTCAGCCATAAAAAGAAACGAAATTGAGCTATTTGTAATGAGGTAGATAGCCCTAGAGTCTGTCATACAGAGTGAAGTAAGTCAGAAAGAGAAAGACAAATATCATATGCTAACACATATATATGCACTTTAAGAAAAAAAAATGTCATGAAGAACCTAGGGGTAAGACAGGAATAAAGACACAGACCTACTAGAGAATGGGCTTGAGGATATGGGGAGGGAGAAGGGTAAGCTGTGACAAAGCGAGAGAGAGGCATGGACATATATACACTACCAAACGTAAGGTAGATAGCTAGTGGGAAGCAGCCGCATAGCACAGGGAGATCAGCTGGGTGCTTTGTGACCGCCTGGAGGGGTGGGATGGGGAGGGAGATGCAAGAGGGAAGAGATATGAGGTTATATGTATATGTATAAGTGATTCACTTTGTTATAAAGCAGAAACTAACACACCATTGTAAAGCAATTATACTCCAATAAAGATGTAAAACAAAACAAAACAAAACAGAGAATCAGAAGGAGAAGGTGACCGGTTCATCTGTCAGGAGATGCTTTGGAGTGTGGCCGCAGCACCACACCAAGCCAAGCTGAGGATCTCCAATAGCAGAGCTAAATCCTGTCTTCTACTTAAATCAACTACAAACTTTATGCTCTCACTCCTCAACAGTTTTAGGTGTAAATTTATCACAGAAGAGCTCTTGTATTGTAGATGTCTGACATTATGCATTCATCAGGAAATATATGGATGTATTGTCATTTAATGGATGAAATATATTTCTCATCACATGAGCCAAAATGCCCATCTTATCATAAACAGTGGGGAGATGGCTAGCAAACAAGCTGCAAAGATGCATGGAAGACTAATTCAGGGACAAGAGAGCATGGCCACCAACTCTGGGGAAGAAGGAAGATGAACTTTTTCATTCTGGGGATTCCATCTGGGATGAAGTGACTGAGAGAAAGAGGCAGTGACAACGAAAGACCAGTGACTGTTCATGAGACACAGATCTCACCACCAAATCACACCACTGACATTCCATCAGTGGACTACTTGTTACTTAGTGGCACACATGCTGCTTTCTTTCCCCTGCTTATCCAATTGCTTCATATGGAGACAAAACTTTTCTGCTCGATTTCAGACTCTGCTGCAAACTTTCCTCTGTCCTAGAGCTCAATTGCATGGTTAAAAAGAAGATGCAAATGGAATAGATGATTACCAAAATCGTCAGAGTCCAAAGGATTGTGATAATGAACGTTCTCTTACAAATAAATAGCTAGAGGGATTAGCCAGATGAGTGTGTCAGAGTATCAGCAATGTTATAAGAACATCCAGTAACCATATGCTCGTCTCACCCTATGCTTGCTTTATGGCTCATCCTGCTCTCCTCAGTTAAGAGGTTCAGTAATCCTCTTTATCATTTTGCCAATGCTAAATGTATACATATATTGTGGTAAAACGTCAGGACTGGGATCATTTTCTGATATGCATAATACTGAGTAGGATGGCAATTGTAGCAACTTATTAAAGGTTGAATTTTCCTGTTCCAAGGAATGAAACTAAATGGAATGGAGGTATGAACAAAAGAGCAGCTAACTGGAGAAAGGACTTGAGGATATGGGGAGGGGGAAGGGTGAGCTGTGACAAAGCGAGAGAGAGGCATGGACATATATACACTACCAAACGTAAGGTAGATAGCTAGTGGGAAGCAGCCACATGGCACAGGGATATCGGCTCGGTGCTTTGTGACCACCTGGAGGGGTGGGATAGGGAGGGTGGGAGGGAGGGAGATGCAAAAGGGAAGAGATATGGGAACATATGTATATGTATAAGTGATTCACTTTGTTATAAAGCAGAAACTAACACACCATTGTAAAGCAATTATACTCCAATAAAGATGTTAAAAAAAAAAAAAAAGCAGCTAAGAGTTGTGAATGCAGCACACCTAGAGTTTATTCCACAGCGCTGAGTCCTTTTCAATCACTAACAATAAACCTGTCCATTCTACTTGGTGATGGATGTTAACTAGACTTATTGTGGTGATCATTTCACAGTATATACAAATATTGAGTCATTATGTTATACACCTAAAATGAATACAATGTCGTATGTCAATTATATAGCAATTTAAAAAACACAGTTGTACTGTCTTACAGTTCTGTAGGTTAGAAATCCAACGTGGGTCTAACTGGACTAAAATAAAGGTGTCGACAGGGTTGTTCCTTTCCATTTCCTTGCCTTTTCCAGCTTCTAGAGGCGTTCCACATTCCTTGGCTTGTAGCCCCCTTACTCCACCTTCAAAGCCTGCAAGATTGCAAGATTGCATCTCTGACCATTCTGCCATAGTTGTGTCTTCTTCGCTCCACAGCCAGGAAAACGTCTCTGTTTCTAAGGACTCGTTGATTACACTGGGCTCACCTGGATGACCCAAGATACCCTCCCATCTCAAAGTCCTTAACCTTAATCACATCTGCAAAGCCTGTTTTTCCATGTAAAACACCATTTTTTTTCTCTAATCCCTTTCTTTGCATTCCCATAGATTTATCCTATCCCTTGACTTGGGTTTACAGCAATAACGTGCTAACTGCTCTCCTTGGAGGAATTTCTCCTCCACTTCAATCCATCCCATGTGCCAATTTCATATAGATCCTCTTAAAGCACCGTTAAAAAACAAAATTCAACTGAGTACATCTTAAAGATCTTATTGGCTTTATTCAATGATTCATGAATTGGGCAGTATCCAATCTAACAGCTAGAAAGGAGCTCCCAGGAGCTGTACAAAATGAAAGACCTTTACAGGCAGAAGGCAGCAGGAACAAGGAAGTTATACTAGGCAAAAAAATCAGGTTGGTTGTTGCACGGGTACTGTCTTAGGGGATGGCAGGGGTCTATCAAGCTGAGAACCTAACTAGTGCTGATTAGCAATTCCTGATTGATTGGTTAAAATTCCATTGCTGGAATTTTTGCAGCTTTTCATATATATTCTGAATACACATAAAACATTTCTGAAAGGATACCCAAGAAACTGTCAATGGGCCGAGAAATGGAATGCAGCAGTGGGGATGGGCACAGATTGACTAGATGGGTGGGTAGAAAGGAAACTTTAATTTTTCCTATTTTATGCTTTTCAATATTCATTGAGTTCTGACCATATTGATGCAATTCTTTTAAAATTAAAAAAAACTAGCAAAATAACTTTTATTTAAAAGGATACAGATTTTTGAGGAAAACAGGTACGCAGAGAAAACCTCACTACCATTGTTCCTCCACCCAAATACAACCACTATTCAGAGTGAGAATGTTAATGACAGCAAAAATCACACTGCCACTCTCCAAAAAAGTCTCTGAAAGTAAAAATGGTTAGATGTACCCATAACATTGTCCTCTAAGGTGCTCCAAGTGCTGGACAAACAGTTCCCACTGTGGGGCAGCAGGAAGATGAATACTTTTGGGTAATCAAAGAGAAAGAGACCATGTAACCCACTAAGTGCCTGTCCTGCCAGGTGCTGGCTGAGAAGAAGCAGAAGCAAAGAGGAGTAAGTCAGTCCCTACCCCATGGAATTAATGCATTGCTTATTCTTGAAATTAAGAAAATTGAATGATCGTGGGAAGAATGTTACATTTATAACCTAAGTAACATTTAGAGATTAGAGTCATAATGAATCAGTGCTTCTTTTCTCCTGGAAAAACAATGTGTAGATACCAATGGAAAAAAGTACTGTAAGAGTTTAATTAACATTAAATTAATTAAATCCCAGGATCTGACTCCGGAGTCAGATAAACAAGATTTAAATACAAATTCGGCCGTCTTCCAGATGCATGAAGAAGGTCAGAGAAGTTATTTGACTTTTCTAAGCCTCAGTTTTCTCATCTGTGAAATGGAGACACAAGAAGTACCTACCACCTAAGGTGTTTGTGGGGACTAAAGGAGATAAATGAGTACAGTGTGTTGGGTGGAGTATTCCAGGGATCCCATTCACCTGGCTCCTCAGGAACACCCAGGACGGTGGCTGGCATGGGAAGACCTCATTCACATTCATCAGCAAATGAATTAGACGACTGATACAACTTCAAACAATTTTTTTTAATGTTGCAAGAAGGAACAGATAATTACAAAAGTTTGGAAACAACCCAAATGCCCACTGTTATGGCTAAACAAAGTATGGAATACTAGTAAATATGGATGCTCTGTGACTAGAGAAATAATGGGAAGTTGTCTAATCTGATATGGAAGGAGCCTTAGGACACATTATTAAAATGTGAAAAGGAGAAAAACAAAAACATATTTGTATTTCCATAAAAAACAATTTTACAAGGAATCTACTAGAAACTAATAAAAGTGGTTAGCCATGAGGATGGAGGATAAGAATTCAGTCAAAAGGGTGGTGAGATTGGGAGGACACTTTTTTACTGTATCTGTTTTTATGTATTTTTAAAATGTTGAACCATGTGAATGGACTCCATATTCAAAAATAAATGAAAAACTTAAAGAAACACATGGAGCTGGATTACTGTTGTTTATTCCAGTCAGTGCTACGGTGTAATGTTAGAGGGGGTTTTTGGTTTTGTTGTTTTTTGAGATTTATCTTTTTAAGAGTTCATTCAAGTTCAGAATTCAAACCGTGAAAGAATTTTTGGTGAAAACTTTCCTCCCCACCTTAGCTCACAGTTCCCCTTCCCTCAGGCAACCAATGTTTAAAAGATTCTTGAATATAATGGGAGTTTTGGGATATTTAGAATTTTAAAATGTATTTGCTGCTATGATTTCAAGCAGGATTACGCAATCGTGGTTTCAGCAAGTCAGGACTCTCATTAAAAGCTAACTCTTTCATTAAACCATCTTTTCTTGTATTGCAAATCAGACACCGTTGAGAGCACCTGACAACTGTAGGCAACACAAATATGATGATGTTGGTAACAGGCGGCAAAGAGTGACCCCCACGGAGGTCGGTGGAATAAAGGAAATAGGCAGAAAATGCTCAGACTACAACAGCTATGCTCCTACTTCAGCAGGCTTTGCTTGGTTCAAAGCCTTCAGGGGAGGGAGCTGTGGCGAGAGGGCCATGAAGTCCAGAAGTTGCTGCGGAGTGCATCTTTGGGATACAGTACAACTCCTCGCCTCCCGGACCACAGACAGTTCAACACCCACACCCAAACCCCACAACCCAAGCCTCTTCCCGCTGATCTACCGACCTACCAGAGCAGTAAAAGGGTTTTCAAAGCAAAGGATCCACACAGAGAAACTGGGTTGTTTAAATCAGTGCTTCTCAAAATGTGGTCCCTGGACCAGCAGCATCAACGTCACCTGGGAACTTGTTGGAAGTGCAGATTCTCAAGCCCCACCAGGACCTCCCAAATCAGAAACTCTGGGGGTAGGTGTGTTTTAACAAGCCTTTTGGATCATTCTGGTGCAGGCTACAGTTTGATAACCACTGGTTTAAATCAACATTTTCTCTTGAACTTAGAAATGATCATACCAAGCTGAGTAAGTCAGAAAGAAAAAGACAAACACCATATGCTATCACTTATATGTGGAATCTAAAATATGATACAAATGAACTTATCTATGAAACAGAAACAGACTCACAGACATAGAGAACAGACTTGTGGTTGCCAAGGGGGAGAGGGTTGGGGGAGGAGCGGACTGGGAGTTTGGGATTAGCAGATGCTAACTATTATATATAGAATGGATAAACAACAAGGTCCTACTATACAGCACAGGGAACTATATTCAATAGCCTGTAATAAACCATAAAGGAAAAGAATATGAAAAAGAATATATATGTATAACTGAATCACTTTGCTGTACAGTAGAAATTAATACAACATTGTAAATCAACTATACTTCAATAAACAAACAAACACACAAACAACAAAAAAAATTTTTCTCCACTTCCCTGGAGTCAGGGGGAAGGGAGGTGGGAAGCTTGTGAAAAATGCGTACTCCCAGGCCCACCTCAGACTCACTGACTCAAAATATTCCATGGAGAAGCCTCAGAATCTACTTCCAGTGATGACTGAGATACTGGCTTAAATGATTCCTATTACCAGCTGCACGATGTTAGGATAACAAATCCGCCTTACTCCCTGAATATATCAGATGTTTCTTTTTCTCAAAAGCAAACATCGAGGCTGGCCTTACAGCTCAAACAAGATTCTTTCAGACTATCTAATAAATAGCAGCCTCTTCAGGGACACGTTTGGCATCTCTGACCCCCAGCTGCGTGGTCGTCTACATCTCAGCATCCTAATTTGACAGCAATCAGAATAAGGAAGTACAGATCCTTTGTTTGTTTTGCTGACACCCACTCCCATGATAAACTCATAGGTGGTCACCTAAGACCCGCTCCCCACTGCTGTCACACAGACGGAGTCCTAAGGAATGAGAACTGAGACAATGAGTTTACGTAAAGGTAAAGGAGGGATTTGAAAATAAGGTGAAGCTTATTGCCCTGGATAACAGCAGACAGCTCTGAGGAGAGAAGCATGGAAGGCAAGTGTCACAATTTCCTGCATTGAGTCATATCCTGCAGGTGGTTGAGTGGTTGTATCACTCGGTTGCTTTAAAAGGAAGACAACTTTCTTATGCCCAATCCTCCATCCCAAACTCCTTCGTCCCCTGCCCTAGGGTGTGGGGACAGGCAAGGGGAAGTGTTGTTGGATGCATATTTTCTAGATCCTAGAACCGGGTAAGCACCACACTTTGAAGCTCTTTCCCTGGCAAAGCCCAAAGGGCTCACACTTGTGTAGGAAAGCAGCTGGGAGAGGATAATGAAGCCCCAGGGAGTCAAACTCATCCCAGTTGGTGGTTGCAGTGAGTTAGCTCAGCCACAAACTCAGAGGCAGGGGTGACCCAGTCCAGATGGCTGGAAGACAGCATATTCAGAAAAATGGAGGACAGTAATTATTTAAAGAATAATTGGAATAATCAAAGTCTCCAGCAGTTTTCTCCCGAGTTCAACTACACTTAAGAAGTCAGACCCCAGATTGCTGGTCTGGAGCATGTGACCAGAGAGGGTCCAAGGACAACACTGTAGTCCTTGACAAACATAGGCACAAAAATATCACTGTAGCAGGAGAAGGGTCCACAACTGTTATAATCAGCCAGTGTTTCTGGACAGCAATTGCCATCCAGTGTTTCCTTTTCATTGCACTGCTGACCACCACTCTGCAGTTGGGAAGTCTGGAGGCCTATTTATTCTCTGCACATTCTAGTACAGTCAGCTCCATTTAATAGCAGAAAGGAAAAAAAGACATGATGGGAAAGACAGGGCAAGAATGTAATGACTCTTAGAAGCCCAGGTGGGGAGGGAGGCAGCTGATGTGCAATCACTTCAGAAGGAGAAATACCAAGAGGAATCTCAGCCTGCACCTTCTGAGGTGAGTGGTGTTTTGGACTTAAGATATCTTAGACCATTGTTTTTTAAAAATTCATATTTCTAGGCCACTTCATTGTAGGAGGGAAAAGGCTTTCAAGTTGAACGTGGAGCCATACCATTGCAGAAGTTTACCTGTCATATGCCTCAGGACCTCACCTCAGGCACATCCCATCTCGGGTTTCTCCAGTGCCGTTAGATGGTCAGGGAATTGGGGCCACTTTTTGGTAATACTTTTGTTGCCTCATTCTGTGTGGCTTCCCACATTTTACCCCTAAGAGGACTGAAAAAACAAAAAGCATCTGAACAGAAAAAACAAAAAGCATCTGAACAGAAAAAACAAAAAGCATCTGAACAGAAAGGACAAAGGGTAGCTCCTTCTAAAATTAACATGAACTCCATGAGGATAATAATCTTAGTTTTGTTTATTAGACTGCTGTGGACTGAATGTTTGTGTTCTCCACCCCCCAATTCATATGTTGAAATCCTAACCCCCAAGGTGATAGTAGTAGGAGGTGAGGCCTTTGGGAGGTAAGTAGCTTATAAGGGCAAAGTCCTCATGACCGGGATGAGTGCCCTTAGAAAAGAGACCCCAGAGACCTAGCTCACCATTTCTTCCATGTGAGGTTATAGTGAAAAAAGGCCATCTATGAGCCAGGAAGTGGGGCCTCACCAGACATGGAATCTGCCACTGTTTTGATCTTGGACTTCCAGCCTCCAGAACTGTGAGAAATAGATTTCTATTATTTATAAGCTATAAACATATAAGTTTATATTTTTGTTCTAGCAGCCCAAATGAACTAAGACATACATGATCCTCAGTGCCTAGAACAGTCCCTGACACATATTAGATGTTCTACAGGTATTTATTGTATAGAAAATGTTGATACCCTGGTAAAGAGTAGAAGCCAGCACTCCTCAAGGTCATTGACAAAGGGCTACAATGGGCTTTGTCCTACCATACTGATACCCATTTCATTTGTCCCACCAAGGAGGACCAACAAATGCTTACATCATTCATCTATTTGCTTGGGTTTCATGAAGTTTCTTTGCATTATTTTTCATCAGTTGTGTCAGGCTTTGTCACTACATATATGTTTTGCTTTATTGGCATTTTTATCCTTCATACTTGCTTCAAGAGCTGCCCAGAATTGCAGATGAATATCATGGAGCCCTGGGCAATCAGGTGCCCACTCACATGCCCAGGAAACAGTAATAAGCTGAAGTAGGTGGTGTAGGCCTGGAAGGAACATTGCCCATCACATAATCCAAAATCCTTGTTATACAGACAGGGACACTGAGATCCAGAAAAGAGAAACCATCTGCCTGGGCACCCACGGAGCATCCCACTTGTTCAGAAACATCTTGGCCCACCAAGATCATGGTGATTAGCATCAATCTTTGGCCTTCCAGAGTCACAGCTAAACAAAATATGCTATTTGGGAAAGCTAATTGGTACTGGAATCCCTTAAACTCTTTGCTTCCCATGATAACTTTAGGGTGGGTCTTTAATGATAGGTTTTATTAATAAGTTCATCCAGCGAAGTGGGAATGGGATGCAGGACAAATTAGTTCTAATGGGGGGGCGGGAGGTCTTAATTCATTGAATAAGAAAAGGAAAGGTTAACCATCATTTTGAAGAGGCAGCATAGCGCAGAGAGTAATGACTTTGGAGTCAGATAGCCTGAGTTCCAATCCCAGCCCTGCCACTCACTAGCTTGGGAGGGCTACTCAGTAGTTCCATGTCACAGTTTCCTTTATCTGTAAATGGAAGGCAGTGATAGTAGAGCCTGTTATATATAAAGAATTCAGGGCAGCACCTTATACCTACAAGTTCTCAGTATATAGAAATGATTGTTTTTTCTCTCCAGGTCTCTTAAGGTAAAACTTTGCTTACATTTGTCACTTATTTCCAGAATAAAACACATCCAGATCTGTGGTGCATGACCCATTCACCATGTCCAAATTTATTGTCTTTCTACTTAGACCAAGAGGGGAGGGATGGGGAAAGCTCCAGGGGAAAATATGGTGCTGGGATGTTATGTATGGTATTCACTCTAAGGGCAGACTTTGCAGAGGTGAAATCTACAGTTTGATAATGCCCCATTTTAATCTATTTGAGGATAGTTTAAAGAATCTGGATTCAGTATAGTGTTTATAATTATTGCTTTAGGTTTTCTGGGGGGTCTTCATCTAGAGGATATAAACATGGGGTGTCACAATACACTTGAGCGATTCAATTAAACAACTTTGTGGAACTCATATCAAATGCAAAGCAATCAGGTACAAAATTCTGAGGGACGTAAAGACAACTATGAAACAGTTCTCACTGTTGGGTTTAAACAATAAAGTCTATTGAACAAGATAGCTGAATGCATCTAATGACATTCCTGTATAAAAATAGGTAAGGAAGGGATCATTTATAAGAGTTTATCACATTGTCATTAACTCCCTCCAAATGCCTCTTATCTACTTCACCTCTAACGTCATAACATGATCCTAAACAACCATCTCTGAGGTTTGCTTTGCTGCAAATATCCTCTGGTGAACCAAGAAGTAAATTACAGGATCAGAGATTATTCTGAATGCCATCTAAAAGAAATGAAGGTTTATTTTCTGATGCACAAACTAAAGTGACAGTTCCATAAAACAGAGTATGTTCTCCTTCCAAGCTCACAAAGATATAGAACTGTAAAAGGAAGAACAGTTTCATGTTAGCTCTCTGATGAACACCCAGTAAGATTTTATTTTAAATTTTGTTTCAGGGAATCTTTAAAGGATTGTAGGGTCAATATTCACTTGGGAGTTTTACTGTAAACGTTAATTAGTTAACTCAAAACAAAAAGTAGCAATGTATAAAACTAGGGGAAATGCCTTTAAATGAAAAAGTTGCATTACCCATTATTATAATCTTTTTCATGTTCTCCTTGCAGTATTAGTATTACACAAGGCTGAGTTCTAAATACAAGCCTTCAGTGGTTAGCCCGTAGACTAGGAACTTTGGGGTTTTGGGTGCAAATTCTAGTTTGGTATTAACTCACTATCAAGCCTTCTACAAACCTCTCAATCTTGTGTTTGTTCATGTACTACGTGGAGATACCCATATTCTCCTGATTCATAGTCAAGTCCTTATACACCTTAGAGATTAAATGAAATAAGTTACATGAGAGTCTTTTATGGAATGTTAAAATAAATACAAAGAGCAGTAATAAGTTACTATACCTATTCAGGCACAGCATGTGTGCCAAGCAACCTAAATCATACTAATACAGCATACATAAATATCCTGCTACGTTGAATAATATATATGCCCAGAATATGATTCTGCCTGTCATTACGGCACCCAAAGAAAGTCCTGTTGACCCATATTATATGACTCATATTATATAACATGTTTAACTTCCTTTAATAATGAAATTCATAATTCAACTTATGTTACTGCAAGTGCTTCCTGTGACAAGATAGACAAGGTCCCTGTCCTCCTGAAGCTTACACCCTGGAGGACAATTCCCTGTATATTCATCCTTCTCAAGCTTGAATGTGCCTATGAGTCATCTGAAAATTTGATTTAAAGGCATGCTCTGATTCACTGGGCCTGGGGTGGGACCTAAGGGCCTGCTGGTCCAAACCCCACTTTGGGTTGTAAGGAATTAGGTAGGCGATGTATTACTGTTCCAAGCAACATGATGCCTTAGCTAAATGCAAATACCCTACTTCTTAAGAGAAGAGCCCTTACGGACTGACAATAATACTCAGAATATCAGGCAGCTGGTGGTGGCAGGGGAGGAGGAGACACGTATGAACAAATGGACTTTTTGTAACCTCTCAATAAGAGGGCTGGTTCAAAAGAAGCCCAGGAAGGCAAGCTCACATACAGTACTCTGCTCCAAGATTTCCATGAGGGAATCTTTACCCACAAGTATTCTACCTTGATCAACAGGACTGATGATATACATCAGAGGTTTCCAACCCTGGTTGCAGATCTCCAGAGAAATCTTTGGTGTGGGTAGGAACCAGACATCAGTACTTTTGAAAGTCCTCCAAATGATTCTAATGTGCAGCCGGGATTGAGAGCCATTATCTTATAGGTAGTGGTTTTCAGAACAGTTATTTCAGGAATTTTTATTATTTTCTTTAAAGCCAAATTATTATAACTTATTTTTATAGATTTTGGTAAATCCTTTTATATACATACATTTGTAAATCAGGTAAACATTTTTTTTTTTTTTTTCCTGCGGTACGCGGGCCTCTCACTGTTGTGGCCTCTCCCGTTGCAGAGCACAGGCTCCGGACACGCAGGCTCAGTGGCCATGGCTAATGGGCCCAGCCGCTCCGCGGCATGTGGGATCTTCCCGGACTGGGGCACGAACCCGTGTCCCCTGCATCGGCAGGCGGACTCTCAACCACTGCGCCACCAGGGAAGCCCTAAACATTCTTTTACACAGCATTTATCCTAATTTTTAGCTTGGAAAATATGACAACTATATGGAGGAATAATATCTGCAATATGAATGCAAACATTTAGTGTCATTTTCATATGAAGCTTTCTTTAAAACCTTTAAGGGACTTCCCTGGAGGTCCAGCAGTTAAGACTCCACACTCCCAATGCAGGGGGCCTGAGTTCAATCCCTGGTCAGGGAACTAGATCCCGCATGCAGCAATTAAAAAAGAAAAGATCCCAAATGACCCAGCTAAAGATCTCATATGCTGCAACTAAGACCTGGCACAGCTAAATAAATAAATAAATATTAAAGAAAATAAATAAAATAAAACCTTTAAGAAGAAGACAATCACTGCAATAGAAAAATGGGCAAAAGAAATGAACAGGCAATTCAAAAAGGAAAAAAAAAATGCATGTGACCAATAAGCAGCTTTTAAAGGTTTAACCGTATTAATAATTAAAGAGATGCAAATTAAAATAATGAGACTTAGGAAAGAGAGCAAACAAAAAATTTGGAGGAAACAAACCATGGAAGGAGCTGAGAACTAAAAAAAAAGTATTATTAATATATCCTTAGAGAAGGAAGAAAAGATATCATACTCTTGAAACAAAAATAAACTAAGTAATGGGGCTTCCCTGGCAGTCCAGTGGTTAAGACTCTGTGCTTCCAATGCAGGGGGCACGGGTTTGATCCCTGGTCAGGGAACTAAGATCCCACATGCCACGCAGCCAAGAAAAATAAAAATAAAAAATAAAATAAAATAAGTAATTAAAGGTATGCCTTTTTCACGGGGTTACTTGTTAAAGTCTTCAGACTCCATAGAATGCCCTGAGGCTGCCATGCCGTGAGGGGGCCCACAGGGAGAGGCTCTGGGACTACAAGTGAAGACAGAGACGCCTGGCCAGTCCCCAGCTGCTCCACCCCCTGCTATTCTAGCTCCAACTATCATCTGACTGCCACCATAGGAAGATGCTGAGCTGCAACCTGGCAGTTGAGTCCTTCCCAAATCCTTTACACACAGAAACTGTGGGAGATAATATCATGATTATTATTGTTTTGGGGTGATTTTTAAGCCAGTGATAGACAAACAGAGAATTCAGTGGCTGGAAATTGAATGCTGCCATAACCAAACCCTAAAGCAAGTGGCATTGGCTTTGGGACTGGACTGTGGGTGGAACCAGAAGGGCCTTGAGAAAACTATTAGCGGAAATCTAAAGGCAAGAACCAAACCAGACCCACCCCACTGGATGCTTCCCCAATGCCCAACCCACAGCCAGGAGAGTTAACAATATGATTATTATTATTGTTTTAAGCCAGTAAACATTGGGATGTTTTGTTACACAGCAATAGGTAACAAGGACACCTCACATCTGGTACCAAATTCTGGACTGATTACTGTTCGATAGGAGAAACAGAACCACAGTAGGGATTAGACATCAGGCAACGTGGGAGGTGGCTAAGTAGTCTACATAAGGCTGCAGCTTCTGCTTCTGGTGTCGGGCTTGAAATTGGCAGACCCAGAACCTGAGAAAGAGGATGGACAAACTGGAACCTGTGAGAATAACCCAAAGTTCAAAGATGACAACCTGAACACCACAGCCGTCTCTCAATCTTAAAGATGCAGATAACCTGCAGTGCAAGTTCCTGCCCTTCAACACGGAGCTGCACGTACAACTGTCTCGGGATTCACAGACGCGAAAGGAGCCAAAGTTGCTGAAGGCCATGTGTCACTCCACCCTCACAAGTGAACCAGAAGACTGGTGATAGTTTGCGGGACCTGTAGCAGCACCTGGTCCCAGATCACCTCACCATGTAACAAAACAGCTGTAGCTGCTTTTCCACCATCCATCAGTTTCCACTCACATAAATTTCTCCTGTGACCAACTCTAACCAGGGCCATATGGGGAAGGAAATTCTGGGAAATATAGTTCCAGCTCACTTGACACTGTACAAATGTACTACAGGGTCGACTAAATCAATATGGAAGCACACTTACTGACAAGGGAGATATTTACAAAATATAGTTTAGGAACAAAAGCAGATTAGAAAACAGAAAATACAGTGTGATCCCATCTTTAACATATTAACAATATTTGTAAATAAAGAAAAAGCCTGGAAGAATATTAGCAATATTAGTAATAATATTCATAGTTATTCCTGCATCAATGCTGTTATATGCTTTTATTTTCCTTTATTTTGCACACCTATTTTCCTTATCTGTTGATAATCAACCTGCATTATTTATGCTAATAAAAAAAAAAGTTTT
This sequence comes from Phocoena phocoena, assembly GCF_963924675.1. Taxonomy (NCBI): domain Eukaryota; kingdom Metazoa; phylum Chordata; class Mammalia; order Artiodactyla; family Phocoenidae; genus Phocoena; species Phocoena phocoena. The sequence goes on along the minus strand of NC_089221.1, from coordinate 61,057,645 downwards.
TAAAGTGGTTTAAGATTAGCACAGCAGAAAGACACACACTCAGGGGCTTCCCCGGTGGCACAGTGGTTGAGAGTTCACCTGCCGATGCAGGGGACACGGGTTCATGCCCCGGTCCAGGAGGATCCCACGTGCCGTGGAGTGGCTGGGCCCGTGAGCCATGGCCGCTGAGCCTGCACGTCCGAAACCTGTGCTCTGCAACGGGAGAGGCCACAACAGTGAGAGGCCTGCGTACCGCAAAAAAAAAAAAAAAAAAAAGAAAGAAAGAAAGACACACACTCAGGATTGTTTTTTCTGAGTCACTTTAATCAATTGAAAACTCTGAAAGTCTATCTGAATGAATTTTGAGCTCAAACAACACACAAAAAAACCTTGATTATAAATTAGGAGAATCAATCTTCCTCAACACCAATAGCAGGGCTTTCTTCCAAAAACCACTCTTGTCAGAAGCCATTCATTTTTTTGGAAGCAAGGAAACCCAGCTAAAGTGTCAGAATTCCAAAGAGAGAGGGAGACAGGGTGAGCAACTAGGCATTCTTTATTGTTTAGGTGCAATTTCTGCAGCCCAGAGCTCAGATGTCAACGTTTTCTTTCTTTTCTGTTCCATTCAATTCCTTTTTTTTCTTTTTTTCTTATTTTATGATCAGCCATAGTTGGTGCTGGCTTCATTCTTTGTGCCAGAACTCTCTTCTGTTGTTGTTTTGTTGTTTTAATTAAAAGAAAATGGAAATGTTATGATTTTAAGAGACAGAGAATGGCCACAGGGGTTTTCTCTCCCTTTTTTCAGTGCCAAAAATGCCCGATGAGGCTTATGTTTTTATCCTCTGTTTGAAGGTGAAACACCCCCATTATCTCCATCTACACAGTAATAGTAATGGTTCCACCATATAAAGTTCTAACCCCACTGCTGACGGGTGGCCTTGTTAAATATGAAGCAGTTATAAAACTTTCTTTCCTCCACTGGATTGTATTGTATTTGAGAATGGGTGTGTGTCCTAGGGAGGGGTGTGTGTGTGCATGTGTGTGTGTCTGCATACACGCACACACACACATTTGCAGTCCCAGAGTTATACACTGAACACTCAAAAGAAAGCAGGGGCAGGTCCACAGCTTCCACAGGAAGGACCGCTTGAATAAGTTTAATGTACCATTGCTCATTCTAGACGGTCCTGCTGGAAGCCCTTCCCCTGTAGTATGCTTCTGGGCTGGATAATTCAGAATTAGGAGAAAACACAGCTAGGGGTTATTATCATAAACTGTGGGGGAAGGGAAATCAGTCCTAGGGTGAAACCAGTCCCTAATGGTAGTGCATGAGATTTCACAAGAGCCGGATGACAGAGTTGAACTGTGGAGGTTTGGAGAAGATGCTCCCGTACAAAGCCCTGACCTGAACCTTGAGTAAAGTGGGGAAATGGTGGAGCCCTATGAAGGACTTAATTCTCAGAGATTTTTTCTTTAGAGTGTAGGAGAAGTCATATTTTCCACAGTTTTAAATTCTTTCCAGCATACCTTTTAATTCCTTTAATTTCCCTCACTCATTGTGTTAGTTGCCTAGGGCAGCCATAACAAGTACCACAAACTGGGTGGCTTCAAACAATAGAAATTTATTCTCTCACAGTTCTGGAGGCTAGAACTCTGAGATCCAGGTATTGATATGGCCATGCTCTTTCTGAAGGCTCTAGGAGGGGAATCCTTCCTTGTCTTTTCCTAGCTTCTGGTGGTTGCCAGCAATCTTTGGAACTCCTCGACTTGTGGCTGCATCACTCCAGTCTCTGTCTCCATTGTCACATGGCCTTCTCCCTGTGTGTCCTTTGCTCTTATAAGGACACCAGTGATTGGATTTAGGGCTCATCCTAACCTAATGTGACCTCGTCTTAATTAATTACATCTGCAAAAACTCTATTTCCAAATAAGATCCCATTCTGAGGTTCCTGGTAGACATGAATTCGGGGAGGGGGGAGACAGTATTCAACCTGCTACACTCAGGAAAATGTTCAGCTCAGTGTGGTGATGTTATGGAAGGAAGTAACAGAGAGAAGCAAGTGGGGAAGTGAGAGCCGCACCGCCCTCCTCACCCATATCCCACCAGGTATCAGATGGGACAGGAGTCCATGAGGCCCCTGGGCCACAACCAAAAGTGAAGTGAACAGGCGTGAGAGGAGGGGAGAGTGGCTGCAGCCGACGTCAGGAAGATGCCTCAGAGAGGCCCTAAGACAACCTTCCTCCTTTCCCCCACGCAAGGCTTTACCCACAAGCATAAGACAAGTTGCTGAAAGGGAAGTTGTGTGCCCTTCTTATTTTTCCATCTATAGTCAAAAGTCACTGAAGCAGAACAGATAATGAGTAGTTTCAAACAATTCAGAACAGCTAAATGTAGAAGCTTTTGTGTGTGGTTTGGGTTGCGGCTGCTGCTGAGTAGAGATAACTGAGGGGGTGGGCCTCCCTCTCAGGGAAAGTATATCAGATGTTTGGTTATAAATGGTCAGAAAGCATCCTTAACAAGACAGGGGTATCGATCAGGAAATAATTGTTGGCTGGAAGCAGGGCAGTCTTTTCCATGAGTAATTAAGATGGTGTCACTTGATACCAGCTCCAGGGAGAATCACTCTTCCCTCCCGGTGTCATTAACCTGGTGTCATGGCAACAAGCTGGTCATGGGTTCTCCCTCTGGCGCTTTCTTTTATTAATGTGTCTGCTGTTCACAAGTTACAGCTTGCTCCTTCCGTTGTGTTTCTCCAAACACAAGTGACAAGGTGGAAAAAAGGGAGGTAGATTTTATTACTTAGCACAGGCCTCAAGAAAAGCAAAAACAAATAAACCGACCATTGGTTAGCTATATTGAAAGGTAACCTCCTTCCCCCATACAGGTCCCTATACCCTCATAATTCATGGACCAGTAACATCAGCATCTCTCAGGGACTGTTAGAAATTCAGAGTCTCAGATCCCACCCCAGAATCAGAATTTGACCTTTGATCCCCAGGAGATTCATATTCATGTTATAGTTTAAGAAGCACTGCCAAATTTAACTTCCCTTCAAATAATAACACAGCCAGCAGCTGTGCACAAGGCGTTTCTCTTTTGAAACATTTTTTTATTAGCCTTGGTGGCCTGATAAGATTTCATAAAAAAAGTGGAAAAGAGTCACTGTTTTCTGCAGTAAGAATAAGGCTTGCAATTTAGGCTAAATTTATCATAAGAAAATGTCTCCAGGCTGTGCCAGGTATTTTGTCCCCAGGCTTCTCTGGTACCTTGTCTAGATTAGAAGACCTGTCCCTCTGATTCTGAGCTCACCCAGTCAGCTCAGAGACTGCAATCTGTGAATCAGGAGCCATGTTCCAGAAGCACCAAATGGAGGAGGCTTTTGGCCTAGAAATACCACCTGGAAACATTGCCAAAGAAAATGCCAAAAGCAAGCTTTGTCTCTTTTAGTCAGGACACAAGGTCGTGCCGTTTCTTCCTATCCATCACGGCAATGAATTCGTTGTCTAAACCTTGACATAAGTATCATTACAAAAATGTTTGGATAGCCGGAACACCACGTTTGAAGGACTTTCCTTCATTCCTGACATATGAAATACAACAAGCCAGATCTTACACGTAATGAAATGAAAAATGAGGAAATGACCCAGTACTTCCACTGAAAAGCAAATAATAAAAACAAACCCATTGAATTATCTATATATTTTTTCCCAGACTTCGGACTTTTTTATTTGGGAGGAGGGAGGATAGAACAGGATGAGGTGAGATGGGACCGTAAAACAGATAGTATTTTAAAAAATGATTGATAATTAGGAGTGAGTCATCGTTGCCAAGAATTAATATTTTTTAAGTTAATTAATTTTATTTTTTGGTTGCATTGGGTCTTTGTTGCTGTGCATGGGCTTTCTCTAGTTGCGGTGAGCATGGGCTACTCTTCCTTGTGGTATGTGGGCTTCTCATTGCGGTGGCTTCTCTTGTTGTGGAGCATGGACTCTAGGTGTGCAGGCTTCAGTAGTTGTGGCACACAGGCTTCAGTAGTTGTGGCATATGGGCTCAGTAGTTGTGGCCTATGGGCTCTAGAGCACAGGCTCAGTAGTTGTGGCACATGGGCTTAGTTGCTCTGCAGCATGTGGGATCTTCCCAGACCAGCGCTTGAACCTGTGTACCCCGCATTGGCAGGCAGATTCTTAACCACTGCACCACCAGGGAAGTCCCACCAAGAATTAACCTTGACCAAGGAATGTGAATTTCTTTCCGTTATGGACGAGTAGCTGTATGACCTTGGGTAAGTGTCTTAACCTCTTTCCTCCTCAGTTCCTTAATTTGTAAAAAAAAGATAATAATACTGCCAACTCTTTGGATTGTTGTCAGGTTAAATTAGATAATTGATGTAAACCATTTCACGATGGCCAGTAGTAGGTAATAAACACTGAATAAATATTAGATTTACTATTGTAGAAAGATGACAGCAATTCTGGAACTAAAAGAATGTGTTAGTGCAACAATTTGAGAATCAGTTAAATTAAAATCTACATAATAAAGAAATAAAATGAGGAATTGAAGTACTTTACCAGATTACTTAAGAAAAAACAAAACAAAACAAAATGACTACAACAGGAATTAGCAGATGAATCAGGCCCGAGAGAGTGACTTAGTCTGTTTTGGCTGCTATAACAAAAGTACCAGTGCTATAACAAAAGTACCATAGAGGGGCTTCCTTGGTGGCGCAGTGGTTGAGAGTCCGCCTGCCGATGCAGGGGACGCGGGTTCGTGCCCCGGTCCGGGAAGATCCCACATGCCGCGGAGCGGCTGTGCCCGTGAGCCATGGCCGCTGAGCATGCGCGTCCGGAGCCTATGCTCCGCAACGGGAGAGGCCACAGCAGTGAGAGGCCCGCGTACCGCAAAAAAAAAAAAAAAAGTACCATAGAGCGGGTGGCTTAGAAATAGCAAACGTTTATTTCTCACAGTTCTATAGTCTAGGAAGTCTAAGATCATGGCACCGGCAGACTCAGTGTCTGGTGAGGTCCCACTTACCAGATGTCCATCTTTTCTCTGTAACCTCACATGGCAGAAAGGGTAAGGGGCTTTCTTGGTCTTCTTTTATGAGGGCATTAATCCCAATCATCTCCCAAAGGCCTTACCTCAAAGTACCATCACACTGGGGATTCATTTCAACATGTGAATTTGGGGAGATCACAAACATTCAGTTTATAGCAGAGGGGTTACCCTGAATTACTACTTTGTTCACCTACATTCATTTAATTAATAGAAGTGATCAGTTATTCACAGCATCTTTATGAGATCACTTTTTGAAATAGTAATTTTCACAAGAACTATTTTAAAAATCTACAAAGTTGACATGATACTATATATAGAAAACTCTAAAGACTCCACACAAAAACTACTAGAACTGATAAATGAATTCAGCAAGGTAGCAGGATACAAGATTAACATACAGAAATCAGTTGCATTTCTTTACACTAACAGTGAAATAGCAGAAAGGAAACATAAAAAAGCAATACCTTTTAAAATTGCACCAAAAAAAACCAAACAAACTTAGGAATAAACCTGACCAAGGAGGTGAAAGACTTATATGCTGAGAACTATAAAACATTAATAAGGGAAATTAAAGATGATTCAAAGAAATGGAAAGATATCCCATGCCCTTGGATTGGAAACATTAATATTGTTAAAATGGCAATAGTACCCAAAGCAATCCACAGATTTAATGCAATCCCTTTCAAATTACCCATGACATTTTTCATAAAACTAAAACAAATCATCTTAAAATTTATAGGGAACCATAAAAGACCCAGAACTTCCAAAGCAATCCTGAGGAAAAAGAACAAATCAGGAAGCATAACCCTCCCAGACTTCAGACAATACTACAAAGCTACAGTAATCAAAACAGTAGGGTATTGGCACAAAAACAGACATACGGATCAATGGAACACAGCAGAGAGCCCAGAAATAAACCCACACACCTATGGTCAATTAATCTTCAAAAAAGGAGGCAAGAATATACAATGGAGATAAAGAGAGTCTCTTCAGCAAGTGGTGCTGAGAAAGTTGGACAGCTGCAGGTAAATCAATGAAGTTAGAACACACCCTCACACCATACACAAAAATAAACTCAAAATGCCTTAAAGACTTAAATATAAAACAAGATACCATAAATCTCCTAGAAGAGATCATAGGCAAAACATTCTCTGACATAAATCATACCAATGTTTTCTTAGGTCAGTCTCCCAAGGCAATAGAAATAAAAACAAACAAATGGGACCTAATTAAACTTACAAGTTTTTGCACAGCAAAGGAAACCATAAACAAAAGGAAAAGACAACCTATGGAATGGGAAAAAATATCTGCAAATGATGTGACCAACAAGGGCTTAATTTCCAAAATTTACAAATAGCTCATACAACTCAACAAGAAAAAACCAAACAATCCAGTCAAAAAATGGGCAGAAGGCCTAAACATACATTTCTCCAAAGAAGACATACAGATGGCTAACAGGCAAATGAAAAGATGCGCAACATTGCTAATTATTAGAGAAATGCAACTTAAAACTACAATGAGGTACCACCTCAAACTGGTCAGAATGGCCATCATTAAAAAGTCTGTAGACTTTTTAATGATAGCCATCATTAATAAAGTCTGTTAGTAAAGTCTGTTATTTGTAAATAACAAATGCTGGAGAGGGTGTGGAGAAAAGGGAACCCTTGTACACTGTTGATGGGAACGTAAGTTGGTGCAGTCACTATGGGAAATGGTGTAGAGGTTCCTTATAAAAGTAGAAATAGAATTACCATATGATTCATCAATCCCACTCCTGGGCATATATCCAGACAAAACTATAATTCAGGGCTTCCCTGGTGGTGCAGTGGTTGAGAGTCCGCCTGCCGATGCAGGGGACACGGGTTCGTGCCCCGGTCCAGGAAGATCCCACATGCCGCGGAGCGGCTGGACCTGTGAGCCATGGCTGCTGAGCCTGTGCGTCCAGAGCTTATGCTCCGCAACGGGAAAGGCCACAACACTGAGAGGCCTGCGTACCACAAAAAAACAAAAAAAACTATAATTCAAAAAAGATACATGCAGCCTTATGTTCAGAGCAGCACTATTCATAATAGCCAAGACATGGAAACAACCTAAAGTCTATCGACAGATAAATGGATAAAGAAGATGTGGTACATATATACAATGGAATACTACTCAGACATAAAAAAGAACAAAATAATGCCACTTGCAGCAACATGGATGCAATTAGAGATTATCATACTAAGTGAAGTAAGTCAGAAAGAGAAAGACAAATATGATATGATATCATTTATGTGTGGAATCTAAAATATGATGCAAATGAACCTATCTACAAAAGAAACAGACTCACGGACATAGAGAACCTACTTGTGGCTGCCAAGGGGGAGGGAGTTGGGGGAGGGGTGGAGTGGGAGGTTGGGGTTAGCAGATGTAAGCTTTTATGTATAGAATGGATAAACAACAAGGTCCTACTGTATAGCACAGAGAACTATTTTCAATACCCTATGATAAACCATAATGGAAAAGAGTATAAAAAAAAGAATGTGTGCATATATATAACTGAATCACTTTGCTGTACAGCAGAAGTTAACACAACATTGTAAATCAACTATACTTCAATTAAAAAATGATAGAAAATAACAAAAAAAATCTGCAAGGTATCTGAGAAACTTCATCATTTATAATGAGGAGAAACAAAGTGCCTACCTACCATTCAGTGGCCCTCTCAGATGTACACCAGTGTCTCCTATTCTGTCCTTCACACTTCTTCTTTCAGAGCTGATTTTCTCAGCTTGCCCAATCTTTTGAACCCATCCATTGAGCTTTATATTTTACTGACTCTTCATTTTTAAAATTTATTATATTTTTAAAAAATGAATCTTCTGAGCTTTTTCCCCCCATAATGTTCTGCTCTTGCCCTTTACACAGTTATATTCCAGATGTTTCTGCAGCCCTGGGTAGAGCACATTTTATCAGTGACATGAGGAAACACATTGTTCATCCATGCACAAGGGAGTGCTTTCCAATTAAAGATGTCACTTTGAAAGAGTTTTCCAAATTGGTTTCATTGAGAAAAAAATGAAGGAGGCTAAAATCCTTTCACCTGAAATTTGACATTAGCTGCAAAACCTTTGTTAATCATGAAGGTTAAGCGATAACATTTAATTAGTGCTGGTTATAAATAGAATATTGCTTGGAATTTATGTAGTCAAAATCTTAAGTTTCTGTGTAACTGTTCTTTCTACAGTTCCTCCTAAAAATGGGACAATGAAATCCAGGAGCCATTTTTATTTTGGACTTCCTTTTCAGACATAGTTTATTTGGGTGAGAGCTGGGTTTTATTTTGGCCCTTGCCACCTTCAACACCTGGTTCTCAGGTAAGTAGACCAAAGTGATGTGGGGAAGGTGCTAATGAATCTGCTGGCACCCACTCCTTTGCCCTTTTGTGCCCCTGTATATGAAGTCAGTGTGATTATGAGAGGACAATGTAAGAGAGAAGAGATATAAGCACCTCAGGGATTTAGCAATAGCTTTGCGTACAGTCATTATGGCTGGATACAAGGGAAAGATTTTCAGGGAAAAAAAAGTACTATTTAGAGAAAACCATAATTCGAAAACATACATGCACCCCAATGTTCATTGTAGCACTATTTATAATAGCCAAGACATGGAAGTAACCTAAGTGTCCATCTGGATAAAGAAGATATGGTATACATACACATACACACACACACACACACACGCACACGCGCACGCGCACACACACACACACACACACACATACATATATGCAATGGAATACTACTCAGCCATAAAAAAGGAATGAAATAATGCCATTTGCAGCAACATGGATGGACCTAGAGATAATCATACTAAGTGAAGTAAGTCAGACAAAGACAAATATCATATGATATCACTTATATGTGGAATCTAAAAAAAATTATGCAAATGAACTTATTTACAAAACAGAAACAGACTCACAGAAAACAAACTTATGGTTACCAAAGGGGAAAGGTGAGGGGGAGGGATAAATTAGGAGGCTGGGATTAACAGATATGCACTACTATATATAAAATACATAATCAACAAAGACCTACTGTATAACACAGGGAACTCTACTCAATATTCTGTAATAACCTATATGGGAAAAGAATCTGAAAAAGAATAGATATATGTATATGTATAACTGGATAACTTTTCTGTACACCTGAAACTAACACAACATTGTAAATCAACTATACTCCAATATAAAATAAAAATTTTAAAAAATAAAATAAATGAAAAAAAAGTAGTATTTAGTGTGTTAGGGCTCTCCAGAGAAACAGAACCAATAGGATGTTCCCCCTCCCTCAGGGGACCTCCATCTTTTTTCTCTTAAGAACTTCAACTGACTGGATGAGGTAATCCATATTACAGAGGAGAATCTACTTTACTCAAAGTTTACTGATTTAAATGTTAATCTCATCTAAAAAATACCTTCACAGCCACATCCTGACAAACATTTAACCAAATACATAACAGGGTACCATGGTCTAGCCAAGTTGACACATAAAATTAGCCATCACATTTAGCCATTCTGAGAATTGAAATTGGGATTGGGATTGATTTGTTATAATATCCTCAAATGCCCTAAAGTCACTTTGAATGGTGTGTTCAAAAGGAATAAGGACCAAAAAGTTTTCAATGTCACTGCTATGCTGGCAGAAACTCTCTGTGAAAGCAATGTTTCATACTTTATTCTAGTAACGGTCCCCAGCAGGGTGGTGCAATAGTAAAGTGGGCACGCTCTAATGTCAGATCACTGGAGTCTGCATCCTGGCTCTACTGCTTTCAGTAGATTTGACACGACTCACTTTTACTTCTCTCGGCTTCAGTTTCTCCCTCCATCTATAAAACGGAGATAGGTTTAAATGTCCTAACTCATGGGAAGTGTGTAGAACAGTGCAAGGAACATATTAAGTGTTCAATAAATATTACCTTTTATTATTACTTGAATTAAGAATAAAGCCAAACATTTTCTTAACTTCTGCCCATCTTAGAGATAGGGTTTTTTTTTTGGTTTTGGTTTATTTGTTTTGTTTTTAAACGTGTAGCATTACAGAAAGTTATATCAGCCTCACCCCTTCCTACCTTTACCCAGAGGTTGGCATTTCAGTGTCCCTTAAGGGGCACTCAATGTAAGCAAGTTGCTTCTCACCAGCAAGTCCAGGAGCGGGAAGAATCGTAGAGGCTCTTGTTAATAAGCCTGGACACGATGGGTAGAAGACTGGCTTTCACTGGGCAGATGGCAAGGTGGTGCTATGATACTATGAAATTTGCAAATGGGCCACCACATTTCAATGAACTGATGAGTAAATACTGTAGCAGTAAGGCCATTTCAAGGAAAAAATATATATCAATAACAATTTGATGTTACAATAACAACCAGCTATTTTCTTTTTACAAATAAATTCTTTTCACTTAAAAGAACCGTCTCTTAGTTCCTTTAAGTAGTACTTCTTTACAGCATTTAAGATGAAATTATATTACCAAAGCCTTGACTAATAAACAACTTTTCCAGGAAAGGGACACACATATTTATAGCATCTGCCATGTACCTAGAATAGTGTTTGACACTTCATGGAAACTATCACATTAAAAAGGTAGGTGAGGTCTTCCCTGGTGGCGCAGTGGTTGAGAGTTCACCTGCCGATGCAGGGGACGCAGGTTCGTGCCCCGATCCGGGAGGATCCCACATGCCGCGGAGCGGCTGGGCCCGTGAGCCATGGCCGCTGAGCCTGCACGTCCGGAGCCTGTGCTCCGCAAGGGGAGAGGCCACAACAGTGAGAGGCCCGCATACCACAAAAAAAAAAAAAAAAGGTAGCTGCTCCTGTTTATACTTCGCATGTGAGAGAGGTGATGCTCAGAGAAGTGTGGGCACTTGCTCAAGGGCTCACAGATGGTTGGTGGCTGATAAGTAAATTCAGCAAGGCAGCAGGATACAAAATTAAGATACAGAAATCGACGGCATTTCTTTACACCAACATTGAAATATCAGAAAGGGAATGTAAAATGTAAACAAAATGATACCTTTTAAAATCGTACCAAAGAATAAACAAATAAATAAAAACTTAGGAATAAACCTGACCAAAGAGGTGAAAGACTAACATGTTGAGAACTATAAAACATTAATAAAGGGAAATTAAAGATGACTCAAAGAAATGGAAAGATATTCCATGCTCTTGGATTGGAAATAGCAATATTGTTAAGATGGCCATACTACCCAAAGCAACTTACAGATTTAATGCGATCTCTATCAAATTACCCATGACATTTTTCACAGAACTAAAACAAATCATCTTAAAATTTATAGGGAATGATAAAAGACCCAGAACTGCCAAAGCAATCCTGAGGAAAAAGAACAAAGCAGGAGGCATAACCCTCCCAGATTTCAGACAATACTACAGTAATCAAAACAGTAGGGTATTGGCACAAAAACAGACATACAGACATATGGATAAATGGAACAGAATAGAGAGCCCAGAAATAAACCCACACACCTACAGTCAATTAATCTTCAACAAAGGAGGCAAGACTATACAATGGGAAAAAGACAGTCTCGCCAGCAAGTAGGTTGAGAATGCTGGACAGCCACACATAAATCAATGAAGTTAGAACACTCCCTCACATCATACACAAAAATAAATACAAAACTGGCTTAAAGACTTAATAAGACATGACACCATAAAACTCCTAGAAGAGATCATAGGCAAACCATACTCTGACATAAATCATACCAGTGTTTTCTTAGGTCAGTCTCTCAAGGAAATAGAAATAAATAAATAAATAAACAAATGGGACCTAATCAAGGGCTCACAGGTGGTTAGTGGCTGAATCAGAACTCAACCCTGTGTCTGGTTCCGAAGTCAGGCTTCCTCCCCCTCCAGTGTGACGCCTGTATTCATAGGACTAGATCTTGTCTCTAAAGCTGTATCTCTGGTCCCATCCATGCTCCACAGGCAAGAGTGTCTCCTGAGCTGGTCGCAGGCAAAACTGAGGAAGTGCCACAAAGTTTATCTTTGACAACAGCCAACTCCATTGCAAGTTTTCTTTTTGCCTCCCCTGCAAACTCTCAGCAAGGTGGTGGTTTCATCAGTTCCTGGCTGGCCTTCCCAGTAGCCTCAATGGTACGTTCCTCTGAGTCTATCTTCTTCTCAGTACCTCATACTCTTGATTTCACCCACCACAGTCTCCTTTATTCAAAGCTCACCTACCAATTCTATGTCATGTAATAATGATTAGCGAAACCTTGTACGGTCAAATTAATTACTGACTCGAAGTCATTTCATTAACTAGTTACCTCTGTATGGTCTCAATGTTTTAATGCAATAAAGTACTCATGAATTACTTGCTTAATTAAAAATACATCTTAAAGAAAAAAAGAACAAGGATTATGAGGGTGTGAATTTTGGTGCTATTTTCTGTCAAGTGGGTCTTTCACTGTCCCTCAAATCACACCACATAGGCAGCTATCTACTTTGCTTGGCTTGAATGGCTTGATCACCTCTGAATCATTAATAGCACAGGACACATTTTTTATACTTCAAAAAACTGGAGAAAGGAGGGGAGTTGGGAGGGGGAGTCCATCTTCTTACTAGGAAACCCCAATATCTGATGACTGATCTAGTTACAAAAATCACTGTTCTGTCTAACTTATCCAGCTGTATGTCCTAGTATTGATATTAAGTCTTCTCCTTAAAGCACAAAACACTTCTCATTTTCCGTTTTTCAGCACAGAGGGATTGAGTACACTGTTGTTACCAAGAGCAAAACCCAGAGTCCAATTTGAAGACCCCGATTTTCACAACATTTTCAAACCCTCTAATCAAGGCTTCTTTCTCTTATCCATATTTTCTCTCTTGCCTCTCTGCTTTTTCTTTCTCTGTACAGTTTGTCTTAACACATGAAGAAAATACTTTTAAACGCAAAGAGAAAAATGGATGGTAATCTATTACAAATGACCTCTTAAAACTGAGATCATTCAATCTGCTTCTTTGAACATACAAAATTGTTTCTCTCTTCTGAAATACTCCACAGCACAGAGATGAGTGTATTCAGATATAATTTCATGTGATTACCCCATAAGAAGAGCTTGTATCCACAACTCTCTATCAGGTCTTGTTAAGCACATAAGTGAACTGCCTTCAAGTAGACCCTGTCCATCAAATCTTTATTTTTCTTTCATGAAGAGTCTACCTTGCAGGCAAACTCTGGTAATGTTGCCTCCCTATTAAAATAGCAAGAAAGGAAAGTTTGAAGTTGGGAGAGATCTGGAAGAATCTTTTTCTTTTTTTAAATAAATTTATTTATTTTATTTATTTATTTTTGGCTGCATTGGGTCTTTGTTGCTGTGCGCGGGCTTTCTCTAGTTGTGGCGAGCAGGGGCTACTCTTCATTGTGGTGCATGGGCTTCTCATTGCGGCAGCTTCTCTTGTTGCGGAGCACAGGCCCTAGGTACGTGGGCCTCAGTAGTTGTGGCACATGGGCTCAGTAGTTGTGGCTCACGGGCTCTAGAGTGCAGGCTCAGTAGTTGCAGCGCACGGGCCCAGCTGCTCCGTGGCATGTGGGATCTTCCCAGACCAGGGCTCGAACCCGTATCCCCTGCATTGGCAGGCGGATTCTTAACCACTGTGCCACCAGGGAAGCCCTGGAAGAATCTTTGTCACAAAAATTTGTCCTATGTCAAATATATTTCCTGAGGAAAATAAAAACTACAAAGCAGGATCCAGGTTCCTTGCATCCTATGGCTCTGTCTCCTTGTATGAACTTGGAATCCTCTGTTAGAACCTCAGTATCTTACCAATAGATGGGGGAAGAGAAAGAAAGTACAGAGGATCATATGAGGGTTGGGCATCATTTCTACCCACATTCCTTCAGTCAAAATTCAGTCACAGAACCAAACCTAACTGTAAGGGAGGTTGGAAAATGTAGTCTAGCTGCATACTTAGGAGGTAGAAGTATAACTTGTGGTGAACAAAATGCATTTCTACCTTATTCTCTTAACTGAAAGCAGCAGTGCCAGGAAGAGTTGAAGAAGACATGATGATTTAGATACTGGGAGAAAGTCCAATATCATAGGCAGACCAATGTATTCCACACATAATAGGCTGGAAGACAGCGGCAGAAGAGGCAGGCTTAGAGGAGATAGAAAAGTGTCCAGAGGATGGGATGGGCACAGTGACATAAAACCTATGAGCAAACATACTCAGAATTTCAGACAGGGAAGCAGCAGGAATTTGGGAATTCAGTGATCAGTATAGAGCCAAGTCACTCATTTAGTATTTAGAAGATGTGGGGTTTGGAATGGAGGATAAGATTAGGGTCAGATAAGAGCTAGGATGAAATAACCAAGAGCTAGGAATATTATAGAGATGGGGCCTGGGCACAAGGGTAGACAGTCAAGGCAGATCATTTGTGAAGTGACTCCTTCGTAACCAGCATGGTAGACAAGAGCTGTTCAAATTCCTCCTGTCCGAGGTCAGCATTGGTCCTGGAGCAGTTCAGAGACTACAGATAGGGTCAGCTGGGAGGAGAGGCACATGGGAACCTGCTAAGCCCTGCCATGATCTACCCTCAAATGTTACCAGTAACCTTACTCTGCTTCTGGGTCCCAGAAAACAACCCTAACTAACCCTATCTTCCTCACAATGTCCTGGGATGAAACAGGACAATTGAATCAGTTACAAACCCTTCAGAGCATAAAGCAAATGCCCCTCTCAGAGTAGGGAGGACCTAGGACAGCATATTTGCTTCCAAGTGAGAAATAATAATAAAAGTGATAGCTGACATATACAAGACACAGTTCTGGGACTCTAAATACATTTAAACACTTAATCTTGCCAAAAATCTTTTTTACTCCAATTTTACAGATTAAAAACTGAGCGATACAGACTTATGACTTGCTCAAGTAAGTGGCAGAGCTGGGAGGTCTGGCTACAGAATCGATCACCTTAGTTACTATGCATACTGACTTTTTTAGAAAGTCAAATTTGGCCAAAATTTTTTTGTTGTTGTTTTGTTTTGTTTTGTTTTGTTTTGCAGTACGTGGGCCTCTCACTGTTGTGGCCTCTCCCATTGCAGAGCACAGGCTCCGGACGCGCAGGCTCAGCGGCCATGGCTCACGGGCCCAGCTGCTCCGTGGCATGTGGGATCTTCCCGGACCGGGGCACAAACCTGTGTCCCCTGCATTGGCAGGCGGACTGTCAACCACTGCACCACCAGGGAAGCCCTGGCCAAAATTTCATATCACATTTTGCTTGCTTAAAGGAGGTGTCAGCAAAGATACTTTCTTGCACTTCCCTCCAGAGATCTCATCTACCATTTTGTTTCCAGAAAGCTGTCCTATCCTTTTGGAATGAAGACTGAGTCATGGATCTCCAAAGAATAAGTCACAGACAGTTCACTTCCTCTCAAAGAACGTACACAAATATGCAATAACAAGCTCTGAAGTCTCGTATGTCACAAATAAATGACTGCAGAATAAGAAGAAACCTTAGGGACCAGAGGCCCACCCATTTTAGGGCAGAGAGGCTAAGTAGCTTGCAAAATGTCCCTTAGGAACAAAAGCAAGTTGTCCTAACTTCCATGGTAAAAATACTTGCCTCCTGACTTAAGACCACTTATTTTCTCTACTCAGCATAAGGGGATCATAAGGGTTAAGAACCAGAAACTTCAGATTTTGATATGTGACTGCATTAATTCTTTGGTTGCTAGAGAGACTACGAAAAAGATAAAAGGGTTCAACTACACAGAATTTATTTTCTATGAAATAAGAAATCCAGCATCTTATGTAACTAGTCAGGAATTACACAGCCATATGTTCAGACATTCATTCATTCATCCCAGCATTTATCCATCTATCCATTCAGGCATTTATTCATTCATTTGCTAAAGTATCCACTCATTCCAAAATACCTACTGAGACAAAATTTGTCTCAGTCCTGGGTATTTTTAGCACTTTCAGACAACTATTTTTCTTTCTGCTTGGTTTTCAGATTTTGTTAACAAGCCCAGTGTATGGGAGTCCAGTACATTCCATTATAAAATTATCTTAAATATGTTTGGGGAATCAGAATCAAGCCATTAATTATGGAACAGTTCGCAGCTTCCATCCATTAATTCAAAGTAAAGAGGACTATTCACTTAGGAGTATTTCCTTTGTTCCTCAGGGCCTCATTTTTGACCCCAAGGTGTCTTTTACAGACCACATGCTTGGTCTCAAGCCAAACGTGGACAAGGGTCAGACAACAGTAAACTGCCTTCAGTACCAAAAAAGTACTCAGGTTTCTGCAAATTGTGTCTATGAGAGTTTAAGGCCTTTGTTGTGCCTGTTGAAAAGTACACTCTTTACTGTGACAAAGACATGTATTCTCAGTTTTCTTGGAGGACAGTGGAAGAGGGAGCCCCATATCCTGCTTCCCTATCACCACCAACTGGTTAGTGTTGTTTGTTCAAACACTGCAATTTTACCTTCTGCCCTAAATAATCCTACTTAACGACCCAGGGTTCTTGGAGCTCTAAGAAGTCTAAAATGATTTAGTTCAGCATTTGGTGCTGTACCACCTGAGAACATTATTTTCTGATGGTAATAAGGGAAGGAACTACTCAGGAAAACAAAGCAGGATGTTGAGGTGCCAACATTCTGAATGTTTATTCATGTTTGGATTTACGGATGCAAAGTGTTTTACATGCTACAAATGTTTGTTAAAAACAAGTTGTTACAAATCAATAAATAATACTAGCTACAAGTATTCTCTACTATAAACAGAATAATAAGCAGAAAATAAATAGATGCAACGACTTTGGTACACACGGACATGCGTTTTCTGTCATAAAACTGATAAGAGCACTAACATTTTTAGTTCTTTGTAGTATTTTCCCTGGAGATACAAGTTTTCATTGCACATTTCTTTGCACTCGTCTTACCAGTTCAGGTTGGTAGCATATCAAAGAATTATTGGAAACTGGTTTTCTACTGGGGTCGGGGGGAGGGCTTATTTTCTGCCATGTGGTCATTTATATCTTACAAATGAAAAAGAAGCAAGGTACAAAAATTAGTGTGTGTGATATGTGCTCAAGGTTGGGAATACTGATTGGTATGAAAGGTTCTTAACTAGCTGCTCATCAAAATCATATATAACGGCCATTAAAAACTCCCTTAGCTAGCAGCATGGAAATCATTGGCTTGGTTATTCAAAGAGCAGACAAACAGAATTCCTGGATACTGTTTCCATTCGGGTTTTCCAGTTCGTATGGTTCCAGCTGGCGGTATTCAAAAGTCACACGATTTACATGTTTTCCGCTGGAGACCATGCGCAACACCGTGTTGTCACAGCCAATTTTCATCTGGGCTATAATTCACGGAAAAAGTAAAAGTTTCCCAGCAGGTTAGAAAGGACACAGTCAAACCATTTCTGTCCACGAGATCATTTAAACACGAAGAAAGCAAGGGGATGTAGCTTCCTCTCACGTACTCAAACCAAGCATCTGCCATCAGGTGAAACGTGTTTGTTCTCATTCTTATAACGTACAGCTGACCTTGAACGACGTGGGGGGGTGCGTGGGGCATTAGGGGTGAGGACCCTCCCCACAGGCGAAAATCTGCCTATAATTTATAGTCTTCCCTCCAGAGCCACGGTTCCTCCAGATCCGAGGTTCCACATTCTCGGGTTCAACCAACCTAGGATCGTGTAGTACTGTAGTATCTACTATTGAAAAAACTCCGCCTATAAGTGGGCCCCCGCAGTTCAAACCACTGTTGTTCAAGGGTCAACTGTATAATTAATTGTAGAATAATGAAATTAATTAAGCTCAGCCTTTCTCCTCATGTGCAAGAACACTGTTAGTCAAACAAAACTGGCTGCAAAGAGGTAAGAAGATATCTCCTTGTGCTTTTTGCGTTCTCCTACCTGTAAAGCTTTGGTGGTGAAGGCCAAGGAAGGCAAGCATCCGACCTGCTGCACCTTTGCTCTAGTTGGGTCCTCAGGGGGGCAGTGCCGCCCTCTAGGGACAGGTTGGAAATTTGCAGAGGCAGTTTTTGGTTATATCTGGGGGTGCAAGTGGCATTTATTTAGAGGGCAGGGCTGAAGGATGGAGTGTATTGCGGGACATTTATGTAGACTAAAAATATCACCTATTTATTATTTTCTGAGCCTCAGTAATAATTCTGTTTTACATGTAAACAAAAATATCATTTGCATGGTTTAGACATACACTAAGTATACTCATTTTTGTTCTATTGTTCACCTGTACTTTTTATCTCTAATTTTTTTCCGTACTTCTTATATGGAATGGCTTTTGATATCCTTACTTCTCTTAAATCCAGTCTTATTCATTATTTTTATAAGCATCTGGCAACATTTATGTATCTTCTAGTACAGATGAGTCTGAGCAGTTATATACTGAAACTGTGTGTGTGTTTAAGGCATTCTTCAAAAATTTTTTTTCAGGTTTATTGAGGTATAGTTGACAGAAATTGTATATATTTAAGGTGTACTACATGATGGTTTTATATAAATATACATTGTGAAATGATCACCATAATCAAGCTAATCAACATTCATTACCTCACATAGTTACCTTTTTTTTTCTTTTCATTCCCCACTCCCCTCCCTTCTAGCAACCATCTGTTTGTTCTCTGTACCTGTTTGTTTTGTGAAACTCAGCATTTTTATTAAAAATTACTTTTATTTTATTTCTTCAGCCTCAATCTGGTTCCTGAGGCAAGATTTATCTGCCCTACAATAATCCTTTCTGCTGTTTTAATTTTCTCAATCTTTTTTTCCCCACGTCTCTATAAGGCCTAAATTCTGAGAAATGTTATTACCCTTGTATAACAGGTACTTCACAAACATGCACCTGGGTTTAAATGAAGTAAAACAGCCAGATAGAGTTATTTAGGTAAAAGTCAATTTGGAGACATAATAAATATAAACCCTATAATTATTTTAATATAAGCACCAGGGAGTCTAGGCTAAGCTTCTGTGAGGAAGTCCAAAGTTAATTTTTTAAAGTTTTTAAAATAAATTCATTTATTTTTTATTTATTTTTGGCTGTGTTGGGTCTTCCTTGCAGTGCACAGGCTTCTCGCTGCGGTGGCTTCTCTTGTTGTGGAGCACAGCTCCAGGCATGCAGGCTTCAGTAGTTGTGGCACGTGGGCTCAGAAGTTGTGGCTCTCTGGCTCTAGAGCGCAGGCTCAGTAGTTGTGGTGTACAGGCTTAGTTGCTCTGCAGCATGTGGGATCTTCCCGGACCAGGGCTCGAACCCGTGTCCCCTGCATTGGCAGGTGGATTCTTAACCACTGCGCCACCAGGGAAGTCCCTAATTTTCTTTAAATTGTTTGCAAGGCCATTCTTTTCTGATCTTACTCTGAACTTTAATCTACATAACGTGCCTTATTTCCTTTAGTTAATGCGCATATCATTTATTATTTGACATGATTCCTAATACAATCCATTGTAAAGGGCAGGATACCTAAGAGTTCTTCATTGTCTGAACGACTTAAGAGGGGCTCATGAAAACATGGTGAATTCAAGAAAAAAGTGAAGTCTAAAATGAACCAGTGAGTCAGATAATTCAAGCCTTCACGTTATCTTAAGACTGGTTTCAATTATCTAGATAATACAGGCAAAAGTAGTTTTTTGGCCTTATTCACATCCTTTGAAATCAAGTCATATAATTCATGCACCAAAATTACTATGGCTTCAATTATCTAAATTTTAAGGCATGAGTGTGCTTCAGTTCTTAATCTAATCTTTTTACCCAGCTCAAACGCAGCTCCTTACAGGTGCCCTCCATCAGCCTGGAAGGATCCAGTGCCTCTGAGAGCACACACAAAGGGAGAGAAGCCATGATGCACTGGTTTAAACCAGGGCTCAAGTGTAAATTAGTATAAACTAACGCTCAAGCTTTTAGCAAAGTGGGTTTTTAGAAATCTTTTCCCTTTACCTGTGTACATTAATTCTATTTCAGAGAGATTTTGTTTATTAAGTTCCCAGCATTAGCTCAGAGAGAGAAAATACAGGTTGGCAGACCTGGCTTTAATTAAAACTGGTAACAGCTGATCAAAAGGCTGTCTGATTTGCAGCTTCATTATTTAGTTGGTTAGTGATGTGTGCTTAAAAAGAGGAAGGGGGCTATGGTAAGGGATGAAAGACTGTTCTTCTGTTTGACTTCTGTCTCTTAAAAGATAATCACTGGTTCCTGCATCAGAAGTACAGATAGAGGAGTGACCTTTACAGAAATGTTTTATGTAACCCTCTCCCCACACACTTGGATTTCGTTAATTAATTTGGTCACTAGTCAGCAATTCCCACCCTCCTCACCCCACCCGAGCATAATCAAATGGAAAAGCTTCACTGATCTATAACAAAGAAGACCTGATTCTGTTTGGCGAGAACCAGGTCTTTTATTACCCGTGACCACTTTTAGATCTCAGAATTTACCTCTGTTTTGCAGTGGTCTTTCAGAGGCTGGTGTTCCTGCTAGAAGTTGGGGACATTCAGCAGTTCTGAGAATTTCTAATAAAGCATATCACCTTCTAATGTATCAATATTTACTATGAGTAATACACACACATATACATATGTATGGTAAAGTTATTTAGATATTACTTCATTTTTATACTATTATTAATTAACGATACACCCACTATTTGAACAACGGTTTTCAGTCAGTAAAATCTTTAGTCTTGAGAGGAGGAAAGCAGGGACCTTCAAGAAGGTGGACAGAGCACAGAACCAAAAAGCTTTGTCTTTTTCATAGTCGTACTTAGGGCAAACCTTAAACACGCAACCTTGTTACTTCATAAGTTTTTCTCCCAGTGTCGGATATTGTGGTCATGCATTCTTGATACTGTGCCTAGGCTCAAATGCAAAATCCTCACAGTTGCTCAATGTGCAAAATCGAAGTTTTTTTGGTGGAACTTGCCCTCCCATGTATAAAAAATTTGAGGCATTTTATTTAAGGAAACAATCTTAATAGGCACATAAATAATAATCAAAGAAATATCTTACCAGGGCCGTGAAAAGGATAGCAGAGATCAGCTAAAGGCATCATCTTGGAAGGGTCGAGTCCAGTTCCTCCCAGCAGCTCCACAAAATCTCCTATTCCCACACAACCTGCTGAGGACTTCTAAGAGAATAAAGCAGCAGAGGAAGATGTATTTAAACCAATTAAGGAAGTCAAACCATTGGACCAATGGCAAGTTGGTGAATTCAGTCAGCTGTAGACATCCCGGCAGTGCCATTTAATTTAACATCCAGGACTCTGGGAAGTAAGACTTTTTAAAGAAAAAAAAAATCATAGGAATTGCTTTTCTAAATCGGCTGAGGAATCATTTTAAAAAATGTATGTGCATTTAAAAAACATTTTTTTATAAGCTCAAGGACTAGAATGATGAAATTGGAATCTGTAAACTCCATATACAATATATGAAAATTGAATCTGAAAATGCTTTGCTTTTTAAATCATTTGGACATACACAATGAATTATTTGAATTTCTTCATGCATGCAGTCAGGTTTTTTTTTTTTTTTTTTTTTGCGGTATGCGGGCCTCTCACTGCTGTGGCCTCTCCTGTTGCAGAGCACAGGCTCCGGACGCGCAGGCTCAGCGGCCATGGCTCACGGGCCCAGCCGAGAGGCACGTGGGATCCTCCCGGACCGGGGCACGAACCCGCGTCCCCTGCATTGGCAGGCAGACTCAACCACTGCGCCACCAGGGAAGCCCTTTCCTCTTCTTTATAAAAGACTTTTTCTGCTATTGAGACAATTCTTATCCTTTCTACTGATAAGGATTTAGACTAGTTATAAGAATATTAAAAAAAGAAGAGACCCCTCATTTGGGGCTCAAATTAGCTAGAGTTACCATCAACTTTCTCCTTCCAACTAAAATAAACTTATTTCAAGCTACTCAAAATAAGTATGTAGTCAAGACTTTGTGTGATGTACTGTAACCACCTTTTTCTGCTTCCCTTCATCTTTTCCACACTGTGTCATCCACAGCAATTCCTGTGCTTCACTTTCCCACGCAAACAAAGCAGACCCCCTCTCAGCCCCAAATGTCACAGTTTGGGCCACCCATTTCCCGTGATCAGGGCTGGCCTTGTGATCGTGCCACCCGTGCCCACAGGGCTCACACTTACAAGGCCTAGTGCTTGGCTTAATGCTCTGCTGTCACCATTTTGAAATTCCTAATAATTTTAAAATAAGGCCCCTGTATTTTCATTTTGTACTGTCCCCCCACAAATTTTACAGCCAGTTTTGCCTGTGATCCTCTTCTTCATGAGACATAGCCATCAAGAGATCTAGCGGAATGTGGCAAGGTGCTTAGAAGCTAAACAGATAGACCATGCTACATAGGGACCAAAATCTAAAACAGAGAATGTAAAACACACACATACATAAGCGCACACAGTCCAACATTTGGAAGATATTGAAATGCAACTGGAGCTAAACAACCAATAGAAAATAATACAACAGCAACTCTTTGACTAATGAAAGGAAGCAGGTGTGGGTATATATATTTAAAGCACCTACTCTGTTCTGGGTTCTATGCTTAGGTATCTTACACGTAATTTCATCAATGATGAAATAGAGGGTTAGTTAGCCCCACTGTGTACAGGGCTCATTTTCTTGTATGAAGAGTTGAATAAGCCATATAGAGGTAAAGGGAAAAAAATGTAATTGCCTTTCCCTTGAGTAGAGGGTGTCCAGGGGGAACATGTCTTAGACTAAACATTCCACCTGGTTCTATAGGTTCCAAATTTCACAGGAGGAGGTGAAGGGGAAAAGGCAGGCTCAGGAGAGAGAAATGGGAAATAAGAAGTTGGGAAGAAATGGAAGCTAAAATGAAGGGAACAAAACCAAGAAACAAGGAGGTTGGGAGCACATACTTTTTGGCGTTCAGTGACTTTCCTCTCCTCTTTCCAAACCTCTCAGCTGTTCTTATAAACAACGGCAGAAGCTGAGTTGTGTAGGGACCTCTGGGGTTCAGCTCCTCAACAGTAACCCCCGAGAATTCTTTGTTGAGGTTCTATCTCCCTGGACCAAGTCACTCTCATCTCCTGCCTAGACTATGACAATGGCCTTTTAGGTGCACTGCTGCACCACCCTGGCCCCTACAGCCCATTCATCATCATTCATGGAAGCCAGAATGACCTTTAGGTAACCGTCTCCTTCCCATCGTGGACTTTGTCAATTACTTTGGTCATGAGGCCAGCAATTCCCAATCACTCTCACCCCTCCTGAGCATAATCAAATGGATTATGTCACTTTCCTGCCTGAACCCCTTCGGTGGTTTCCCACTGAAAATAAACTCAAACTCTGTAATATTACCTGCTGGGCTGTCCACCCCCTGGCCCTGCCTGTCTGCCTGATGCTGTATGATACCACTCCCCCTCTACTTTTCCTTCTTTCCATTTCTAGAACTCAGCAAGCCCATTCCTGCCTCTGAGCCTCTGCACTACTGTTGCTCTGTTCCCAGCTCTTCCTGTGGCTGCTGGCTCCTTCTTACCTATCACTGAAATCTCACTTTACTTTAAATGTCTCCTTCTCAAAAGATTTCTTTCTTGACCATCTCATCTCAAGTAGCTGCCTGCCCCTCACTCTACTCCCTTGTCCCCAGCCACCACTCTGTTTCATTTTCTGTAGGGCACTCACCACTATTTGAAATACATTATACTTTTGCCTGTCTCATCCCACTAGAATACAGGTTCTATGTGAGTAGGACCTGTTTTGTTCGTTGCTAATTTCCTGCATCTAGAAGAATGCCTTGCACATGGTAAGCACTCAAAGAATATTTTGTAAAGCAATAGATACCTAGAACACTGCAGACTTCACATTTTTTTAAGTGGTAAGCACCAAGTATACTCCTCGTAGCCAAAGATAACTAAAGTTCAGATCTCTCAATCTATCACACTTGCCATCTTCTATATTAAACATCAAGAATGACATACGAAAAATCTCAAGCCTATAAGGCTAAACCAAAGACATCTACTTGGGCTTCCCTGGTGGCGCAGTGGTTGAGAGTCTGCCTGCCGATGCAGGGGACGCGGGTTCGTGCCCCGGTCCGGGAAGATCCCTCATGCCGCAGGGTGGCTAGGCACGTGAGCCGTGGCCACTGAGCCTGAGCGTCCGGAGCCTGTGCTCCACAACGGGAGAGGCCACAACAGTGAGAGGCCCGTGTACCACAAAAAAAAAAAAAAAAAAAAAAAAAAAAAGACATCCACTTATCCTGGCCTTTATCAAAGGATTATTCTTCCACTAAGGTTCAACTTTAAAAAATAGGCACTGGCCTATGAATTTAGGGCTTAAATGAAATTGGATTTACTGCTTTTCTCAGCCCTAATCCTATTTATTTGGTTTTCACTGCAATCTTTCTGATTAGGAAGTATGACTATCTTTGATGCCAGCAAATGCATGAGCTGTCTTAACCTAGGCATATGAGAACATAAAAGGAAATGAGGATGACTCAAAGGAAACAAGCTACCAGTGCAAATAAATGTGGTCATGCTCAGCATTAATCGTAAAATCCATACAGAAGTTCATGGGGGAAAAAGTTGATGGGGAGTCTCAACTAATGTTTTGTTGCAAAATGTACGGAATTAAATGTAATGCAAAAAAACGCTTCAAAACTTTACTGTATTTTGCAATATAAAAATCCAGTTTTGTATTTTATGCTACGCTTAGCATTCCTTCATAACACAGTCTGTCAATGAGATACTTCCTTCATGTCAAAAGAAAATTCCAATAATCAGAAAAACAGCTGTGTAGATGACTCACACTAGGTTCTGCTAGGAGATAATTTTTGTAAAAGAGGCAAGTACAAGAGAGTTCAATTGTAATTATATGTCACAACTTTGCCAACTGAAAGCATTTCTAACATCACAAGAAAAGTATTCAAGTAGTCAGAAGAGGCACCTGAGTATGCAACTTGCAGTATAACGGAAATAGAAGAGGAGTTTATTAAAGCAGCGGGGGCAGGCTCGTGTGAGTTCTAACCGCCAAACAGAAGGACATACTACACCAGTTCACCACATCTGCCCTGTATAGTTACTTTGGCTCTGAGAAAGCTGAGGTCTTAGGGAGTGACTGGGAAGCAAATAAGCAACTCACCTTTAATTGCAGACCATTTAAGTGTCCCAGGGTGAGATCAGATATTTTGATCACCACAGGATAAATTATGGAGAAGCTGCAGTTGCGATGCTTATGTGGCACGACCAGAGTAAACCTTCCATTTGGGGTCTGGGAGATGACATTGCAGGCTTTGTAGAAAAACAAAATCACATTTTCACTGCTTGGTATGCTGGGCTTTTATAGAAATTTATCTCATCCTTATTCTAAGCTCCTATTCATGGTCTAGGGGCTTGTGGCCCAGAAGAGAGTACTTATCACAAAGGTGATTTGGAGAAAGGAAGGAGCTGGGGAATAAAAAGCACCAGTGATGTATGGACATTGTCAGGAGGCCCTGGCTGCAAGGGGACTTCTGATCGTAATCTCAGGGGGTCACCTTGTTTATAACACTCACAAGACATAAATTAATAACCAACCAAACAATACTAGCTGGTAGAAGTTCTAGGAACACTTCATTAACTAGGGTCCAAGTTCAAGCTGGGAGCCTGGAAGAATCAAGGCTTAAAGGTAAGGCCAGAACTCAAACCCTGTCTGTCTGAAACCTTTATTAACTGAACTTGGAGCTACATGTTACTTTTGAGATAATAAAGTGAAGAAACATTAAACTAGTTACAAAGTAGGCTGAGAAAAATACAAAGCAGGCTTATGTCTGATAAATATTTCCTGGGTGTTAAGTTGACTAATAGGTAAATTTAAAATGTTTACCTACTCCCAAGTCTTTCTGAAATTTTGTTTTGTATCTCAAGACTAGACTTACAATAAATTTATTCTTCTAGCTATGAAACTAGAAGCATCAGAGTTTGTACTTTTTTTGGCCAGTTATGGGACAAAAGTTTCTGATTGATCAGACTATGTCAGAACTACCTTTTGCTTCCATCTTATATTTTTAATTACACTTAATTTCGAAAAGAACTGAAATTCCTTGATGATTCTAGAAGGTTTCTGATCTCTAAGCAAACAGGATATAGGAGAAACAGTTCATGTTGTCCTCTAGTGTTATTCTGCTCCAGTCCTCAGAAACAGCCATTTTGGGGGGCTTCTTTCAAAAAGCTTTTTTTTTTATTTTTTAAAAACAAAATTTGGGAGATCAGTCAGTACATTATTTTTTGGCAGATTAGGTAGGCCCCATTCTTCAACCACATGAAGTGTTAATAATACTATTGTATACAACCAAAAATGAATGTTTTCCTGATTTTTTTAATAAACATTTTCCTCTTAATGGGGAAGAAATAATAAACAGATGAATGAACTCATTCTGATTAAGATAATGTGTTTTAGGCCTGGGCTATTCAGCTTTATAGCATCTATTTGTGTATCCACCAGAAATGAACTAAATTAGAGCAATGGGTTCAGACTCAGAAGGCAATGTTGAGGTCCTCTGGTCCAACCCTCTGCTCAGGGCATGAAATCTGTCTACACATCCCAGATATGTAGTCTTTCAGCCTTCACCTAAATATCTGTAGGACTGCAATTTCATATCTGATCCCTCAAGCTTATCCAGATCAATGGAATGACTGGGAGGGATTAAAGTTTGTCACTGAATACATTGTAGTAGCTCAGGAGATCAGAATAAGACTGGAGAAAAAATAGAATTCCAGCCATCATAAATTAGTATCTTACCTAGCCTGGTAAATAAATTAAAAACTGCTTTGATTTTCATAATAATGAATTGGAAATATCCTTTAGATCATTTCTAATTACAAAAGAATTTCCATTCAAATACTTCCTCACTTCAAATTTCTTAAGTCTGTGCAGTGATGCTACCTTTGAAAAGCATAACTGACACTCTCTCCCCCCAAGTCCTGCCTTCCAACTAAGAAGACATTTAGTCCACTTACGAAAGAGGTTAGGATCTGTCTTTATGGTTAATGTGAACCCATTTCCTGGTTCATGGACCCGGAAGAAGATCATGGCCACGTTCTGGGAGGATCTGATGCTCCTTCTGCTAAGACCACTCTCACAGAAATCTATGTACCGCTCAGTCATGGGGAGAGGGTGATCCTGGGAACTGGGGAACTTCTCCCCCTTGAGAATCCAACCATCAAATACCTTCCAACAAAAAATACAGACAAAGATGATCACTTTCATCAACTCCTGAAGTCATAGGTGTGTTGAAAAGGGGGAAAAGGTTATCCAGCCACGGGCCTTCGGTCATAAGTGAGGAATAGACAGCCCACACCCCCCTGCACCCCCCTTCTATTTGTATATATTTTGACTGTGAGGGTTGTTTGCAAGTCGCATTATTATTTAATTATTGCTTTTTTCCCCTTTATAAACTCTAACATTTCCAAAGTAAATAAACTTTCTTATACTTTATCATTTCAGCCACCTTGGTAAATGAAACTACAGACGATATACATTTTTGTGTTGGTCATATTTTCCACACATCCTACCTTCAGAAGAATTCCACAGGGACATAATTTGGGTTTCAGTTTTTCTCTTTCCTCATTAAAATATGAACAAAATTTCTCAAAAATAGCAAGAGGAAAAACTGGAGCAGCAACTTTACCTACCTGCCGATGGTTATACACACCCATTTTCCTCATTTTTTTACTCTTACCACATATTAAAATATCAAGAACTACTTTAACACTTTGACGATAATGGCTGGTATGCAAGTTTGGAATATTTTCCTTCACTTGTTGAAGTTTGTAGTTGGCGGGACAAAAGGTCAGTCTATTGACTTTACCCTTAAAATCACCACAGGTCTCCAATTTAATGAGTCCAACCTAGTTCACGTTAGTAAAATTACCAGCTACAAATTATTTCACCAGATCAGTCCTCTTCTATGGTGTTTGACAGGTTCCAAAATAATTCCACTTTGGGATTTTAATCATATTCATTTTAACTGGACTGGAGAAGTCCAGCATCCATCCCAAGCTGACCCGTTAGACTCATGGAGAACTGGGAGTGGGGACTTTTCCGCGCCTCCCACCTGCCTCAGACTAGATTCCTTCTCAGCAACCTTCCCTGCAGCCAGTGCCCTTCTGCTCCAAAATCAGGTCACCCAGGCGTTGAAGACAGCGTCTGGGAGCCTGAAACAGCTCCACAGAGAAAGGGACCAGCAGGAGCAAGGCGGGCTCAGATCTCAAACATGTGAGGTCGCCTTCTAATCAGGACCTCGGGTTCAGCGGACCCGAGGGCTCGTACTAGTTGGTTTGTACCCCTTTTCACCTGCTCCAAATTGCAACACAGTGGTTCGCGCCACGAGTTCTAGTCTTTGGAAGCGCCCGGGACCGAGAGCGCACAGGGATGAATTTAAACCACTGCAAGACCAAGGCCCTCGCCCTTCTGGGAGTGGGGCGAGGTACACGCTGCGCGGGGGTCCCGGACTGCGCCTCTCCCACTCCTGCACCACCGGAGCATCTAATTACGAGCGTCGCCGGCTCTCCACGCTAGGGCGCAGCGTCCCGGCCATGACCCCTCCCTTGCCCCGCGGCTGGGGCTGCGCCTGGCGGGGGCGCCTCACCTTCAGGAAGTCCCCGCTCTCACAGTCGATGGAGACCAGTTCGTAGTGGATGGTGATAAACTCCTCGGGCTCTGCGATGAAGAAGGCAGCGCAGTGCAGCTGTGGCCGGTCGGCGGTGAAGGTGAACTGGCCCTGGAGGCTCAGCATGTCCAGGCACCCTGGGGGGCGGGCGGGGAGGGCAGCGGGATTGGGGGTCCCGGGTTGCAGCCACTGCGGCGGCACCCGGGCAGCCCCTCTCCGTTCGCGCCCTGACTCCCAGCTTCGGCTGCGCCCCGCTCCCGCGCTCCGGGTGCGTCACCCCATCTCGCCCCAGTGCGACTCCTCGGACTGACCCTTAGCCATGGGAATTGCTCCCCCCGCGGTCCTCAACAATCCCCCCCTCCCCGCTGCCCGCGGACGGACGCCAGCCAGGCAGCCCCGACTCACGCATAGCGCGGCGGTACAGCTGCTCCCCCGGCAGCTCCCGCTTCAGGTTAGCGCTGAAGAGTAGGAAAGGGTCGTAGTCCACAGCTTCCCGCAGCTGGCCAGGAAAATCAGTCAGTCCGCAAAAGTTCAAGGAGGGGGAAGGGGGACCAGAAGCAAGGCACCCTCCCTGCCCCGCGGCAAAGAGAATAAAGTGACCGGGTCAATGTCTCCCGGGTCCGGAGAAGACGGGGAGGTTTAGACCTTTCCCATCAGACCAGGGTATGCCCAGGGACCAGAGGGAAGGAGGAAGAGGCAGGGAGGAAGACCCAGGGGAAACCAGAGGAGAGAGGGGGCACAGTAAATGCGGAAGAAAGAGCTAACCAAAACATGTCTGAGAGCAGAGGCAGCCTGCCCACCCCCAAGGCTGGACACTCACCACAGGAAGGTGTGATGGGTCAACCGGGTAATCGCTCACCTCCAGGTACCGGCTCTCCCCTCTTAGAGCCATCAGGTAGATCAGAATGAAGTGACACTGAAGTTTGAAAGTGGGAGCCATGCCGGCCTTGCCTCTGCAGCTGGTGCTTTCTGCTCCGCAGGTCTGGGCTTTGCTTCCCACGCGCTCCCCCAGGCTGAGAGCTAGAAGCTGGTAGGGTCCCTTTGCGGGTCTCTTTTATAGAGCAGTGAGGAGGGGAGGCTCTCTGCCCCTTAACTGATCTGAGCTCAGTAACCATGGGTTACTCTGTCTCAGTGACAAAGTGCTTGGTGATGACGAGGGTCCAGCTCTCAGCTGCAAACTTTCCGAGTGGTCCAGCGTTATTCACCGAGAATGATTTCAGACACTTACAACTTAGTGAATTAAAGTGTGAGAGAAAGAATGAAGCCAGGATAGAGAATAAGGGATGGCATTTTACTTGGTCGGCCACATGCTGAATGGACATGCAGGGAATTTTTGGTTTTGCAAAGCCAAGTGACAGTGTTACCCACAGGCATAAAATACCCAAACACACACAACCTTATCATACAGACTTGTCACATAACCTTAAATGGAGCCATGCTGGAAATTGTCAGAGAATATAGTATTCATGCAATTGCTCGTGCCTCTCAGGAAGAAACTTGAGGCATTTTCAGCTCCAAAGAGAAGCTGATTTCGCAGACTATTGCAATCATGTAATTCAAGCTTTCTTTCTGTCCCTTGGTCTTTGCTTTATCCTGGTCCAGTTTCTTGTAAGCTTTTCCTTAATAGAAAGCTAACTGTGGAGTCCATGGACTCCTGGATTTCAGCCGAGCTCTGTCACATAGCCTGAATGTATATAGGATGGACACACTCCTGGGCCAGCTAACCGCGGCCATGACCTTAACATCCATCTGAACCACTGAAAGATGGAGTCATTCCATTTCACGCCTTCGAATACCTGGATTACTTCCATACTCTGGTAGAAGGACCTGCTGAGAAGCTTTATTAAAACGGCTCATCATCAAACTTCCAGGGCTAAACAAATGACTTAGAGATGCAGGAATAAGTTAACCTTATCTTTGCTGATTAGATGAGAAGAGAATTGCTTCTCCTTTATGTCCAAAACTGTGGGAAATATGAAGATCTCCACTTTCAGTTTTCCCACCCCTCTCCAATCGCTGTGCTGAGCAAGGCCACTACAAATCCTAAAAAAAATCATGTTTTTACTTCTGCCTGACAGAAAACATGGTTACTACCCATAGCCTTCTTTACTATTAAAATTATTCCAGGGCTTCCCTGGTGGCGCAGTGGTTGAGAGTCCGCCTGCCGATGCAGGGGACACAGGTTCGTGCCCCGTTCCGGGAAGATCCCACATGCCGCGGAGCGGCTGGGCCCGTGAGCCACGGCTGCTGAGCCTGCGCGTCCGGAGCCTGCGCTCCGCAACGGGAGAGGCCACAGCAGTGAGAGGCCCGCGTGCCGCCAAAAAAAAAAAAAAAATATTCCAAATAATAAGACCATCATATAGGGTTTTGACTCAAGGAAATAGTTTTATATTTAGTTTATAAATACTCAGAATGAAGCAGCCATTTGTCTAGTGGTGTCAGAACTTGATATTTTCATATTTAAGACAATTCTGAGCTCTGAAGGAGCTGCCTCTTAATTGTTTAACCTGAAGGCCTTCCTACCATAGTCAAACTTTGTAAACAGTCCTCCGACCACAGACAGCATGAGAAGAGAGGGCACCCAAATGTCATAAACACTGGCCACTATGTCCTTCTCCCCACCCTGGGACTCTTTGGATGTCTGAATTTTAGAGAGGGTATAAAGAAACCTGAGAGGAATAGAAAAAAGAGAAAAACAAATGGCTTAACCTCAACTGCACTCATGCCAGGCTTGTCTCCAGAAAGAGCTGGGGAAACACGATGACAGAGGGGTAACATCCTATTTTACGAAACAATCCACAAACTATGGTAGAAAAGGAATTTCATTCCTACCAAATCCTAGGTGGGGATATTCATGTGTTATTTTCACCAGTTTGGCAAATATCTACTAAGTCAGTGGAAACCGTGTTTTGTTTTGTTTAAGTAAGAGTAACTAAAGGATGAAAATTAGAACCTATAGGGGAATAACAAGAAGATGGAGTTGGAGGACAGAGAGAAGAAGGTAGCCATTCTCTGTGAGCCGAAGTATTAAAAATGGGTGAGAGCGGGCTTCCCTGGTGGCGCAGTGGTTGAGAGTCCGCCTGCCGATGCCGGGGATATGGGTTCGTGCCCCGGTCCGGGAAGATCCCATATGCCACGAGCGGCTGGGCCTGTGAGCCATGGCCACTGAGCCTGCGCGTCTGGAGCCTGTGCTCCGCAATGGGAGAGGCCACAACAGTGAGAGGCCCGCGTACCGCGGGGAAAAAAAAAAAAAAAAATGGGTGAGAGCAATGGAAGAGCCATTTGGATTAGACAGAAGAAAAAGTTTCTGGACAGTAACTAGGTCTATGTCTGAAGAAAATTTATTTTCATGGACCAATTTAGTCATTGAAACAATTAGCTTAATATTTGTTTAACCAAACTGATTCTTTTGAAATACGTTCTGAGTTAACTCAGAGTCCCCAAGCATGCTGGTTGGAAATTATTCATATGTTCACCTCCATTCTCTGCACACATTTTAGTTTTTCTCCATGTTTTTCCAGACAGCCTCTCCCATGCTGATGTTAATACAATCCCTGATCAGTATATTTTAGATCTTAAATTATTGTTAGGAAGGGTTAAGACACCCTTTTCATTAGGTAAGACATTTTTCCTTTCACAAAGCCCCAGAGCAAATTGTCACTGTGTTAAGCCTGAAGGTCAAGGTGGCCACATGATACGGAGCCATATTCAATCCATGAACATGGCAGGGGTGGGATTTTAAAATTTTGCTGAGACTGAAGAGGTGCACATAGCCAACTTCTAAGCAGCCTAAAGAGGGACTCCGTTGTCACCCACAGGGCCTATGACGTGATTATGAGAGCCAAGTGCAAGTTTGTGGAGTCTGCCAAGGCTTACACACTGCGGCGTCTGAAGCAGAAAGGGGACAATGTAATCCCAAATCTCTTTCTACTCTAGGGTCTGTCTTAAGATTCCCTTAAGTATTCCCTACATACAATAGTACACTTTTTCTTTTGTTAATCACTTGAACAGAGAACATTAGCAATACCTGCTCTAGAAGATCTTCCTTTTCCCTTTCCCGAGTGGTATGTTGAAATGTTGGAAATGGGACGTATGATTGAGTTCTTTAAGAAATAAAGATGACTGAATATAGCCCATTGTAATTAACCACCACCAACAAAAACTAGTTTTCAGTAAAGGGTCACATGACCCACCACAATGGCACTAAAGAAAACTAAAAAAAAAAAAAACAACTAGTTTTCCATTTCTTTCAAGATGACTTGCTGTTTGAATGAATTTGACTATTTCATTTAACGTAGCTATTATTTTTTTTTTTGGTTGATTTAAAGTTTTAATTTCCTTCTTCTGTGGGGGAGAGTCATTATTTGGATTAACTTAGATAACCCACAGTATCTGGTAAAAGAGGGAGTTAGCCTACGAGAGAAATTCTTACCGATCTTTTTCTTTGCAGCGCTGCTGATTTATTTCAGGATGTTCTGCCAAATTTTCTTCAGTCCGAAATGAGGTTAATAACACCTGCAGAAAGGCTCCCTAAGCTCAATAGAATTTTGTGGTAATGTGAAATCCTAACACTGGATATCAGATTAATAAAATATCTTTACTCCCAACTGTCCATGGAACAAATGGTTACTCACAAGCTCCCTGGGTAACTAGTTAAGGACAGCATCAATACAACTCATCTTTCTAGATGTTCACAACCTTAAGGACTTTTCTTTCAGTAAAATATTCCTGAAGATGATTTCTGTAGTATGTCCTAATCAGGTATGCCTCCCAAAACCCTTTTTATTTTTATTTATTTTTTAACATATTTATTGGAGTATAATTGCTTTACAATGGTGTGTTAGTTTCTGCTGTGTAACAAAGTGAATCAGTTATACATATACCTATATCCCCATATCTCCTCCCTCTTGTGACTCCCTGCCTCCCACCCTCCCTATCCCATCCCTCTAGGTGGTCACAAAGCACCGAGCTGATCTCCCTGTGCTATGCAGCTGCTTCCCACTAGCTATCTATTTTACGTTTGGTAGTGTATATATGTCCATGCCACTCTCTCACTTCATCCCAGCTTACCCTTCCCCCTCCCAGTGTCCTTAAGTCCATTCTCTTAACGTAGTTATTTTTAATACCTAAGTTTTCTTTTTCTGATGTGTTTGAGATCAGGAAGGAAGAAACTAAACTAGTTCCTTGGGGGGTCTAGTATAACTTGGCCTTTGAATGAAACTCTCACATGTCAGTGACTTTCAACTCAAATCCATTATCTCCCTTTGATGTGGTTAAGACGACCAGCAGTCAATAGAGGTTAGGACTTTTGGGGGTTGCAAGTGACTGATAGCGAACTGGAACTGAAGGGGAAGTTATTATCAGGATGGCTTGCAGAATGCTTGAGCAGAAAACAGGAGTCAGGAGCTACTTCCCAGTCTCTCTGTCTCAGGCTGCCTTCTCCCAACATCTGTAGCTTTTGTGGTGGTAAACCAGCCACCAGTAATGCCTTAGATTTACAAGTTACCCTTAGACAAATAAAAATACTCTGATCCAATGTACTCATAATCCCCAGTCCACAAACTTAGTGGGAAAAGGCTCCGAGGCCAGAGGATAGGATCCAGTCATTCCGTGACTGTTCTCATGACAGCCATATGAATGGGGAAGGGAGAAGCGGTTTCCAGAAAAAAAAGGAATGCTGGATTCACAAAATAATAGGTGTCTTCAAAATAGAGAAACAAAATAAAAACAAAAACCCTGGTTCAATGACTTCTTTGATCGTAAGTTCTCTCACCTGTAAAATGGTGATCTACACTGGGAATTATTACAGGCACACCTCATTTAATTGCACTTCACTTTATTACACTTCACAGATACTGCATTTTTTACAAATCAAAGGTTTGTGGCAACCCTGCATTGTCAGACAATTATTAGCCTTTTTCAGCAAGAAAGTTTTTTGTTTTTTTTTGGCTGTGTTGGGTCTTTGTTGCTGTACACGGACTTTCTCTAGTTGCAAGAGTGGGGGCTACTCTTCATTGTGGTGTGTGGGCTTCTCATTGCGGTGGCTTCTCTTGTTGCAGGGCATGGGCTCTAGGCACGCGGGTTCAGTGGTTGTGGCGCACGGGTTAGTTGCTCCGCGGCATGTGGTATCTTCCCCGACCAGGGCTCGAAGCCCTGTCCCCTGCATCGGCAGGCGGACTCTCAACCACTGCGCCACCAGGGAAGCCCAGAAAGTATTTTTTAACTAAGGTCTGTACATTGTTTTTCAGACACGTGCTACTGCACAGTTAATAAACTACAGTATAGTATGAACGTAACTTTTATATGCACTGGGAAACCAAAAAATTTTTATGACTCAATTTACTGCAGTATTCACTTTATTGCAGTGGTCTGGAACTGAACCCCAATATGTCCGAGGTATGCCTGTATAGGAATTAAATATTATAATATATGCCCTTCAGAAAGGATAACCTTAAGTGTAGATATTATTAAATTATACCAATGATATTATTTGTCTTTATCCCTAGGGCTTTCCTTCTAATGATAATTTTATGAGTGCATGTGTAGGATATGTTTTTTATATTTTTATTACATTAGAATGAATGACTTCATATTAGAACATTAACAGACTTTAAAAGCCATAGTTAGACAAAGAGAGAAATAAGTTTAAATACACTACAGAACTGCATTTCAAAAACTAGCTAGGAATGGGCACCATTAAAGATGGTGCATTATACTGGATAGTGGCTTAGCTGCAACAGAGAGAAAAACTGAAATGTAGAGAGTAGAGAAATTGATAAGATTGAGGAAAGGGGAAGGGTGAAGTTATAAAGCAGAAACAGAAGATAAGATAATTAGGAACTACCCAAAGAGAATAATATTTGATTCCATATCAGGGATTATTGAATGACGTCCTCTGTTAAGCCTTAGGGATACTGGGAATAAGAAAGCAACGATTTGGCAAGACCTCCAAACAAACAGTGATGATGGGAGGAAAGAAGAGAGATTAAATGATGTGCCCAATTATCACAATGAGTCAGAAACGAAGTCTAGGCTAAAAAGATCTCTCTCTATCCAGCCAGGTAATCAATCCTCCTTCAAAGACAGCAACCCTGGACATTCGCCCCCAAAATTATATTTTAGGTTTTAAAATTACTAGCAGCAGAAAGTGAGATGGCACAGGCCAAAGCAAGATGCTGGCAGATCAATAACTGCGAAGGAGATTGGGGGTTGCTCATGTTTCTGCAACGGCATCCTTGACTTTGGAGTGACATTGTTATCTCAGCTCCCTTCGGGCTTACTCTAAAATATGCCATGACTAACATCTAGCCAGTAGATCATAATGAAATGCCATTTAGTAGTCCCTCACTGCCTGCATCAAAGGGAAAAGTACAGCCGGGTCCAGTACTGGTGTGTTTGTCATTAGGTAGTGGTGACGCGCATGGGCACAGAATATCAGCCTCTTCTCTGATGGAAGACAAAGGAAGTGTAAAGAGGCTCATTTCTTAGTGCCTTAGAATAGATCTAAAGGAGAAAAGTCTGCCAGTTACGTGGAGTGACACCAGAGGTTCTAAATAAGGAAAGCAATAGAGAAAAATGCAAGCAAGCAACGCAGCGGTGAGCTATCCGCGGTGCCTTCTTAGCTGACTTTTATCGGACCCCTGGCAGCGGCCAGCCTGCTCCTCCCCTCTGCCAACCCTTCCTTCCTCCCTCCTCCCTCCCTCTCTCCCTTCTTTTCCTCCCTCCTCTGCGTCCTTCCTTCCACACACTCTGAGCAACAGATTTAGCTGCTCTAGACTCATAACGTTTTATATATATGCCTGAAAGCCCTTACCATATCTTGTCATGACTTTTAGTATGTCTGTCTCCAACCCTAAAGGTAGGCTCCTGAAAGCCTGCTTCTGCATCTCATCCATCTCTATCCTCAGCAAGAGCACACACACACCCACACCTGGCACTCCCGGCACTCCTGGCTAGTACCTAAAAGCAAATGGCAAAAGGGGCTTCTGCTCTTCCCATTTAGTTACAAATTAAAGAACTGTCACCACTCAAATGTTAGTTGTCAACATCCAACGATGTGACATCAACCAGGTAATGTGAAACCTGAGGAAAGGGAAGGGAGGAAGGGCTGAAACAGTTCCTGGAGTCGGCTCTGAAGACCACGGCCAGCTGTGTGGAGTGGCAGGGAGAAAAATGGGGAGGGGTAAGGGGACAGGGCCGGGACTCAGGCAGGGTAGTTAGGGCACTCTGGGGCACAAAAACTCATCATCGTGATAAATAGTATGATGCGGTAAAACTTAAAAGGAAAACCGATGCCAAAAAAAACCCCAGGATAAACAAAATATCGAAGTCTTAGATAAAGACACCAGTGGTCTTAGTGATTCTTCCTTTTGCTTCAGGCTCAGCACAGCACTGTGAAGCTCCATATAAGCAACACCCTGTGGGAGTAATCAAGGATTTCAGGGCATTTATTCCGGTTTCCATGTGCAGTAGCTATAGGGTGGAAACAAAACGGCTCTGGATTAGGTATCCCAAGCCCCAGATCACTGACTGAGAACTTGGGCAAGTCATCACCACATCTCGAAGAGGGTGATGGGTGTAACTGTCAATGTCAGAGCAGGAAACAGATGGCGGCTCACAAGGGGGTAATTTGCGGAGCGTTTAATACAAGGACGGCACAAAGGTGTGGTCAGCGTGCAGGGAAATCACCAGGGTGCACCGTCCCAGGACTAATAGCAGGGAGGAGCTGTCACCCCACTTCCTGGGCCATAGGACTGGGAGGCGATATGGCCCGAACCTAGTGACATGCTTCTAATAAATTGGCAAAGTGACCATGAAATTTCTGAGGCTAAATTAGAAAAAAGCAACATGCCTTCAGCATGTGTTCTCTCCCTGTCCTGGGGTAGCCCTGAGCTACCATGTAAGAAGTACAGCTCCAATGAAGCTGCCATGCTGGAGTGACCATGTGGAGAGACCACACAGAGATAGAGGGAGACACCTGGGAGCCCCAGCTGTTTTAGTCCGCAGAGGTTTTGATCATCCCAGCCCAGGTCGTGGACGTGTGGCTGAAGAAGCCCTCGAGGCAACCCCAGTCCTCAACCACCATTTGACTGAAAATCAGGAGAGACTCCAAGCCAGAACCACCCCACTGAATATTTCCCAAATACCCAACACATAGGAACCATGAGAGATAATAAATGACTGTTGTTTTCAGTCACTAAGTTTGGGAGTGATGTGTTATATAGGAAAAATAAACAATACTGGCCTGTCTTAGTTTGTTCTAGCTGCTATAATAGAATACCACAGACTGGGTGGCTTATAAACAGCAGAAATTTATTTCTCATGGTTCTGGAGGCTGGAAGTCCAAGGTCAAGGTGCTGGCAGATTCAGTGTCTGGTGGGAACCTACTTCCTGGTTAATAGACAGCTGTCTTCTTCCTCTGTCATCACATGGTGGAAGAGGCAAGGGAGTTCTCTGCAGTCTCTTTTGTAAGGGCACTAATCCCACTTATGAGGGTTCCATCCTCATGACCTAATTACCTCCCAAAGTCCCCATCTTCAAATACCATCACATTAGGGATTAGGTTTCAACATATGAATTTTGGAGGGACACTAACATTCAGTCTATAGCAAGGCCCTTTCCATTTATAATCTATCAATACATTTTTGAGGCCTTGACTTGGGATCCCCAAGTGTCCCAGCTCTGTGACAGCCTTTGTCTTTGAAGCCCTTGAGCTGAATCACTACCTTCAAGGCATGCCCTTGTGCCCAGACAGCTACTTCTAGACTGAGTCAACATCTGTAAAACCAAGCTGGCTGGTGCCAAGCTCAGCTTGTGGGGCATAGTTAGTGGCTGGACAGTAGATGCTAATCAGCCTTGGAGAGACTGAACCCTGTGCCTCAGCCCTGAAACCAGCTTGCTCTTATCAGCTGGCTGTTGGAATTATGTATGAAAGATCAAACACTGCTCCCTCTAAAATGCTGACATTTTCCATTTTTAATCATTACTAATGTGCAAAGAGAACAAGATTCCTCTAAGGCATTTAAAGGGAAGGAGGCCATCTAATATTGAAGAAATCAGTTTTTGCCAATATAATAATTATACTGTAGATCCCATTCCTGCTTTTAAATCTCATGGTATAAAAACCGAACTGAACACTAAACAGCTTTGGGTTAGAAAGTAAAAATGCAGAGTTAACTGGAAGAGCTTTCAATGGCTAAAACTGGAACAATCTGAGTAGCAAAACAAATAAAGTATTATTGGATTACAACAGTGTATAAAATAAAGTTCCCTGAGTCCATATTGATATAAATAAATGATTGAAAAATTAATAAATGGGAAGAAGGGACGAATCTCCCATGCAAAAGCATTCCAAATAGTTTATATCCATATGCTGCCATCAAGGAGGGGGAGCATAACTCCCCACTCCTTAAGTGTGGGCGGTGCATAGTGACTTCCTTCCAAAGAGTACAGTGTAGAAAGGAGATGGATGGAGAGTAACTTTAAAGCGGAGAAACCTGATAAATACTACCTCAGCCAATTCAAGGTCAACATCAAGTGTCATTTCATAAATCACATTGCTAGTACGTACCCTTGATATGATGTGATAAAAATGGCACTTTACCTCTGTGATCTTCCTCTCATAAACCCATAACCCAGTCTAATCATGAGTAAAACATTAGACAAATTTCAATAGACAAACATCCTTTGATATACGTGATCAGTACTCCTTGTAACTGTTAAGGTCATCAAAAACAAGGAAAGTCTGAGAAACTGTCACAGCCAAGAGGAGCCTAAGGAGAAATGACAATTAAATGTAATGTGGTATCTTGGATGGGATCCAGGAATAGAAAAAGGACATTAAGCAAAAACCAAGGAAATATGAATAAACTATAGACTTCAGTTAATAATAATGTATCAAAATTGGTTCATTAATTGTAACAAAGGTACCATACTAATGTAAGATGTAAATAATATAAGAAACTGTATGTGGGATATATGGGAACTGTACTACCTGCTCAATTTTTCTGTAAATCCAAAAATGTTCTTAAAATATTATCTATTAATAATAAAATAAAATTTCTTTTAAAAAGTAAGCATTCATATATGGGATTTCTAGCATCAGAATGTATTTGATATTTGCCAGGCAAGACCCAAAGAAATTTTATCTCCAAAATTTATTGGTTCCTCCTTTCTGTCTCTTAGAAAATTGCCTCTTAATTCTATTCATCCCTGTTAAGTCTTGTTTTTCCCTCAGCTTCCCTTGCTCCTCTTGTTTCCACCTCCACCATCCTGCAGAAAGTCCCCTCATTTAGGTCACTCCTAATTTTTACATCTAAAGGTCACTTCCATCGTTCCTTGACATCTCTGCATTATTTGACGTTTTCCCCTATTTTTCTTTTTGGAACTTTATTCTTTTGGTTTTAGGTAAACTTGATTTTTTAAGAGACAGATACCAATTTTGAAGACATTGAAAAAAATGAGTTAAACCACAATGTTGTGCCATATTATTTCACCCTTTATATGATAGATGTAAATTTGCAGCACCAAACTCAACAGTTGATTTTCTTTGTATTGGGTTGGCCCAAAAGTTCGTTTCGGTTTTTCCATAAGATTTCATGGAAAAGCACGAACAAACTTTTGGGCCAACCCAATATCTTAACCATTGGAAAGGCAGAGTCAGTCAA
The DNA here is from genome assembly GCF_963924675.1 of Phocoena phocoena. Taxonomy (NCBI): domain Eukaryota; kingdom Metazoa; phylum Chordata; class Mammalia; order Artiodactyla; family Phocoenidae; genus Phocoena; species Phocoena phocoena. The sequence continues at coordinate 61,017,305 of NC_089221.1, read as the reverse complement.
AGAAAAACTAAAAAGATTTTTCCTTACAAAATCTTTTTTCTCGGGGCTTCCCTGGTGGCGCAGTGGTTAAGAATCTGCCTGTCAATACAGGGGACACAGGTTCGAGCCCTGGTCCTGGACCAGGAGCAACTTAGTTGCCGTGGAGCAACTAAGCCCGTGTGCCACAACTACTGAGCCTATGCTCTAGAGTCTGCGAGCCACACCTACTGAAGCCCGCTCACCTAGAGCCCTTGCTCCGCAACAAGAGAAGCCACTGCAATGAGAAGCCCACACACCACAATGAAGAGTAGCCCCCGCTCACCGCGACTAGAGAAAGCCCATGCACAGCAATGAAGACCCAATGCAGCCAAAAATAAATCAATAAAAATAAATCTAAAAAAAATTAAAATAAAATTTTTTTTCTCCCTAAATCTGAAATATATGATTCTAAAGAAGGAAATAATTTGTAATTGTCTGGGGGACATAATAATTTGCACTTAAAGTTATTGGCTATGCACATAGCACAGGGAGACCAGCTCGGTGCTTTGTGACCACCTAGAGGGGTGGGATGGAGGGGGTGGGAGGGAGACACGGGAGCGAGGGGATATGGGGATATGTGTGTGTATATGGCTGATTCACTTTGTTATACAGCAGAAACTAATCCAACAATGTAAAGCAATTATACTCCAATAAAGATGTTTTAAAAAAAAGTTATTGGCTATGTTTTAGGGCAGCAGCAGGATGTGGGAGACAAAGATATGTATCACAAGATTTAAGGTTTGATTTAGAATTCTTTTTGCATGATAAGCAAAGAAAGGTATAAAGGCACATTCTGTCAGTTTAAAGACATGAGATGCTGGAACAACTGGATATCTATATGGAAAAAAAAACAAAACTAACTTGATTCCTACCTCACACCACACACAAAAATTAATTTGAGATGGATCACAGACATAGACATGAAAGCTAAAACCCTAAAGCATATAGAAGAAAACATGGGAAAATATTCTTGCAACCTTGGGATAGGCAAATATTTCTTAGGTTATAGAAAGCACTAACCATAAGAGAAAAACTGATAAATTGAACTTCATTAAAATTAAACATTTCTGCTCTTCAAAAGATACCATTAAGGGACTTCCCTGGCAGTCCAGTGGTTAAGATTTTGCCTTCCAATGCAGGGGGTGCGGGTTTGATCCCTGGTTGGGAGCTAAGATCCCACATGCCTCATGGCCAAAAATCCAAAATATAAAACAGAAGCAATATTGTAACAAATTCAATAAAGACTTTAAAAACGGTCCACATCAAAAAAAATCTTAAAAAAATAAAAAAAGATACCATTAAGAAAACGCAAAGACGAGCCACAGAATGGGATAAAGTATTAACTCAGATATCTGACAAACCAATAATACAAAGAAAACAATTCTATTTATAAAATGGTCAAATGACTTGAATAGGCACCTCACAAAGGAAGATCTATGTCACCAACAAGTGAGTGGGAAGATGCTCGACATCATTACTCATCAGGAAATGTGAAATAAAACTAGAATGAGGTACCACTTCACATCCATTGAAGGACTAAAATGTTTTAAACCTGACATTTCTTAAAATTGTAAAGGCAAATTGTAGCATATTTATATAATAGAAAAGTTCTCAGCAATAAAAAGTAAAGCTAAAAAGCTGATTCATGTATCAACATAGATGAATATAAAAAACATTATGTAGAGGAAGAAAAGCCAGACACAACAAGAGTACATGCAATCAAGTTTAATATAGGCAAAACTATTTTATGGTGATAGAAATCAGAGTAGTGTTTGTCTCTAGGGGTGGGGGATTGACCAGGCATGAGGAAGTTTCTTGGAGGGAAGGAAGTGTTCTATATTTTGATTGGGATGGAGGTTACATGGTGTATATGTTCTCTCAAAACTCATCAAATTGTAGGTACAGTTAAGATCTGTATGTTTTATCATATATAAATTGTTCCTCAATTTTAAAAGTATTAGGGAATAAAAATCATGGAGAAAAAATGTGTAATATCTTTTAAATTTTGTTGAGAGATATCTACAAGCTTTTGTTCCCAGAGGAAGGCTGTTGTGGTGTGACTATGAGATCTAAGATACAATAAGAGAAAATTAGAAAGAGGAAATGGGAGATTAGAGGAAACAAAATAGGAATGAAAAGAAGAAAGAGGAAAAACACAAGGAGGGGAAAGGTCATGCTTTGCTCCCCCTTAGTCTTTATCCTAGAACTATCTTCTGGGGTACCACCAACTTTTTTGAATTGTAAAATATGTAATACATAGAGAAGAGTGTATAAAATGTACAGAGAGAGTCTAAATAAGAATAATAAAATGTATTACCACCCATATTTCTACCATTTGGTTTAAGAAATTAAAACTATGAGGATTGTACCCCAGTTGCAGCCCCTTCCTCCCAATCGGGTATTCATTCCCTTACTTCTCTTTTGGTGATATCACCTACATATGTAAGCCTAAGTGATACACTGTTTAATTTTGAAATTTTGAGGAACAAGCATAAATGTAGCCTGTAAAGAAGCCTCTTCCAGTCTCTTATCTGGAAGGGTAGGAATCTGGTTGCTGGTGTTCTGGAGCCAAGTGAAAAGACCTGGAAGGGTTCTGCATTCAGCATTTGGTGAGTATAAGATCTCTTCTTGTTCTGCTTTTGGTATGGTGCTCAGACTTCCACCTGGTGTCCGCAGTACAGAGACCCTCTCCAGATAATAAATGTCCAAGCTTCTGTGAGGGCGATGGATAACAGGTTCTAGGGCTGAGGAATGACAAATGATGAGAAACTGTACTTGGAGATTCAGCAGCCTCTCAAATGGCTTTTCTCAGTGCTCCTTACTTGGTGCTCTCACCACCCATCCCCTCTATACTCAGTCCCAGCAGCAATCCCTGGGAGGATTTTGCGGCATAAAGCAGGTTGGTCCATAGCTTTCCCCACTGATTGCTTTAAGATTAGGCCTTCTCTAGCCAATCAAAGCAGTTACCGTACTTATATCTGCCTTCTAGCTTCCAAAGTGTGTGTGTTTTATAGGAAACTTAATGGAGTTTTGGGAGACAGTGAAATTGGATGCTAAGTTCAATCTTCCATCCTCACCTCCCAATTATAAAAAAAAATATTAATTTTTTTCTGTACTACACACAAAATATATGTTCATGGTAAAAAACATGTTTTAATATAGATAAATAAAAAGGAAAACCCATAAATCACCCTGAATCCTACCATGTAGATATAACTATGATTAACATTTTGGTATTTATATTTCCAGAGAGATGTATACATAATTTTCCATATAAAAAATAAAATTATACAACATATACTATTTTATGATACGATCTGTTGATGTCATATCACAAACATGTTTTTATGTTATTAAATATACTTTTCCCGTATCATTTGAATGGTTGTATATATTCAACTGGCATGATATTTTATTTAACCAATACCCTATTGGTGAACATTTCTATTATTTCCAATAATTTACTATTGCAATCAAACCAATGCATAATCTTAACCCCTTATTTTGATTCTCTAGACTTAAAGACTTAAATGGATCCTCACCATGGATTCTCAAAGGTGACATCTCTTTAAGGCTGGGATCAAGGATAAAGCAACAGACCAGGGAGAAGGTAGTACCATTTATAGTACTGGAGGAAAGATAAATCAGTTGCTTTTCATGAACACTCTGATGCCTTCTACAATACTCACTCACTGCCTTCTTTTCAACTTAGAAGAGAGTTTGAAAGAAAAGGAGTAGAAGCATGAGGCCAGACTAAGCCAAGCGGTTGCTTTATTTCTGGGACTGGGGTGGTGGATTTCAGGTTGCTACACATGGCAGCTCACAGCACATTATTCCTGTCTGTAAAGACGTCTGGGTATTCCGAGAGCAAGAAAGGTCACGTTAATCTCAATGATGTGTCAAATTACTAATCATATTAATTCCATATTGTCACCTGCTCTTTGGCAGGTTTGATAAGCCTCATGTTAAATTGATTATGCAAATTCTCTTAGGTAAATTAAAACATCTGTTCCACACATCACCAGATTTCAAGGTGAAAGTCTTTCTGAAGGTGAGTTTTCAGTCCCACACTAAACATGACGTCTCTTTTGGCTACATTATGCTTTGGTTTGCTAGCCTCTCAACCCATCATTGATATCTTCCTTTTCTTATGCCACACATCAGGATGCTACATTTTCACAGCACTGATGATAAGCTGGTTTGTTTTTCATACATAATACACGTTGACATGATCCATAAAAATGGGAATGAAAAATATGGAATAACTACAAAAGATTTATCTTTTTCCTTCTTGAAAGGATAAGTCATAAGGTCACGAAACAGATATGGGTGGATACAATGGAAATCACTCCAGGAGACCCCACAGAATACGTAGGCTTTGAGAACTCTGAGAGTCTTGTTTACTTATTTCTCCCTTTTAGTGAGATGACCTAGCCTTGAGTTCATTATTATGGCTTCTTTTTCTCCGCCACCATTGTTTCTCAGTTCTATTTTCAATAAGGAAGAATGAAGGAATTCTCAAACTTTAGTTTTACATAAGAATCAACTCAGGAGCTTATAAAAATACAAAGATTATCATTTTGTAGGACTTGGGGTGAAGGTGTGGCCAGAAAGCTACATTTCTTAAGTGTGCAAGGTGATTCTGACGTAGTGGTCTATGGTCTGCCTTTGGAGAAACACTTGTGTCAAGGATGGTTAAGAGCGTGGATCTCAGAGTGTGACATCGGATTTGAATTCTTCCTCTGCCACCTATTCCCCCTATGGCCCTGGGCAAGTTATTTAATATAAGTCTCTGTTCCCCAGTCTATAAAATGGGGATACTGATTAACACGTTGTACACCTTAAATTTACACTACTATGTTGATGATATCTCAATAAAAATAATAAAATAAAATTAAATAGGAATACTACAACATGGATGAAACTTGAAAACACTATGCTAAGTGAAATAAACCAGACACAAAAAGACAAGTATTATTATTCCACTTATATGAGTTCCTAGAATAGGGAAATGATAGAGACAGAAAGTAGAATGGTGGTTGCCAGGGGCTGGGGGGAGGGGGAGGGAGGAGTTTTTGTTTCATGAGTTCAGAGTTTCAGGTTGGGAAGATGAACAAGTTCTGCAAATGGCTGGTGGGGATGGTGGCACAACAATGTGAACGTATGTAATATACTAAATTGTACACTTAAAAATGAAAAACTGGGCTTCCCTGGTGGCGCAGTGGTTGAGAGTCCGCCTGCCGATGCAGGGGACTCGGGTTCGTGCCCCGGTCTGGGAGGATCCCACGTGCCGCGGAGCGGCTGGGCCCGTGAGCCATGGCCGCTGAGCCTGCGCGTCCGGAGCCTGTGCTCCGCAACGGGAGAGGCCACAACAGTGAGAGGCCTGTGTACCGCATAAAAAAAAAAAAAAAAAAAAAAAATGAAAAACTTCACATTATGTATAGCTCACCACAATGAAAAGGGTGTGGCCATAAAAGAATGAGAATAAATAAATTGACGAGTTGTATTATTAAAAAATGGGGCGGGGCTTCCCTGGTGACGCAGTGGTTGAGAGTCCACCTGCCGATGCAGGGGACACGGGTTCGTGCCCCGGTCTGGGAGGGTCCCACATGCCGTGGAGTGGTTGGGCCCGTGAGCCATGGCCACTGAGTCTGCGCGTCCGGAGCCTGTGCTCTGCAACGGGAGAGGCCACAACAGTGAGAGGCCCGCGTACTGAAAAAAAAAAAAAAAATGGGGCGAATCGTTCCTGCTCCCTAAGGTTGTCGCGGATCTCGAGTGAGATAATGTTATGAACAGTGCTTACTTAATACAGGGCCTGGCATGTAGCAAAAGCTCAGCAGAGGGCGGTACCACTGAATGCTCCTTCCCATACACGGCAGCAGGTCACACAGTGGGCTGAGCGGGGTGGGAGGTGGGGTCGTTATATATCAAGGCTTATCAGGTTCCGCCCAGGCTTGATCAGATCAGCGACGTCTCTGTTCTCTGCGGTGCGTTCAAACCGTCCAGGGGCCACCCCCACCTGCCCCAGTTCTACAGCTGCTTCTGGAAGAGGCTATCTCACACCCTGTAGGGGTCTCCCTGCTCTTTGCCAAAGGAAACACAGCACCAGAACCACATTCGCCTCTCCAAGCCGTCCCTGGGGGAGGTGAGAATGCTACCGAGCAACGCAGCGGAGAATAGGAGAGGGGAAGCCTCGCCCTGGGGACCCCACTGCCACCCCGCTCCTCGCCTGGCTTCTCTGAGTCATCCCAACAACCGTACTGGTCTTGAGCTGCTGTTTTTTATTTTTTTAATAACATTTTTATTGGAGTATAATTGCTTTACAATGGTGTTAGTTTCTGCTTTATAACAAAGTGAGTCGGTTATACATATACATATATCCCCAAATCTCTTCCCCCTTTCGTCTCCCTCCCACCCTCCCTATCCCACCCTTCTATCTGGTCACAAAGCACCGAGCTGATCACCCTGTGCTATGTGACTGCTTCCCACTAGCTATCTATTTTACGTTTGTTTGGTAGTGTATATATGTCCGTGCCACTCTCTCACTTTGTCCCAGCATACCCTTCCCTCTTCCCGTGTCCTCAAGTCCATTCTCTAGTAGGTCTGCGTCTTTATTCCCGTCTTGCCGCTAGGTTCTTCATGACCTTTTTCTTTTTTATTTTAGATTCCATATATATGTGTTAGCATACGGTATGTGTTTTTCTCTTTTTGACTTACTTCACTCTGTATGACAGTCTCTAGATCCATCCACCTCACTACAGATAACTCAATTTTGTTTCTTTTTATGGCTGAGTAATATTCCATTGTATATATGTGCCACATCTTTATCCATTCATCTGTCGATGGACACTTAGGTTGCTTCCATGTCCTGGCTATTGTAAATAGAGCTGCAATGTACATTGTGGTACATGACTCTTTTGGAATTATGGTTTTCTCAGGGTATATGCCCAGTAGTGGGATTGCTCTCACTTCACCTGTCTGTTCTGAGGCCCTCTCTTCCCTCCCTCCCCTTTGAGTCATCTCACTTCTATAAAACTTAGCAAATTGTTGATTTTTTACAAAATGCATGCTTAGACTTTCTTTTAAAGTAAACTCCCACAGTTGCAAACAGCAAGAACTAAGATTGTTACACAAAATTAAATTTAAAGACAGAAGTGCCTCTTTGTTTTCCCTTGGATTTATTTTAACATTGATGAAGCAAATATAATTTTGATTTCTAATTAGTTTTAGCTCCCCCTGACAATAAGCCATTTTGTTTAAGTTTTAAATGTTGCAAAAATTAATTAAAGGCTTTTCTTTTCCTGTTTTTTATTTTAATCTTTCTTCACAAACCCTACTGGCAAAAAATAAGTCTAGTTTCATGTAATTTTTATTTTTAAAATGTTGAAGAATAAATAAATAACTTTTCTTTGAAACAGGTAATGAAGTCATTTTTCTGTGGGATGTGGATGAGTGGGCAGCCCAGTGGGCTCAGTTTTCCTAACTTTACATTTTCCATTTTGTAAGTGGTTTTCACTTCTGTCCTGTCACTATAAGTGCACAAAATCTCATGTTGTTGAAAGCCTAGGGGAAAGTTCAGAAAAACGTTTATTTTCCAACTGAACATAAATTATATCACTTAGGTTGTGCCTATACGATATCAAAACAACCAGTCAGTCTTGCACAAAAACCAAACCACCAACAATGCCACATCTCATATCAATTTGGTGGGGAGAAAAACAAAAGTTAACATTAAATGCTTGAATTTACAACCTATTGTTTTGAAACACACAGATGCAACACAAGTGACCTTTGAAAAACAGCTGAAATTGTGAAAAGATATATTGGGAGGATTGGGGGTATAAATTTTATATATACACAAATAATAAACAGGTTATTTTAGAAAAGTAAACAATACAGATAAATGAAAAAAGATCAAATAACTTACAATTTCGCCTTCCAGGAAACTACTGTTGTAGACTCTAATCCTATTCTATTCCTCTGTATCTCGCTCCATAGATATATGTGAATGTGAGTGTGTACATACTGGCATCAAATTTTACCCTACACTACAAGTTAGGTGTACAAAAGAAAAAGGAGGAAAAGAAATTTTCTTTCTTCCCTATAAGTGATCTCATCTCATTCTCAAGACTTGCCTCTGGGAACTAGGCTCCCACAATCAGTGGCCTCTTAATTGCAACCCCAGCGTTCTCAGATTCCCTATCCATCTGGTCCTTTTTACAGCACTTCTCCAATCCCTGCCAAGGCTCATTAGGAAGCAGGAAGTGAGGACATCTCCTATTATGGACTGAATATGTCCCTTCCAAATTTATATGTTGAAGCCCTAACCCCCACTGGGTTGGTATTGGGAGGTGGGGCCTTTGGGAGATAATTATGTTTAGGTGAGGACATGAGGATGGGGCCCCCATGATGGGATTAGTGTTCTTATAAGAAGAGGAAGAGAGACCAGAACTCTCTCTCTCTTCCAGGCATGTAAGGACACAGTCAGAAGACGGATGTCTAGGAACCAGGAAGTAGGCCCACACAGGGAACCCAATCTGCTGTCACCTTGATCTTGGACTTCCATCATCCAGAACTGTGAGAAATAAAAGTCTGTTGTTTAAGCCACCCAGTCTGTGATATTTTGTCATAGCAGCCTGAGCTGACTAAGACAGCTTCAGATTCTACCTGTGCAACTCAGGGAAATTTATTCACATCCCTGTGCCTGGGGATAATCTGTGAAGTGGTGATAATCCCACCTAATTTTTGAGTTGTTGAGAGGATTAACTGAGATCATATGCCAGAAGCTTTATATCTCTACCAGGTACAAAATAGAATTCAACAAACTTTACTTGCTGCCTCTACTTTTTTTCTGCCTGGAGAAATAGACTCAGTGTAGTTACAGACTGTGTGTTCCCTCTCTCAGGTGTTAATTGAATTGCCAAGGAGAGGCTTAGCACTTAACCATAAAGAGAATGAATCACTTTGTCTGACTTTAAGGTATCAACGTGTGTTTGGAGGGCTTTTCAAGCTCCCCACAAATCACTCTTCAAGAAATGCCATTGTCCCTGCAAGAAGCAAAAGTACTGGGTAAACTGGAGGTTTGATGGGCTCTATTACCGTACTCTTTATTTACGATTAGCAAGCCCATAGGTTTCAAATCCACATGTTTTAAAACTCTGACTTCAGAACAGTCTCTTGACTCCACCTCAAAACAAATGCCATATATCTATGTGCAAAAATACGTTAACATCAATTGAGTTTTATAAGTTTGGGGATTCTTTTATGACTCTATTTAGGATAGATGCAGAAACCATAGGTTTAAACAACAACAAAAAGGAATGAATGTCTCTACCTTAAAATAACATCTTAGGCAGAAAACACTTTAATAGAACTCAGTCTACAAGGTTTCTCTATCACAGATTACAAATAATCATTGAGTGGACCCAAAGGGGTCCTTTCAAGGCTAGATCAGACTTTCTTTGCTTTTTTGCAAAGTGTGCAGACTTGTTCAGCATTCCTCTGGCTCCCCAACTTCAGGCAAGGAAGTTCTTCACCCCATCCTAACTCTTCTGGACTTCTCCCGAATTAACTGAGGTGTCAATTTCCACAAAAATTCTGCGAGGCTGTATTTTAAAAATATCTTCCCCAGTAGACTCCTCAACTATCTCTCAGACGGGTAATATTTGCCAGGAAATTGCAGGACCACAAACCCCTTCTTCTCCCTGGATCCCCCGTTCACCTGAAGTAATGGTCAATTGCTCAAAACTATCAGCGGTGAGTCAGACCCAGAGATCAATAGAACAGAGCCCGAGGTATTACACAGAGTGATGATCTAAAGGTAAAGTTTAAGTAGCCCCAGTGGACATGCTAATCAGGCATTTTCAGAGCCTTCAGAACCAGGTGATGGTATCTTTTCTAGGGTGTCAGGAGCTCAGTAAAGAGCTTCCTGGTGCAGAATGAACAGGACAGTTGATCCAAATTGCCTCCTGCCCTAAACAACCAAATCTTCAACTCTGTGGCCCTGAGGCCCACACTGCAAGATTTGTGCCTACTCACCATGGAAATTCAGTTAGATTGGGTTTCGATGTGCTTCACAGCTGAGTTCAGTCCTGGCTCTGCTGTGCCCAGAGGCCCTCGGGTGTGTCACTTGTGTGGACCTCAGTTTCCTCCTCGGTTAAATGCGGATTTGCACTAGTCAGGTCCCCAGATGTGCCCAAGCTCAAGACCCAGCAGACAGTCTGTTCAACAGAGAGATCCCAGCCAGTGCTGGAAGAGTCCAGCCTGGGCCTCACAGATGACTCCACTCTGCCCAGAGGAAACACTGGATTTGGAGCTTGCTGGGTCTTTTCTCAGCTCTTAGATTTCTCATTTTAAAACATAAAACTACTCTGGGTAGTAGAACGATGTCTTTACCACAAATGCCTTGCCCTGTTATAGGAAAAGTAGGCCAGCAGCGGGTACCAGGAGCATCTCAGGATGCTGACGCCCAAGATGGTTTTATTACCATTTGCTTCTTCACATAAAGGTTGACACGTGTCTCCTTTCCTTTCATCTGTTCCTGATAGCTCTCATTAATCATTAATCGCACATCCTTTCTTCAGCAGGGTGGGGAATTAATAATGAGGTTTCCAGGTGAGGTGGGCTCACACACACACACACACACACACACACACACACACACACACACGTCAAAGCCTCACTTGTAAATTTTTTTCAGCAAAGAAAAGCACAACATGCACCTTTCTTCTCTCTGGCATGTAAAAGTCTGGGATGGATATATAACTCAAAGACCAACCTTTTTCTATGTGTTGGGAGCATTGTTCAGCCAGGAGCTTTCATTCCACATCTGACCCCCTGTAATTTTCTCTCTGCAACATCCATCAACAAGGTTGATAGTAAGTTCCTCCTACGGTGGCTCAGACTCTAACAGTGAAGTAAACACAAGAGCCAGCCAAATAGTCAACTTCCAGCCCAGTAAGTGATGCTGGGAGTTTGCAGAGGGTTACAGAGCTCCATCTGGATATGAAAAGAGCCCTTGTTTGCAACGCAGCCTGAGCTGCTTCCACCTGCACATCATCTTCTATCATTTTGATGGGGAAGTGGAAGCTGTGTGTGGCTTTGACAGCTCACTACTCTCTGCAGTATAATTTGGAAAGAAAGCAGAGGCTCTAAGTAGCTTCCCCCTCCTGGCTCCCCCTTCCCCCATAAAGCCTCTGTTATTACTGTGTAAAATGTGTCAGGAGGGACAAAGGATTCTCTCTCCCACCCTGAAGATGCATTATCACTTTCAAAATGCGCTCAGAAGGCACAAGCACAACACTTACATTTAATTCTGCCAAGTAAAAGATTACTCGGGAAACAATCAGGTTCTAAAATTGCAGGTATCTTTTTGCTGCTTATATGTCCACCTTCTCTGCACAGGGAGGTTATTGATGGCCCAGTTATAGTCCTTGTTTCCTTAGCAATTGAAGGGCCAAAATGTTATCATCTATAGAGGTCCCTATTGTGTAAAAATGACAGTGGATTAGACCCTTTGTTTCAAAACAGAGGAGGCAGTTCTGACTCAGGTTCTTCTAAAGGATATTTGAAATCAGTATAGACGGTGAGAGCATGGGAGGTGTTCTTTAATCCAGTTTCCATGGGTCTTTGAACATCTATGTAATGTCAGCACTCCCTCTGGCCCCCATGTCCTCAGAGCAGAGAGGGCAGGGGTGTGGGATGGGAAACACACACACACACACACACACACAAACAGGCTTGGAGTCAGCCTGACCTCAGCTTGAACCCTGGCTTTGTATTAGCCATGTATTAGCTATTTGACCCTGAGAAATTTGCTTTACCATTTTGAGCCTCAGTTTCCTCATCTGTAAAGTGGGGATACTAAATCTTACTTCATAAGCTTGTTGAGAAGCTTACCACCGCTTAGGTAAGTCAAGGGGACAAGGCCTGACCTGAATGAAGGTTAGTCCTCAACTCCCAATTTGCCCCTTTCTATGTGTGTCATTTCACATGTTGAAACTCTAATCCTTGTCTCATGTCTTCTTTCTCCAAAACGCTCTTTGGATTTTCTTTCATCGTTTTCCAGCAGTTTTCTTCAAGAACCTAAGCCACCATTGGGATGGTCATTAGCTTCCCAAGCCTTTGAGGTGAATGATTTTGCAGGCAGCCCGGTTGTGTCTGAGAGAGGCTGTGGAGGCCTAGTTTGTTGCCAGGAAGGATCAAAATGTAAAGGGAATGATGGGGCAGGCTGACCTTTCGAGACTTGGAACTTTTCACCATTCACAGTACATTCAATAAATCATTTTTGAGTATTTACTACATTCCAGACAGTAAACAAGGCCTACTTGGGTCTGCTCTCCTGGGGCTCGTGAGCCGGTAAGGAGAGACCCTTGTAGTCAATTTGGGCTCTAACAAGTACCATAGACTGGGGGCCTACACAGCCGATGTTGATTTCTCACAGTTCTGGAGGCCAGAAGTCTGAGGTCAGGGTGCCAGCATGGTTGGGTTCTGGTGAGGGCCTTCTTTCTGGTTTACAGACATCTACCTTACTGTGTCCTCAGACAGCACAGAGAAAGAGAGATCATCTCTCTCTTGTTTCTTCTTACAAGGGCACTAATCCCATTCATAAGGGCTCCACCCTCATGACCTAATTACCTCCCAAAGACCCCATCTCCAAATACCATCATATGGTATGAGAGTAGGGCTTCAACATATGAATTTTGAGAGGACACAAACACTTAATCCATAGCATACACTTAATGATCAAACCTATAAACCAAATAATTTCAAATACTAGAAGTTCGATGAAAATAAAACAACAAAAAAGAACCAAGAATGACTGGGGGAGGGGTCCTTTAGATAAGAGATCAGAACGGCCCTCCTGAGGAGGCAACATCTGAACAGAGATGAGAAAGATGAGAAGGAGGCACAAGCACATCTCCATGAGGACCTGGGGTAGAGGGAGAGCACAGTTTAGCACCCTTGACTGCACACTTGAACCCCAGAAAGTGGCCAGTGGGCTGAAGCTTTGGAGAACACGCTGTGAGTTGAGGGTGGAGAGGTAGGTAGAATGCCAAATCCAAAGTGCTTTGTAGGCCAGGATGAGGAACTTGGGCTTTAGAATACATCTCACCCAGAACTTCAGAAAAGACCTGAGGGATTCAAACTCTACTGAAAAAGGGACACGTAATTGCACATTTCATTTCTTTTGGGTCAGCATCTTTGCTTTGGGTCCTATTGTCTTGCTCTTACTACTATTAGTGTAAGAAGGAAGCAGCAGAAATCTTACAGCCATACACTCCTAAGAGAATCACGAACAGACTGAATGGGGTGCTTGTCCCAGCCACTAAGTGGTAAAGATACTGTCTTAACTCACAACGAAATCAATAATAAAACATTTAGAGGAACAACAACAGGAGATTAAAGACAGGAAGATGGGAGAGAGAAAACCTAATCTTTGTATTTACTATGAAAATTTATAAGGAAAAGCACAAAACAGATAGCTTTGCATCTCTTCAGGGGGAATCTTTTCCTTTCTATTTTGAAAAGCTGTCTCTACTGCCTTGATATGAAGAAAATGTCAGTCTGGTTTCATCAGCCTGCTCTCTCTCCAGCCCCCCTCATCCAGCCCCTCTCTGCTTTCTCATCTTCCTCTTGTCCTAGAGCCTACTCTATCCTTTCTCCATCTCTGGCATTTAGCCTGTTCCTCAAATTCGGGTGTCAAGCTTTCTGCTTAGTTTTCTCTGGCGTCTCTCTCCCCAGCTCCAGAGCCCCTGACCAGATCATACAAATGAACTTATCTATGAAACAGAAACAGACTCACAGACACAGAGAACAGACTTGTGGCTGCCAAGGAGTGGGTGGAGTGGGGGAGGGATAGATTGGGAGTTTGGGATTAGCAGATGCAAACTATTATATATAGAATGGATAAACAACAAGGTCCTACTGTATAGCACAGGGAACTATATTGAATACCCTGTGATTAAACCACAATGGAAAAGGATATGAAAAAGAATGTATATATATATATATATATATATATGTATAACTGAATCACTTTGCTGTACAGTAGAAATTAATACAACATTGAAATCAACTATACTTCAATAAACTAAATTTTAAAAAATACTGTTGTTCACTTGAAACATTGTAAATCAACTATACTTTAATAAAAAATAATTTTAAGGGCTTCCCTGGTGGCGCAGTGGTTGAGAATCTGCCTGCCAATGCAGGGGACACGGGTTCAAGCCCTGGTCTGGGAGGATCCCACATGCCGCGGAGCAACTAGGCCCGTGAGCCACAACTACTGAGTCTGCGCGTCTGGAGCCTGTGCTCCGCAACAGGAGAGGCCGCGATAGTGAGAGGCCCGCGCATCGCGATGAAGAGCGGCCCCCGCTGGCCGCAACTAGAGAGAGCCCTCGCACAGAAACGAAGACCCAACACAGCCAAAAATAAAATCATAAATAAATAATAAATAAATTTAAATGAAATGCTCAGAGTTATCACCATCATTAAAAAAAAAAAATCCTCATCTTTCATTAAAAAAAAAAAAAATTTTAAAAAGATATTCAAAAAAATTAAAAAATAAATAAATAAAAATTAAAAAAAAAGATATTCAATTCTGTAAAAGGCAGCTGTTAAAAATAAATTCAGGGACCTACCTGGTAGTCCAGTGGTTAAGACTCTGTACTTCCAGTGCAGGGTTCGATCCCTGTTCGGGGAACTGAGATCCCACAGGCCATGCGGCATGGTCAAAAAAATTTAATAAAATAAAATTCTTGGATAAAAAATACTTACTGTTAAAAAATGCTAACCATCATCTCAGCCTTCAGCAAGTCATAATCTTTTTGCTGGGGGAGGATTTTGCCTTGATGTTGGTGCTTGATGACTGATCAGGGTGGTGATTGCTGAAGGTTGGGGTGGCTGTGGCCATTTCTTAAATAAGACAGCCATGAAGTTTGCCACATAGCTTGATGGACTCCTCCTTTCACTAACGATTCCTCTGTAGCATGCGATGCTGTTTGATAGCATTTTACCCGCAGCAGAACTTCTTTCAAAACTGCAGTCAGTCCTCTCAAACCCTGAAGCTGCTTTATCAACTAAGTTTATGTTTTATTCTAAATCCTTTGTTGTCATTTCAACAATCTTCACAGCATCTTCACCAGGAGTAGATTCCATCTCAAGAAACCACTTTCTTTGCTCATCCATAAGAAGCAGCTCCTCATCCCTTAAAATTTTCTCATGAGAGTGCAGCAACTCAGCCACATCTTCAGGCTCCACACCTAATTCTAGTTCTCTTGCTATTTCCACAACATCTGCAGTGACTTCCTCTACTGAAGCCTTGAACCTCTCAAAGGCATCCATGAGGGTTTGAATCAACTTCTTCCAACTCCTGTTAATGTTTATATTTTGACCTCTTCCCATGAATCATGAATGGTCAAAGTGGCATCTAGAATAGTGAATCCTTTCCAGAAGGTTCTCAATTGACTTTATCCAGATCCATCAGAGGAATCACTGTCTATGGCAGCTATAGCCTTATGACATGTATTTCTTAAATAATAAGACTTAAAGGTCAAAATTACTCTTTGATCCATAGGCTGCAGAATGGTTGTTGTGTTAGAAGGCGTGAAAACAACATGAATCTCATTGTACATCTTCATCAGAGCTGTTGGGTGACCAGGTGCATTGTCAATTAACAGTAATTTTTTTTTTTTTTCCGGTACGCGGGCCTCTCACTGTCATGGCTCCTCCCGTTGCGGAGCACAGGCTCCAGATGCGCAGGCTCAGCGGCCATAGCTCACGGGCCCAGCCGCTCCGCGGCATGTGGGATCCTCGCGGACCGGGGCACGAACCCGTGTCCCCTGCATCGGCAGGCAGACTCTCAACCACTGCGCCACCAGGGAAGCCCTAACAGTAATTTTTTTTTTTACATCTTTATTGGAGTATAATTGCTTTTCAATGGTGTGCTAGTTTCTGCTTCATAACTAACAGTAATATTTTGAAAGTAATCTTTTTTTCTGAGCAGCAGATCTCAACAATGGGCTTAAAATATCAGTAAACCACGTTGTAAGCAGATGTGCAGTCATTCAGGCTTAGTTCCATTTCTAGAGAACAGGCAAAATAGATTTAGCCTAACTCTTAAGGGCCCTAGGATTTTCCAAATAGTAAATGAGCATTGGCTTCAATTTAACAGCACGAGCTATCTTAGCCCCAAACAAGAGAGTCAGCCTATCCTTTGAAGCTTTAAAGCCGGGCATTGACTTCTCTCCAGCTATGAAAAGTCCTAATGGCATCTTCTTCAGTCGAAGGCTATTTTGTCTACATTGAAAATCTGTTGTGTAGCATAGCCACCTTCATTAATGATGTTAGCTAGATCTTTTGGATAACATGCTGCAGCTTCTACAACACTTGCTGCTTCACCTTGAGCTGTGTTATAGAGACAGCTTATTTCCTTAAACCTCATGTACCAACCTCTGCTGGCTTCAAACTCTTCTTCTGCAGCTTCCTCACCTCTCTCAGCCTTCATAGAATCAAAGAGAGTTAGGGCGTTGCTCTGAATTAGGGTTTATTAGGAAATATTGTTTCCTTAAGGCTGGTCTGATCTTCTATCCAGACCACTAAAACTTTCTCCATATCAGCAATAAGGATGTTTCACTTTCTTATCATCTGTGTGTTCACTGGAGTAGCATTTTTAACTTGCATCAAGAATTTATCCTTTGCATTCACAACTTGGCTAACTGTTTGGTGCAGCAGGCCTAACTTTTGGCATATCTCAGCTTTCAACAAGCCTTTCTCACTAAGCTTAGCGTTTCTAGCTTTTCATTTAGACTGAGAGATGTATGACTCTTCCTTTTACTTGAACACTTAAGGCCATTGTAGGGTTATTAATTGGTCTAATTTCAATATTGTTGTGTCTCAGGGAACAAGGAGGCCCAAGGAGAGGGAGAGAGACAGGGGAACGGCCAGTTGGTGGAGCAATCAGCACACACACAACATTTATTAAGCTCACCATCTTATATAGGCATAGTTTGTGGTGCCTCAAAGTAATTACAATAGTAACATCAAAGATCACTGATCACAGATCACCATGACAAATATAATAATAATGAGAGAGTTTGAAATATTACGAGAATTACCAAAATGTGACAAAGGGACACGAAATGAGCAAGTGCTGTTGGAAAAATGGTTCTGCTGATAGACTTGCTCCATGCAGTTGCCACAAACCTTCAATTTGTCAAAAAACACAATATCTGTGAAGCACAATAAAGTGCAATAAAGAAGGTGTGTATGTAAATATACATTTATATGTGTATTTTATATATAATTAAACTTTTTATTTTGAGATAATTACAGATTTATACAAATTGTGAGAAACTGATTTGATGCTTCTCTTTTCTAATGTAAGGGTTTGGTGCTATAAATTTCTCTTTCAGGACTTCTTATTTGTGTCCTATAAATTTGATACATTGTACCTTCATTTTCATTCAGTTGAGTGTATATTTTTAATTTTCCTGAAGACCTCCTCTTTGACCCATAGATTATTTAGAAGTATGTTGATTCGTTTCCCAGTGTTTGGAGAGTTTCATCTTATCTTTATGTGATGGATTTCTAGTTTGTTTCCATTGTGCTCAGGGAACCCTTCTCAGGATTTCAATGTGTTTAATTTTTTTTAATGGCCCAGGATATGGTCTGCCTTCCTATATGTTCCATTGGCACTTGAAAAGAATGTATTGTCTGCTCTTTATGAGCAGAGTGTTCTATAAATGTCAATTAGATCCAGTTGGTTGATGGTAGTGTTGATTTCTTCTGTATCTTTGCTAATTTTCTGTCTACTTCTTCTATCAATTATTGAGAGAGGTGTGTTGAAGTCTTCCACTATTAACTATGAATTTGTCTATTTCTCCTTTTAGTTCTATGAGTGTTTACTTCATAGATTTTGTAATTCTTGTTAGTACATATATATTTAGGATTGCTACATCTTCATGATAGATTGACTTTTTTATCAATATGTAATTTCTCTCTCCATCTCTGGTAATTTTGTTTGCTCTGAAGTCTATTTTATCTGATATTAATATAGCCAATCTTGCTTTCTTTTATTAAAGTTTGTTTGATATAACATTTCTGTCCTTTAACTTCAACCTATCTATAACATTACATTTGAAATGAGTTTCTTGTAGACAATATAGTTGGGCTATATTTTGTTGGGGTTTTTTTTGCGGTACATGGGCCTCTCACTGTTGTGGCCTCTCCCATTGTGGAGCACAGGCTCCGGACGCGCAGGCTCAGCGGCCATGGCTCACGGGCCCAGCCGCTCCGCGGCATGTGGGATCTTCCCGGACCGGGACACGAACCCATGTCCGCTGCATCAGCAGGCAGACTCTCAACCACTGTGCCACCCGGGAAGCCCATGGGCTATGTTTTTAATCCATTCTGCTAATCTCTATGTTTTTGTCGTATTTAGACCATTTACATTTAATGTAATTATTGATATTAGGGCTTAAGTTTATCGTTTTATTTTTTGTTTTCTGTTTGTTCACTGTGCTTTTAATTTCTCTGTTTTTTTTCTTCCTATATTTTTTGTGAGTTACTTGAATATTTTTTAGATTTCCATCCTGATTAACCTACAGTTTTAGGAGTATATCTTTTTTTATAGCTTTTTCAGTGATTGCTCTCAGTAGTTTATTCACTGCAAGAGCAAATCTAACTGTGCAGAAATTATTATCCCTACAATAAAATATCTAAGTTGTAAAATATGACTATCAAAACTTTTAATAATAAAGTTGTGATAATAATAATTACATTTTAAAATAAAAGCTTGAATTTTTTCTTTTATACTGGAAGTTCTCTTTCTATGGTGGTATTATTTAACTTTAGTCTCACCTTTGGCCAAATATTGAATTTAATGGTTGGCCATTGACAACTCAAATATGTATTCAGTGCACCCCTAAAAGCTGCTATCAAAAAGAATGAGATAAAATAGAATAGCAAAACAATTTTGAAAAAGAAGTATAAAATTATAAGACTCAGACCATCTCATTTCAAGACTTACTGTAAAGCAAGTTATCAAGACCATATGGTATTAGGGAAAAGATAAGCACTAGAGCGACAGAAGAAAGTCCAGAAATAGACCCATGCATATGTAATCAAAGGCAGTTCAATGGGAAAAGATAGTCTTTTCAACAAATATTACTGAAATAATTGAACATCCATGCCAAAAAATAAAAAAGAACTTCAATCTATATCTTCCACCATGTACAAAACTTAACACAAAATTTGCCATAAACCTAAATGTAGAATCTAACATTACAAAAATTTCTTAAAAATAAAAAAGAAGTAAAAGAACAAAATCTTTTGACCTTGAGTTAAGCCAGGGTTTCTCAGCCTTAGCACTATTTACATTTTGGATTGGATAATTCTTGTGTGAGGGGCTGTTCTGTGCATTGTAGGATGTTTAGCAGCATCCTTAGTTCCACTAGTCACCAGTAGCACCCCCACCCCCAGTCATAACAATCAAAACCGTCTTCAGACATTGCCAAATATTCAGGATAGGTGGGTTGTCTCCCATTTGAAAACCACTGGCTTATGCAAAGTCTTCTTTGATACAATATCAAAAGCACAATCCATTAAAAAACAATGATAGGGCTTCCTTGGTGGTGCAGTGGTTAAGAATCTGCCTGCCAATGCAGAGGACATGGGTTCGAGCCCTGGTGTGGGAAGATCCCACAGGCCGCGGAGCAACTAAGCCCATGTGCCACAACTACTGAGCCTGAGCTCTAGAACCTGCGAGCCACAACTACTGAAGCCTGTGCACCTAGAGCCTGTGCTCCACAACAAGAGAAGCCACCGCAATGAGAAGCCCATGCACCGCAACAAAGAGTAGCCCCTGCTCCCTGCAATTAGAGAAAGCCCTCATGCAGCAACGAAGACCTAATGCAGCCAAAAATAAAATAAAAAAATGATAAATCTGACTTCTTCAAAATTAAAAATTTGTGCTCTGTGAAAGACAATGTCAAGAGAATGAAAAGGGAGAAAATATTTGCTCAACACATATTTGATAAAGGTCTTATATTTAGGAAGTATAAAAATGGGTGAAGGTGGTCAAAAGGTAAAAACTTCCAGTTATAAAATAAATAAGCCATAGTGACTATAGTTAATAATATTGTATTGTATTGTATATTTGAAAATTGCTAAGACAATAGATCTTAAAAGTTCTCATCACAAGAAAAGAATTTTGTGTAACTATGTATGGTAATATATGTTAACTAGACTTATTGTGGTGATCATTTTGCAGTACATACAAATACCAAATCATTATGCTCTACACTTAAAACTAACATAATGTCATATGTAAATTATACCTTAATTTTTTAAATCAAAAAAGAACTTTTAAAACTCAAAAACATAGGGGACTTCCCTGGTGGTCCAGTGGTAAAGAATCCTTGCAATGCAGGGGACGTGGGTTCGATCCCTGGTCAGGGAACTAAGATCCCACATGTTGCAGGGCAACTAAGCCCGTGTACCACAACTACAGAGCTCGTGCGCCTAAACTAGAGCCTGCGTGCTGCAAACTACAGAGCCCACGCGCCCTGGAGCCTGCGTGCCACAACTAGAGAAGAGAAAACACTCATGCCACAACAAAAGATCCCGCGTGCCTCAATGAAGATCCTGTGTGCCGCAACTAAGACCCAATGCAGCCAAAAATAAATAAAATAAATAATAAATAAATCTTAAAAATAAATAAATAAAAACATAAACAACCCAACTTTTTTAATGGGCCAAAGACTTGAACAGATACTTTACCAAAGAAGACATATAGATGGCAAATATACATATAAAAAATGTTCAACATCATTACTTATTAAGGAAATGCAAATTAAAACCACAGGAGATACCACTTCACCACTATTAGAAAGGTTAAAAATTTAAATCTCGTAATACCATACTACCCAGGAATCCCATGCTTAGGTACAAGCAAAATGAAAATTTACGTCCATAGAAAAACCTGTTCACCAATATTTATAGCAGATTTATTCACAGTCACTCAAAATTGGAAACAATCCAAACATCCTTCCGTTGGTGAATGAATAAACAAATCACGGTAGATTCATACAATGAAATACTGCTCAGCAATAAAAAGGAATAAACTATTGGAAACACACAAAATCAGGGATGAATCTCAAGCACACTACACTAAGTGAAAAAAGCCAGACTCAAAGGCTATATACTACATGATTCCATTTATATGACCTGCTGGAAAATGCAATACTATAGAAACAAAAAAACTAATCAGTGGCATCCAGGAGCTGGGAGGAAGTAGTGGTGGTTGGGGTGGCGGTATGAGAAAAAAACAGCCTTTTTTTTCTTTTTTAAGGAAAAATCCAGGGATGTTTCTTGTGTGTTTTTAATTTATCTTCCCCTGCCAAAAAAAAAAAATCTTTAATACAACCTAATGAATGAAATGTCAGATGCATCTGTAGCCAATATCAGTACACTTAAGTATATGTTAATGTTGTATGGAAAGAGCACCTCTAAAATTGAAACTGCTTAAGTAGATTTCAGGGGTTTTAAAATGTTCTTGGGCCTTAACTTTCAACTGTTCTTTGCTCATACTAGGTGATATTTGATGACCAAATTTCTGTCACTTGGGAATTGCTAGCAGGGATGCTTGTCAATAACCCCTTTAAAAAGATTGTTTCTTGCTTATCCCTGTGGAACTCCAGGGTCCAGCACATGATAATTTGCTCTCTGTCAACAATGGGGCTCTGTTATTTGGTCAGTGCTATAACTGTCCAGTGGAAAGTCTTTATAATGGTGATGATGTGAACAAAGAAAATCCTTGGCACTCTCAAGATAGGTTCATGTCAAAGATCATGTGCTTAACCCTCTGATATGTTGGTGCTATGCTAGGTGCTAGGGTTAGAAAGACAAGTAAGACGATACAAAAGAGGACATTGTAAAAGGCAAGCGGGGCTGAGGAAGTGGTCTCAGACAAAAAGACATTTTAGTTGGTAAGAGGCGCATAAGGGAGGAATAAAGCATGTAAAGCCAGAGTAGTGGGAATCCTCTCATAAAAATAAATAACATCCCTTTCTTCTGATTATTTTTCATTGCTGAAACATCACAAATTAGATAAAATTATAAAGAAAACATCAAAATCGCCTATAACGCCACCATCCATGGTGAACATTTCGGTAGGTTTCCTTCCAGGCTCTTTTCTACGTACATATACCCGGATGTTAGAATATCGGCTGAAGCCTCAAGATAATAGACAGTACATTCCAAAGGAAAGTTGGAGAAACCTATGTAAAACTTGCAAAAGGTGATGGTAGAAACCCCGAGTGCACCCTTAGGTGATCATGCTCCTCCAGGGGGTGATCTATATCAAAGAAGATGAGGAGGGGCTTCCCTGGTGGCGCAGTGGTTGAGAGTCCGCCTGCCGATGCAGGGGACACAGGTTCACGCCCCGGTCCGGGAGGATCCCACATGCCGCAGAGCAGCTGGGCCCGTGAGCCATGGCCGCTGAGCCTGCACGTCCGGAGCCTGTACTCCGCAACGGGAGAGGCCACGGCAGTGAGAGGCCCGCGTACCGCAAATAAAAAAATAAAAATAAATTTAAAAAAAGAGAGGCCATTCAATTGCTGAGGCCTGCACTACTCTGGGGACCAGAAATCGCCTTCTTTCCTCCAGAGCTCAGGGGAAATCCTTTCCTCTGGGATAATTCTCCTTCTCCTGACATTTTCCTTGGAGACCTCTTACATAATTACCTTAATGGCTCAAGCTCTGGAAAACAAAAATTAGAAAAGGAAGTGGTTTTCAGGCAACTTTTGATTTCCAAGCCTTCCCTTTGTAAGGAAGCCTTTCTCCTCTTGATTGGGATAAAGAAAAATAAAAATTGCAAGTAGAAACAAAGCAGTATCTTAAAAACTCACGCTATAGCACTTTTTTGAAACCAAACTGGGACCATATCAGACACACTGTTATTTAAAGTTAATATTATATACTAGGCACTTTCCATTATAGTCAATGGTCTTTGAAAACACGTGTGTAATGACTGCATAGTGTTCCATTTCTTGAAAAGAAACTCTGAGAAAGTGGGAGAACTCAAGGGGAACAGTAGCCTCTTCTGGTGGCAGGCAGCCGGAGGCACCAACTTGAGAGAGAAGGTTGGATAAAACCCATGAGCTGCAGAACGAGGCTGGACCAGAAGTGCTCACGTGTCACCATTACCACCATCTTCACCCGTATGGTTACCACTTACTGAGCACTTATTATGTTCCAGGCACTTGCTATCTTATTTTAACCACCAGAGTTCTAGTTCTGCAAGTTGAGGGTACATAATATCCACCGAGAGAGCTTGCTATCAATGCAAATGCTCACCTACCTCTTTTCTCCTTTCTGGTTCATTTGGACAGGGGTGGGGCCTAGGGATCCCAACGATCAATGTGTTCCTTGTCGACTGATATAGGTGAGCCACTAGAGTTGAGACGTGCCAGAAAAATGAGGCTTAAAGAAGTTAGATAACTTGTCCCAGACCTTTGACCTTGAATCTGAGGAAGGCCCTCCTGGATACAAAAGCCTTTCTGTGTCCACCCCCCTGCCCCATTTCTTATTTGCAGAATAAGAAGTTATGAAGCAACAGGACCTGCTGGGGAGAATGCCAGTGGTTTGGGGCACCATAGAGTATGAGGTGTAGGAGAGCAGATTCAAACAGTGGCTAATCAGGGAAGCGAAAGAATGCAAAAACAAAGTAGCAAAAATCAAGAAACTACAGAGCAGGATCCTGGTTCCTCCTCAAGGAATATATGTAACAATATCTTTGAGTTCTGCAGAACTAAGGCCCCCACCCAGGTAGAGGATGGTGACTTCAGGCTGAGCACAAGATTCCTGGAGCACCACCCTGTTACCTCACCACCAACCAATCAGAAGAAAGTCACACACCCTGCAGCCCTCACTCTAAATTTTGCATATAAAAGCTTGTCCTCCAAACCATTGGGGAGGTCTGGGTGTTTTAGAGCACCAGACACCCATTCTCCTTGCTTGGCCCTGCAATAAACTTTTCTCTGCTCCAAATTCTGACGTTTCTGTTTGGCCTCTCTGTGCTTCGGCCACATGAACTTGTGTTCAGTAACAACACAAGGCAGTCCGGTGGCAGACTGTTGCTCCCCCTCCCCTGGGGCCTTAGGGAATGTTCCTTCCTGGTTGCTTCCACCTCTCCCCCAGCCCTCTCTGTGCCTAATGCCTTGTGTCGTCTTATATTCTTCCAAAAGGAGTATTCCCCACCAAGAACTATTCTACAGGTGCCTGCTTCCAAAACAGCACCTCCATACTTTTGTTCCGACCCTTTCCTCTTCATCCTAGGGCCTAGAGCATTTCTATCAGCACTGTCAACGTCTAGGAGTTTCTTAGAAATGCAGAACCTCAGGCCCCAGCCCAGACCTACTGATGCAGAATCGGATCACCAGATGGTTCACACACATTAAAGTTGGAGCAGCCACTGTCCTGCACAGTTCTCAGCCAGAAGTTGATCTGATTACTTGATTAAGCAAGTCACCATAAAAAGGAGGGTTTTGCAACCCTGTTGGCATTTAGAATCACCTGGTGCTCTTTTTAAAATTCTGATTCCTGGGTCCTGTTCCCAGACCAATTGAATCAGAATCTTAGTGGGGGTGGAGCTTATATTCATCTATATTTTTATGCAGTACCTTGGGTGAGTGTAATGTGAAGTTAGAGTTCAAAACCACTGCTTTAAAGATTTAAATATTTTAGGGGGACATTTAGAAACATAAAAACTGCTCCAAGTAATAAGAAAATAATACATAAAATCCTACAATGGTTTCTCATAACGTTCAGGATAAATTTCAAATTTCTCACATTAACACCCAAGGCCCTTTCTGATTCTGAGCCCTGTCTACGTCTCCAGCCCCATTTCCTGCTCTCCCACACCCCATACCCTAGGGTGCCCCAAACAACAGCATTCTCCCCAACATGTCCTGTTCTTTCATACCTGTGTGCCTTTGCCCAAGTTCTCTCTTTAATATCCTTGCCCCATTTCCTGCTCTCCCACACCCCATACCCTAGGGTGCCCCAAACAACAGCATTCTCCCCAACATGTCCTGTTCTTTCATACCTGTGTGCCTTTGCCCAAGTTCTCTCTTTAATATCCTTGCCCCATTTCTTTGCCTCTGGAAAGCCTTCCTTAACCCCATGATTCTTAAGGAAAAAAAAATCTGTTTTTAAAATTAAAACTTAAGGTTTTTGTTTTTCTTTAATGCTTTCTAGCTGTTTGTATTGTCAGCCATATCTCAAGCCCAGGGCCCCAAGCTGACCTAGGCTATTGTCCTCCATAAGCCTTGTCTTCCAATAACCACACTGAGAAAATGTTATACATCAGAATGTGCTAATTTAGAGATGACCCTTGAATACTGTTTAAAGCTGATTTAAGCTCCATCAAATGCAAGGCCAGTGCCTCTGGGCGGAAGAAATAATCAATTTTGCCTCCTACAAACTTATTGTAAGTACCTAACACGTACACACAAAAGAAAGGCTCTCCTTTACTAGAAAAGAGCTTTTGGTACATCATGTAATTCTTACTCATTTGAAATCTAATTTGACACATAAATTGCTTTTCCTAACTTTTCATCAATTTTTAGAAACACCATGAAATGAACGTTGCTTTTCCATTTATTTCTCTCTGTTGAGAATGTCCTTCCTTTAATAGAACATGAGGAAATTTTTGGATTTACTTCTGATGATTTAGTGGCCCATTTTTCAATATGTAAACTTTGGACCAAATTAAATGAAAAGTTTAAAGGTCCCTGAGAAATAGTCAGACCTTCTCTTGCATAATTAATATGCCTGCTTATAAGAAAAGAGCCTAAACATCTCTGAAAAAAGTGTTCAATTTTTTCTTCTCATTTTTTTCTTCCAACATTTTGACAGATAGGAGTAAATAAATACCAAGGGTATACACTTCTCTAGAATGTTCTGACCTCTAAATTTTCTCTGTCCTGTCTGCTCAGAATGGGCTTAAGGGAAACAACAAAAAAAATCCTACTTAAAGAACAAAATGACAGGTCTTAGCACTAGAAAGTCAACAATTGGCAGATTCTTTTATTTGTTTATTAAATATTTATTGAGCACCTACTATCAGCCAGATAGGGAGACTGGCACCTCTGTAAGTAGAATCACTTTGGTCAGGGTCCTCGATGTTACTGTTGATCTCTACCTTGGCAAATCTAAAGGTCAGGTCTCTGTTCTCAACTTACTCCTCCTCTCAGTGGATTTCACCCTCTTTCCTTCTCCAGAGACTTTCTCCCCTAGGCTTCTGAAGTACTGCGCTTACCTGGTTTTCCTTCTACTCCCTGACTATGCCTTTGGTGCATTATTTGTTGGCTCCTCTTTCTGCTGAAAGCTAACTGTTGGGCCTTTCTTCTTCTCTATCCACATTCTCATCCTAAGTGAGCTCCTCTAGTCCTGTGGCTTAATACCATCTAGATGTTAATGACTCCCAAATCTATATCTCCCGTTCCCTGTTTACCCTGAGCTCTGGACTAGATCATATATCCAACTGTACATATGATATCTCCACTTAGATGTTCAATAGAGATTTCAAACAGAGCTATTCCCCTCAATGTCCCCACATAAAGCCCCTCCTACCCCAGTCTTTCCCATTTAGTAAATTGCATCATTTGCTTGACCAAAAATCTAAACGTTAGGGATTGCATTCAGCTGCATGTTAACAGAATCCACCTTAACCAGAGACCAGGGTTTTGTTTGTTTGTTTATTTTCATATAATAAGAGGACCAGAGGCAGGCAGACCAGAGCTGTGCACTGGTCCCCCTAAGCTAACAATGTTCCGGCTCCTTCTATCTTTTTTCTTCACTGTCTTCACGGTCGCAAGATGGCAGCCCCACCTCCAGCCTCACATTCACATGCCAATGGAAAGAAAAGGAAGGAATTAATAAGGTGGAAGGCACAGAGCCTATATGGAAAGAGCAAAACACTCCCAGAAATCCCTAGTAGATTTCTGCTTATCTCTCATTGCCTGGAACTGTTACAAGCTCTACCTCAGATACAAGAGAAGCTGGGAAATATGGCTTTTTAGCTAAGCACATCGCCACCCTGCACAAATCAGGGCTCTGATATATGGAAGAAAGGTAGAATGGACTCAGATAGGCAATAGCAGTACCCGTTCTATCGTCCTGGACTGCTCTCTTTTCCTACACTTGGTTACCAATCCCTCAGCAAGTCCTATCACTCCCACCTCCAAAAGACAGCAAATTCAACTGCTTCTCTTCATCTCCATTGCTCAGACCCCGGCCGGAGATACCATCGTCTCTCCCTCAGACCACAGCATTCAGCCTCCTAGCAGGTCGCCCTCTTCCACACTTGCCCTCTCTCTAGCCCTTTGTTCACACGGTGGCTGGGATGAGCACTTAAAATTATAAATATAATCACACCATTCCCTTTCTTAAATTCTCCAAATCAGGGTTCCCCAACCCGCGGGCCACAGACGGGCACCAGTTCGTGGTCTGCTAGGAACTGGTCCGCACAGCAGGAGGTGGGCTGTGGGCAAGCCAGGGAAGCTTCAGCTGCCTCTCCCCATCGCTCGCATTTCCGCCTGAACCATCCCCCACCCGCCCCCACCCGCATCCCGTCTGTCCGTGGAAAACCTGTCTTCCAACGAAACCGGTCCCTGGTGCCAAAAAGGTTGGGGACCCCTGCAAAGGATCTGTCACAGTTTGGGTTTCCTCCAAGCAGACCCTGACACAAGTAGCTTGAGAGATGCAGGACACATGGGTGGGGCTTCACAGCGAGACCAGGAAGGGAAGGCAGCCCAGAGCAGGTGCGAGACCAAGGCCTCCTCCCCCGGGGGCCACAGAAGCTCAGCCCAGGCGAAGCCCTGGGAAATGGCGTTAAGACACTTGCCTCAGAATCACCTGACCCCAGGGACAAGGAGGTATTTCTACACCAGCCCCCAAGGGTTGCTGGCCGCACTCTGTTGGCTTGAGCACCTAGTCCTGGACTTACCCCTTCCCTGAGCTAACTCACTGCAAAAGCCAGCACTTCCTTCCACTTCTCAGCCTTTCTGCTTACAGACCCTCACAGCTTCGTGTTCTCGAAGCAGAATCACAAGAGGGTGCAAGAGCCACTTTATTTCTTTAATAGGATAATTTCAAAGTACAATTTAAGGATGATGAATGTCTGAGAAATTTGCTGAGTTCTAGTCTCATTTGAAAGAGCTAAATTTTTGTGATGCTCTCTCTTTGACAAAAAAAGTATATAACATCTTTACTTGAAATGAATAGATACACACTACTATATATAAAATAGATAAACAGGGCTTCCCTGATGGTGCAGTGGTTGAGAGTCCGCCTGCCGATGCAGGGGACACGGGTTCGTGCCCCGGTCCGGGAAGATCCCACATGCCGCGGAGCGGCTGGTCCCGTGAGCCATGGCCCCTGAGCCTGAGCGTCTGGAGCCTGTGCTCCGCAACGGGAGAGGCCACAGCAGTGAGAGGCCCGCGTACGGCAAAAAAAAAAAAAAAAAAAAAAAAAAAAAAAAATATAAACAACAAGGGCCTACTGTATAGCACAGAGAGCTATTGGGTTGGGCAGAACGTTCGTTCAGGTTTTTCTGTAGGATGATACGGAAAAACCTGAACGAACTTTTTGGCCAACCCAATGTATTCAATATCATGTAATAAATTATAATGGAAAAAAATCTGAAAAAGAATAGATACTGAATCACTTTGATGTACACCTCAAGCTAACCCAACATTGTAAACCAACTATTCTTCAATTTAAAAAATATATATAGGAAAATTTCAAGAAGGGCATATAAAATTTGGAATATTTATTTAAAGTCAATATACTAAGGTATGCATCATTTACTAATACTAGCAACTAATTATATGTATATTATAGCTATAAATGGCATTACTATGACTATGGATCTGGAGGGTACAAATGAACAGTCGGTAAATAACTGTAGATATATTTCTGCCTTTAGATTAGCTTACTACTTGTCTTTCCTTTCTTCTTCAATTGTTCTACAAAGTAATCACTACAAGCAACGGTCAGGGCTGCCACCCTGACCACGAATTCATTAAAATCCACTTCGTTGTCCTTATTGGCATCCAGGTCCTGCATTATCTTATCAACCAACTCAGGATCCTTTTGACACTAAAAGGAAAAAGAAAATTTCTAACTCCCAGGCTCTGAGGTTCATAATGACAACTGAAATCATATTTTCCTTTTATCTACATTAAAGTTTGCATTTCCATTTTTAGCATCTAAAGCAATTTCCAAGAGCCTATTTGCAGGGAGGTTTGAACCAGGCACACATTCTAAATGAGTCTGGGCTTCTGCCCCACCCCCCACCATATAATCCTCAGACCTAAACAGCAAGAGGAGCAAACAGCAGCATATCAAAGTGAGCTGGACAGGCTGAGGGCCAGGACCTGGGGAGGAAATCAGGGGGACATGAAAAGAAGGAAGCCTTGAAGCCAAAGGGGGATAGTGAGTGGCTCTGCCATTTGCCAACAATGGGACTTGGAGCAAATCACTTAACATTTTTAAATGTCCTAATTTATCAAATGAGGAAAAAAAGATCTCCCACAAATTTGGGGGCTACTTCAACACGCTTTTATAAGTGCTCAGCACCAGGTTGTTAGATTTAGCAAGTAAAAATTCAGGATGTCCAATTAAATGTGGATTTCAGATGAGCAATGAATACTTTTTTAGTATAAGTATGTCCCAAATATTGCATGGGTCATATAATATTTTAGCTGGCAGCCTGTTTTGTGTGTCGCAAAACAAAACAGAGGCACCCAATAAAGGGTAGATCTTATAAGGATGACTCCATTTTATAGGTGGGAAGGAAAGCAAGGAGCCCATTGAGGAGATCAGGGTTCAGAAAGGGTGGGGCGGTGAAGCACCTACCTTTCCTATGATAAGAGGCTGATGAGAAATGTTTCCAAAAGTATAATTCACTTCCTCCAAGAACTCCCCATTGTCCTCTCATTAGCTGCCAACCATTAAATGGTTGGAAATTTAAATTGAATTGATCAAAATCAACTCAATCAAAAACAATTATAAATGTCACTTGAATAAATCAATGTGCCAAGTGTGGCCTACCGAGGTTTTATCCTAAATGTTATGTAATACAGTAGCCAAACTGAATTTGAAAAAGAAAAATGTCCTCAGGGACTCTTAAAATTACTGAAAAGGTATTGTATGTTAAAAAGTTTTACTTTATGCTTTTCCCATAGAGGGTGGGGATAAAAGAATGTCATAATTATAATTACTATCGTTTTAACACAGGGTTTGGACAGAATAACATCATGCCAGGCTATTACATGTGCTAAAATCAATTCGAGGCAACTCCAAAAACACAAGAGTGAGCATTTTCTTGAGACCAGGCTCCAAACACTCCACTGTAAGGTTTCACGTGTGGTTTTATTGAACTTTTGGCTGTTTTGAGATGTAAATCTATTCGCTACCCAACTGGTCACGGGCCAGACACACCCTTTCGGTCAATCCCAATCAGCTTGTTCTTGGCTGACAAACTCACCTGGTATTTGTTATTCACTAGAAAATTTGCCATCATATCATAAAGTATCCCAGGCTTCATTTCTGGCCCCAAACATAATATTTATTCACTTATAGACAGCAGGACAGAGCTCCGGGTATAACTTGTGTCACTAGTTATAACTATAACTCCTAGTATAACTAGCTATACCTTTGCTGTACTACGACATTGAATAATTGATAAAAGCCTCAAATATAATTTCCAACACTGGAAACCCTAACCCTAGGCACTACAGAAAAGCGCACATGCCTACAGACACAGAAAACAAAGGTCTCTAGTGTTTGCTTCCCTGTATTTAGAATCTCGATAGGAATTATACAACGTGTGGCAGGACACAGGAGTTGGTGGTGTACATGGAGGCTATCCGTGAATGTGCACCGCATCCACCCTCGACTGGATGGGGAGAAAAGCCAGACTCACCGAGAGGAATTCTGTGAGGTGTCGCTGCAGGAGCATTTTCAGCTCCCCGTTGTTGATCTTGAACCTGTCCCCCTCCTTGCAGGAGTAGCGTGGAAGATTCTAATCATGGCGTCCATGGCAATCTCCAGCTGGGTGGGCGTGTTGGCAGCAGAAGGGACCACCCCAGGGCAGGCCACCAAAGCCAGGGAAAGAACATTTGCGAAGGATAAGTGAGTGGGGAAACGTCAACGCCTTCATTAAAACGCAATATTGCCATCCCCCGGTCAGCCCACACCCCAGGTGATGGTTGTTAAACCGTGATAATCAATTACCAAACATTCTGCCCATCTAGAGCAAGCCACAGAGATCTTTGTGGGTGAGTTTTTCTCCTGCCTAATCCCCACTCCCCAACGATGGAGCCGGTTCAAAGTGTTTGGAAGTTAGTAATCAGACAACAAATACAGAGTCATGATAAACACAGATTAAAAATAAACAAAAAGAGGAAGGAAATACGTAACTTCATACCTGTTCAGCCAGTGCAGGGCTCTGTCAACAGGTGTTTACAATTAAACTATAAGCCTATATACCTGGGGATTTCACCCCAGCACATTTGTTCCCAAGAAGATGAAAATTGGCAGTGACAAGAGATTCAAGTGGAAGTAACTCTGAGTCTGTTTTTAATCACGAGAAGGAAGAGGTGTGAGCTGCTGCCCCATGGGCCATCAGGGAAGGGCAGGCCCCCACTGTGTGCCCTGGAAGAGAAGACAAAGAGGGAAAGAGAAGCCTTCAGTTACCCCTCATTACGGGGGAGAGTGTGGGTACAAATGCAGTCAGTTGCTAGGAAGCTGATGACTGGGAAGAACTCTAAAAATAGAGGAGCAGAGAAGAAACCCTTGTTCAAACTTGGAGACTCCTCAGCAAAGCCAACAGCAAGGTCAAGGGAATATGCTCACAGCAGACTCGTTAAACGAACCCAATGGACAGTGGTGAGTCGTCTAGCTGTTAAAAAAAAAAAAAAAGAGGAAGCTCTCCACGTGCCAATTTAAAAAGGAACAAAGCAGCGACCCTGGGGGTGTAGGAAAGAAATAAAGCTAAGAATATATATGTGTATATATACTTGAATTTGTCTAAGGAATCACTGAAAGGTTACCAAAGAAAGTAAAAAAAGAAAAAAAAGTAGTAGCTATAAGAGCCAAGGTGGAAACAGAGCGGTTGGGAGTAAGATTTCTCATTTACCCCTTTTAAACTGATTTTAACTTATTCAGTTATAGGACTGTATTGCCTAGTCAAAATCTAAAAAAATTGAAATCCATGGAATGAAGCCTTAGAAGCCATGCATGTAGGAATCCACAGCGGGAGGATTTCTAAGTGAGAGAAACTTAAACAAAAAATAAGTCACTGGAAAAACCAAAGCCAGAAACTGGCCGCTGTGCTTTAAATGCTGGCTGTGCTCTCAGGGCTACACTTTAATTATATGGAAAGCAAACCAGTATCTCCTTTGTATTTCCTTTCCACAAGCCTGTTGGGATGTGTCCTCGACCAGCCCACCTCCTCTATCTTACCACGAGGCAGCCTACTGGACCCTCCGGAGAGGTCCCCAGGGATGTTCTCAGCTTATACCTAAAGCCCAATTCTCAAAAATATTTTTAAATTGGTTTTTTTATGATTAAAGGAGTATAATGTGCATGGTAAAATAATATTTTAAATACTCAAGAGTATGAACTAAAAGTAAAATTCTCTCTCCACCATTCCCCACCCTCATCCTTCTAGGTTAACATTTTCCTGTGTGAGAAGCAGGTCACGGTGGTAGAAAGTACGGACTGCCTGGCTCCAGCTCTCACCTCTGCCCCCGTGTGATCCTGGGCTAGTCACTCACATTCTGTGTCTTCGTTTCCCAAACTGTATCAAAGGGATCACAGTAGTAGCTTACCCAAAAGAAAAGATTAAATGAGTTAAAATATGTGCCAGGAACACACTGAGTGCTTTGTATGTATCAGCTATTATTATCCTTACAGGAAAAAAAAGATGTTTATCATTTATATAATTATATATAACATTACATATATATATATATCCTTAAATATATATATCCATATCAGCATCAACATGTGTGCACCTAGTTTTTTTAACTTCATATGAATCTTACTATATCAGCGTATAGATCTACCCCATTCTTCACTGAAGTTGCCTATTATTCCACTGGATGCACGTCCCTACGTATAGTCACGAAATATTTGTCAGGCACTGATGTTATGCCCGGTCCTGTGTAAATACAGGAGAAGAACCTTGCCATAGCAAATCTCATTGCTATTGTATTGGGGCTGTTTTAAGTATAGCGAATGCAGGGAATGCGGACGTCTTTTTTATGTTGGGTCTTCCCTCCAAGAACAGCCCTATAGCTTTGTGACCACGCTTTCCTGAGTCTCCCATTTCTGGATGCACTTTCTTCAACTCCTAAACTCTGGTGATTTCAGCTACTCCTATGATTTCAATCACTCCCCAGACCATATCTTTTGGCCCAGAGTTCTCTATTAAGCTCCAAAACCACTATCCAACCACCTGCTGGACCCCATTCCTACCAGAGTGTCCCACAAGCTTCTCAAACTTGGTTAGGACCAAAGCAAAACCCATGCCCTCTCCACACCCACACCTGCTCCTCCTGCTGTATTGACCAGCTCTGTCATCCAGCTGCTCCCATCACCCGGCATCTGGCACTATTTTTAAATATCAGTTGAACTTATCCATTTCTCTCCATTCTTCACCACCTTCAGGACTTGGTAATTTTGGGGCTCTATGACTGTGGAAGCTTCCTTACTGCTCTCTCTACTCACTATTCTCGTCCATTCTGAGCTCCATTTTGCTGTCAGAGTAGTTTATCTAAAACACAAATCAATACCCACACTCCTGGGCATTCAAAGGTCTGACCTGCCTACAAACTGACCAAAATGTTGTACTCTCTCATTCTTCCCTGCCTTGGCTCTTCTGGGCCCACTGCCTGGAATGCAAATTCTGTCTATTACTTAAGGCTCAGTTCAAATATCTCCTCTTGGAAGTTTTCCTGCAAGCTTCCCCACTCCCCAACCTTCACCCTGATAGGTGCCCACCTCTGTTCTCACTTGTCCCCCCAGAGCATCTCTTTTTCTTTTATATCATTGCACTTATCACACATTCCTATAATCACTTTTTTTTTTTGTCTGCCCACATACTCCCCACTCTCTAGACTTTGAATGGGTCCCCTGATGGCAGAATTGATATCTTGTTCATCCTTGCACTCCACAGCATTTAGCACAGGGTCAAGCATATGATGGAAATGTTGATGGATGGATTAATGAACAAATGCCTCAGAGAGGGAAACTAAGCTCTCCAGAGAGTTGAGCGTTTTCTGGTTTAACTGTCCAAAGAATTATTTGATTGCCGTTATTCCACACACAAAATTTGCTTCATGAAAGAAAAGGAGACAGACAACAGTCATTTTAAAGAATAGAAAGAGCAGAATTTGGAACTATTTTCAGATTAAGCTGCTGAAGTTATAAATGCACTAAAATGGGTAAGTCTTACAGAGTATGTGGGTCTCAGCAGTATTATATTTAAATCATGTTCAACGACAAATTGACTTCTTGGAAAATTCAGCTGGCAGGCAAAACTCTTAATAGATATTTAAAAGCTGTAATGCTGTAATCTGATTCGAGAGATGAGAATATGGCCTCTGTGTGCTTTGCTCTGGGAATTTAAAAGCAAGGTGGTTTCTGCTTGGCTTTAGCAGAGCTAGATGTTTCCTTTGGTATATGCTGCCCCTTGGTGTCAGGCTGCAGGACTGCATCTGGAAGCCCTCTAATTCCCAGAGTGTGCTTGATACTGTAAATCGAGCATGGCCCTTCTTCAGGAACTTGTCTGTGTTGTAAGCCAGCCCCAGCCTCTGCCCTCCAGGAGACTTTCAGAAACAAAGATAATGTCAGAAGTCTCAACAGGACCCTGTCAGGCCAGTGACACAAATTTACAGGTGACAGGAAATCCCAGGTGGGCAGGGGAGACATACCTGTTCATAGCCCAGAGGGG
This sequence comes from Phocoena phocoena, assembly GCF_963924675.1. Taxonomy (NCBI): domain Eukaryota; kingdom Metazoa; phylum Chordata; class Mammalia; order Artiodactyla; family Phocoenidae; genus Phocoena; species Phocoena phocoena. The sequence continues at coordinate 60,982,258 of NC_089221.1, read as the reverse complement.
TCCTCCAGCAGCACCTTACTTGCTCTATGAGTCATTAATTACAGTTTTACTTTTCAGTTTCTGGTGTGTGTCATAACCCTTAGGACTAAAAGCTATAACTTCACATCCAAGATAGCATGCAAAGAATGAGAGAAATGGAAATATCAGATATGGGAGAGTTTAAAAGTAAGGACTATTGCAGAGGAAAAAAAGCTATTGAAAATCCACAAGTGGGAGGCAAAAAGAGCAGAGCTGCTGGAAAGTGGGGCTTTGGCCATAGAGCCCGAAAAAAAGGAAATATGTGAAAAATAAGCCATCAATATTACCTGGGATACAACTGACACCCTAAAGGTACTTGAGCCTGCCACAGATTCCTAGGAGGGTCTGCCTCAGAGGCCAGGCCAGAGGCATATAGGAGGCTAAGCTGTCTCCTTCCAAAGTTTCCAGTTTTGTCTTTTTAAGTAACCTGGTTCAAATGTTCTGTCACTTTCATAACAATGACATGGGTGAGTCTAAAATAATTATATGGGGTAAGAGGGAGAGATTACAAAAGGGCAGGAAGAATCTTTTGGGCATGATGAATATGTTCATTATCTTGATTGTGGTGATGGTTTTACAGGTATATACATGTCAGAACTTAAGGTTTGCATTTCAAATACATGCAGTTTATTGTATGTCAATTATAACTCAATAAAGCACTTCAAAAAAAGAAAGAAAAAACTTTCCCAGAATCACATGAATAGATTATAGCAAACTGAGATTCAAATCCATGTTTGTCTGACAAAAAGATTAAACCATGCAGCCATTTAAAAGTAGAATTATAAAGACTACAGAAATGCAAAAGAAAAAAAAAGACTACAGGGATGCAAAAAAAAATTTTTAGCAAAACAAGTGAAAATAGTAAAATAAAAATCATATGTATGCTACAATGGAAAATTTGTGTACATATAGAAAGAAGGAAAATGAAAATCGTTTTAATAGTTATTTAATAGAATTATGGATGATTTTAAAATTCTTTCTCAGTAGATGCAGGAAAAGCATTTGAAATTCAACATCATTCATGATAAAAACTGTTACCAAAGTGGGTATAAAGGGACCATACCTCAACATAATAAAAACTATTTATGACAAACCCACAGCCAACATAATACTCAATGGTGAAAAGCTGAAAGCCTCCCCCCTAAAATATGGAACAAGCCAAGGATGCCCACTCTCACCACTTCTATTCAGCATAGTATTGGAAGTGCTAGCCACAACAATCAGACAAGAAAAAGAAATAAAACGTATCTAAATTGGAAGGGAAGAGGTAAAATTGTCATTATATACAGGTGACATGATACTATATATAGAAAACCCTAAAGACTACACACAAAAACTACTAGAACTGATAAATGAATTAAGCAGGGCAGCAGGATATAAGAGTATATACAGAAATCAGTTGCATTTCTTTACACTAACAATGAAAAATCAGAAAGGGAAAGTAAAAATCAATCCCTTTAAAAATCACATCAAAAAATAATTAAATAAAATACTTAGGAATAAACATGAACAAGGAGGTGAAAAACACATGCTGAGAATTATAAAACATTAATATAGGAAACTGAAGATGATTCAAAGAAATGGAAAGATATCCCATGCTCCTGGGTTGGAAGATTATTGTTAAAATGGCCATACTACCCAAAGCAACCTACAGATTCAATGCAATCCCTATCAAATTACCATGACACTTTTCATAGAACTAGAACAAATAATCCTAAAATGATTTATATGGAACCATAAAAGACCCAGAATTGCCAAAGCAATCCTGAGGAAAAGAACAAAGCAGGAAGCGTAACCCTTCCAGACTTCAGACAATACTACAAAGCTACAGTAATCAAAAGAGCATGGTATGGCTTCCCTGGTGGCGCAGTGGTTGAGAGTCCGCCTGCCAATGCAGGGGACACGGGTTCGTGCCCCAGTCCAGGAGGATCCCACATACCGCGGAGTGGCTGGACCCGTGAGCCATGGCCGCTGAGCCTGCGCGTCCAGAGCCTGTGCTCCGCAATGGGAGAGGCCACAGCGGTGACAGGCCCACGTACCGCAAAAGAAAAACCAAAAAAAAAAAAAAAACAGCATGGTATTGGCACAAAAACAGACATATGGATCAACGGAACAGAACAGAGAGCCCAGAAATAAACCCACACACGTATGGTCAATTATTCTTTGACAAAAGAGGCAAGAATATACAATGGAGAAAAACAGTCTCAGCAAGTGGTGTTGGGAAAGCTGGACAGCTGCATGTAAATCAATGAAGTTAGAACACACCCTCACTTCATACACAAAATAAACTCAAAATGGCTTAAAATATAAGACATGACACCATAAAACTCCTAGAAGAGATCTTAGGCAAAATATTCTCTGACATAAATCATACCAATGTTTTCCTAGGTCAGTCTCCCAAGGCAATAGAAATAAGAGCAAAAACAAACAAATGGGACCTAATCAAACCTATAAGCTATTGCACAGCAAAGGAAGCCATAAACAAAACGAGAAGACAACCCACAGACTGGAGAAAGTGTTTGCAAATGATGTGACTGACAAGGGCTTTATCTGCAAAATACAGTAAGTCCCCTACATACAAACCTTCAAGTTGCAAACTTTCAAAGATGTGAACATGCGTTCACATGTCCAATCACGTAAGTTAGTTCACGTGTCTGGCGTACATAGGCGTGTGTGTGCATCCTCTACAAGTGGTTGTGCTTTTGTGTACTTTACTGTATAGTATTGTATAGAGTACAGTATTACAGTATCTTTATTTCAAGCCCCAGATGTCTGGAGCAAGCGTAAAAGCAGCAGTGATGTAGCTGGTACTGCTAAGAAGCACCAAGTGATAATGATGGAAACAAAAGTGAAAATAATTGAGAGAGTAGAGTGACAAGAGGAAGAAGAAGTAACTGAAGAGATTCATGATGCAGGAAATGGCAAGGGATTTTCTTTACTTGAGGAGGCACTGTTAGTTTCTGAGGCACAGAACCCGAATGTAGAATGTATATGAAGACTGCAGCAGCCATTCAGAATGCAATCCAGTGCTATCATGTCATCTATGATGAGAAAAAAAGAGCTACTGCCCAGACATCACTGGATCGTTTTTTTCAAGAGGGTAGATAGAATTGAATCCAGCAAGGAACCAGAACCTGTGCCATCAACATCAGGTGTGAATGAAATTGAAGCTTGCCCTCCTTCTCCTATTGCTTACCATACTTTGGCTCTACCATCTCCCACCTCCTCTCCCTCCTCCAGTCAGTAACTCATCTTGCCTGTTCACTTGATGCCAGCCCCTGTATGCCAGCTGTTATACTGTACTACTGGACTTTTCAAGGTACTGTACTGTAAGATTAAAAATGTTTTCTTGGGCTTCCCTGGTGGCGCAGTGGTTGAGAGTCCACCTGCCGATGCAGGGGACACAGGTTCGTGCCCCGGTCCGGGAAGATCCCACATGCCGTGGAGCGGCTGGGCCCGTGAGCCATGGCCGCTGAGCCTGCGTGTCCGGAGCCTGTGCTCTGCAACGGGAAAGGCCGCAACAGTGAGAGACCCACGTACTGCAAAAAAAAAAAAAAAAAAAAAATTATATATATATATATATATATATATATATATATATATATATATAAATGTTTCCTTTATTTTTTGTGTTTGTTATTTGTGTGAAAAGTATTATAAACTTATTACCGTACAGTATTATATAGCTGATTGTGTTAGTTGGGTACGTAGACTAACTTTGTTGGACTTAATGAACAAATTGGACTTACGAATGTGCTCTCAAAACAGAACTCATTTGTGTGTAGGGGTCTTACTGTATACAAGCAGCTCATACAACTCAATAACAAAAAAACACAAACAACCCAATCAAAAAATGGGCAGAACACCTAAACAGACATTTCTCCAGATGGCCAATAGGCACATGAAAAGATGCTCAACATCGCCAATTATTAGAGAAATGCAAATCAAAACTGCAATGACGTACCACTTCACACCAGTCAGAATGGCCATTCATTAAAAAGTCCACAAACAATAAATACTGGAGAGGATATGGAGAAAAGGGAACCCTTCTACACTGTTGGTGTGAATGTAAATTGGCACAGCCACTATAGAGAACAATATGGAGGTTCCTCAAAACCTAAAAATAAAGTTGCCATATGACACAGCAATCCTACTCTTGGGCATATATACGGACAAAACTACAATTCAAAGAGATACATGTGGGCTTCCCTGGTGGCGCAGTGGCTGAGAGTCCGCCTGCCGATGCAGGGGACGCAGGTTCGTGCCCCGGTCTGGGAAGATCCCACATGCCGCGGAGCGGCTGGGCCCGTGAGCCATGGCCGCTAAGCCTGCACGTCCGAAGTCTGTGCTCCGCAACGGGAGAGGCCACAACAGTGAGAGGCCCATGTACCGCAAAAAAAAAAAAAAGAGATACAGGCACCCCTATGTTCATAGCAGCACTATTTACAATAGCCAAGACATGGAAACCACCTAAATGTCCATCAACAGATGAATGGATAAAGAAGATAAGGTACATATATAAAATGGAATATTACTCAGCCATTAAAAAGACTGAAATAATGCCATTTGCAGCAACATGGATGGACTTGGAGATTATCATACTAAGGGAAGTAAGTCAGACAAAGAAAGACAAATATCATATGGTATTGCTTATATGTGGAATCTAAAAAAAGAATGATACAAATGAACTTATTTACAAAACAGAAACAGACTCACAGACTTAGAGAATGAACTTATGATTACCAGGGGGAAGGGTGGGGAGGAGGGATAGATTGGGAATTTGGGATTGACATGTACACACTGCTATATTTAAAATAGATAACCAACAAGGACCTACTGTATAGCACAGGGAATGCTGCTCAATATTCTGTAATAACCTAAATGGGAAAAGAATTTGAAAAAGAATAGATACATGTATATGTATAACTGAATCACTTTGCTGTACACCTGAAACTAACACAACATTGTTAATCAACTATGCTCCAATATAAAATAAAAAATATTTTTAAAGATGTGGTACAGGGCTTCCCTGGTGGTACAGTGGTTGAGAGTCCGCCTGCCGATGCAGGGGACACGGGTTCGTGCCCCGGTCCGGGAAGATCCCACATGCCGCGGAGCGGCTGGGCCCGTGAGCCATGGCCGCTGAGCCTGCACGTCCAGAGCCTGTGCTCCGCAGCGGGAGAGGCCACGGCAGTGAGAGGCCCACGTACAGCAAAAAAAAAAAAAAAAGATGTGATATATATACACAATGGAATACTACTCAGCCATAAAAAGAATGAAATAATGCCATTTGCAGCAACATGGATGGACCTAGAGATTATCATATTAAGTGAAGTAAGCCAGAAAGAGAAAGACAAATATGATATTATATCACTTATATGTAGAATCTAAAATATGACACAAATGAACTTATCTACAAAACAGAAACAGACTCACAGACATAGAGAACAGACTTGTGGTTGCCAAAGGAGGGGGGGCTGGGGGAGGGATGGACTGGGAGTTTGGGATTAGCAGATGCAAACTATTATATATAGGATGGATAAACAATAAGGTCCTCCTATATAGCACAGGGAAATATATTCAATATTCTGTAATAAACCATAATAGAAAAGAATATGAAAATATATATATGTGTATAACTGAATCACTTTGCTGTACAGCAGAAACTAACACAGCATTATAAATCAACTACACTTCAATAAAACAAATTTTTAAAAACTTTTAATGTTGCTGTTAAATTGCTTTTTCAATTAAAACATCAATTGTAATTATACATTGTTTTAAATTATAATCTATCTTCATATTAGGCAAGTGTTTATTTTATTTCATTTTATTTTAATATTTTTTATTTATTTATTTTGGCTACTCCAGGTGTTAGTTGCAGCATTCAGGATATCTTTTTTTAGCTGTGGCATGAGAACTCGTAGTTGCAGCATGCATGCGGGATCTAGTTTCCCCACCAGGGATCAAACCTGGGCACCCTGCATTGGGAGCATGGAGTCTTACCCACTTGACCACCAGGGAAGTCCCTAGGCAAGTCTTTAAAGTGTTGAATTGTAAAATTAGCATATAAAATTCTAGATTCAAAATTATCATATTATGTTTTTATACATGCATAAGAAAAGATAAAGGAAATATTCAAAAATGTTAACAGGTTTTTTTTTTCTTTCTGCTTGTGTTATTCTTGGTTTTGGTCATTTTAAATCTTTAGTAATAGCCATACTTTACTTTCATAACAAAAAAATGAAGTGTTTTAAAAATCATAGAGTTGACAAAGCGTTTGAACCACCCAAATACTGACTTGGCTATAATAGTCACAGACTTTCCTAAGGCACTTTCCAGCTTATAAAGCCCTTTTCACACACACAATTAGGTAGCAAGTATTTACCCAGTGCCGGATAGAGTCTGTAAGAGATTATATAATTCAAGACAAATACTCAAAATATTACTGAAAAATACATTACAGATTATTAAATACTAAACCAAACCTAAACATGACCTAACTGGGCCTCCTTCTGCACTGGAGGGATATGACAACCTTGGGCAAAATGGCTCTGAAGCTCCTTTTCCTTTTAAAACAATTTTTATTCCAAAATTAGTTTAAGGTTCAACAGTGAGTGTGAGTGGGCTGGTGTGGGATTCCCATCCTTCACAAGGTGACAATAAGGTGAGAGCAGAAGTCCCTGGGGTCACTTCAAAGACAGCCACACTTCCTCTCCTCACCCTTGCTATCCAGAAAAACAGGTTTAGATACTTGGTCACACATTCCCACCAGGAAAAGTCAGATGTCTTGCCCCAACAATTACAGAAAGGAGAATTTCCGTTCTCTCTCCCTTAAATGATGTCCTTACACCCCTGAGTTCTCCGCTGAATTAAAGGCATTTATCTTGCCTTTTACCCACAGACTAAAGCTGAGCATCAAAAAGAAGAGGAATTCTAAAGGCAAGAGTTTGAATGTTCATTTCCTTTTCACAAGTCAAACATCTATTTTCCTCACTGAAACGAGATTTCTGCTATTTGCTCAAAAGAATCCAGTGGGTGGGAGGTAGGTGACATGGTGAAGTGGGTAGAAAAGACATTAAACCAGATTGGCCATGAGTCAGGGAACTGTTGAAGGTGAGTGCTGGGTACATGGAAGTTCTTTAGAGTATTCTACTTTCCTATTTTCTACATGCTTGAAATTTTCCTTAATAAAAAGGGCACACACACACACACACAATCCCCATCCCTGTCAGCATGAGAAAAAGTTTAACCAAACTGGATTTATCTCACCAGAGGAAAAGAAGTAACTTAATGGCATTGAGTATATGGAGGAATTTTGTTAGAGAAGAAGCTGCCACTTGCTTTTTGTCACTGATGCAATCAACTGAAGAAGAGTAACTTAAACGATATTAAAAGAATATTAAAAAAAAAAAAAAACCCTAACATGAAGGCTGTTAAACACAGAGATAAATTACAGGAGAAGATAGCTAAGGAAATTCTTTCACTGAAAATAGAAAGTGAAACTGAGTTATTTATACTGATGGCGAAGAAGAAGAACATGAATGCCTGTTAGTTGCCCAAATTTATTCTTGGGCCAAACAAAGCAGTCTGAACCTTAGGCAGTCATGGTGACTATACTGAAAGCAAGCAGGTAGAATGTGTCCGGGCAAGTGGCATGCATCCATGCCACAGGCCTGAACCTTAGCTCATGTTTATTGTCAGGACTAGCTATTAACAAGCCCAACAACTACACTTCCCTTGTCAGATAAAACCATATCCATTCTCTGCAAAGTTTCAGTGGTAGCCAGCCTTCAAGGATCCTTGTCTCCTGGTACACACCTTTGTGTAGACTCTCCCCACACTGAATGGAGCAGACCTGTGTTACCAGTAGGATATTGTGTGTGACTGACAAGGCTAGGGCATAAAAGACACCATGGCTTCCACTTTACTTGCTCTTGGATCATGGGCTCTGGGGGAAGTCAGCTGCCATGTTGTGAGGATACCCAAGAAGCCCTATGGAGAGACCCATGTGGCAAAGAACTGACTAAGAGCCAGGACTAACCTGTCAGACATGTGATGAGCCCCCTTAGAAGTGGGCCATCCACACCACCACCCTATTACCAAAACCAGACAAAGATGCCACAAAGAAAGAAAACTACAGGACAATATCACTGATGAACATAGATGCAAAAATCCTCAACAAAATACTAGCAAACAGAATCCAACAGCACATTAAAAGGATCATACACCATGATCAAGTGGGATTTATCCCAGGAATGCAAGGATTCTTCAATATACGCAAATCAATCAATGTGATACAGCATATTAACAAATTGAAGGAGAAAAACCATATGATCATCTCAATAGATGCAGAAAAAGCTTTCAACAAAATTCAACACATATTTATGATTAAAAAAAAAAACCCTGCAGAAAGTAGGTATAGAGGGAACCTACCTCAACATAATAAAGGCCATATATGACAAACCCACAGCCAACATTGTTCTCAATGGTATAAAGCTGAAACCATTTCCATTAAGATCAGGAACAAGACAAGGTTGCCCACTCTCACCACTATTATTCAACATAGTTTTGGAAGTTTTAGCCACAGCAGTCAGAGAAGAAAAAGAAAAAAACGGAATCCAAGTCAGAAAAGAAGAAGTAAAGCTGTCACTGTTTGCAGATGACATGATACTATACATAGAGAATCCTAAAGATGCTACCAGAAAACTACTAGAGCTAATCAATGAATTTGGTAGAATAGCAGGATACAAAATTAATGCACAGAAATCTCTTGCATCCCTATACACTAATGATAAAAATCTGAAAGAGAAACTAAGGAAACACTCCCATTTACCATTGCAACAAAAAGAATAAAATACCTAGGAATAAACCCCCCTAAGGAGACAAAAGACCTGTATGCAGAAAACTATAAGACACTGATGAAAGAAATTAAAGATGATACAAACAGATGGAGAGGTATACCATGTTCTTGGATTGGAAGAATCCACATTGTGAAAATGACTATACTACCCAAAGCAATCTACAGATTCAATGCAATGCCTATCAAACTACCAATGGCATTTTTCACACAACTAGAACAAAAAATTTCACAATTTGTATGGAAACACAAAAGACCCCGAATAGCCAAAGCAATCGTGAGAAAGAAAAACTGAGCTGGAGGAATCAGGCTCCCTGACTTTAGACTATACTACAAAGCTACAGTAATCAAGACAGTACTGGCACAAAAACAGAAATATAGAACAATGGAACAGGATAGAAAGCCCAGAGATAAACTCATGCACATAAGGTCACCTTATTTTTGATAAAGGAGGAAAGAATATACAATGGAGAAGACAGCCTCTTCAATAAGTGGTGCTGGGAAAACTGGACAGGTACATGTAAAAGAATGAAACTAGAACACTCCCTAATACCATACACAAAAATAAACTCAAAATGTATTAAGGACCTAAATGTAAGGCCAGACACTATAAAACTCTTAGTAGAAAACACAGGCAGAACAATCTATGACATAAATCACAGCAAGAACCTTTTTGACCCACCTCCTAGAGAAATGGAAATAAAAACAAAAATAAACAAATGGGACCTAATGATACTTCAAAGCTTTTGCACAGCAAAGGAAACCATACACAACACGAAAAGACAACCCTCAGAATGGGAGAAAATATTTGCCAATGAAGCAACTGACAAAGGATTAATCTCCAAAATATACAAGCAGCTCATGCAGCTCAATATCAAAAAAAAAAAAACAACCCAATCCAAAAATGGGCAGAAGACTTAAATAGACATTTCTCCAAAGAAGACATACAGATTGCCAACAAACACATGAAAGGATGCTCAACATCACTAATCATTAGAGAAATGCAAATCAAAACTGCAGTGAGGTATCACCTCACACCAGTCAGAATGGCCATCATCAAAAAATCTACAAACAATAAATGCTGGAGAGGGTGTGGAGAAAAAGGAACCCTCTTGCACTGTTGGTGGGAATGTAAATTGATAGAGCCACTATGGAGAACAGTATGGAGGTTCCTTAAAAAACTTAAAATAGAACTCCCATATGACCCAGCAATCCCACTACTGGGCATATACCCTGAGAAAACCATAATTCAAAAAGAGTCATGCACCACAGTGTTCATTTCAGCTCTATTTATAGTAGCCAGGACATGGAAGCAACCTAAGTGTCCATCAGCAGATGAATGGATAAAGAAGATGTGACACATATATTATGCAGCCATAAAAAGAAATGAAATTGAGTTATTTGTAGTGAGTTGGATGGACCTAGAGTCTGTCATACAGAGTGAAGTAAGTCAGAAAGAGAAAACAAATACCATATGCTAACACATATATATGGAACCTAAAAGAAAAAGTTCTGAAGAACCTAGGGGCAGGACAGGAATAAAGATGCAGACATAGAGAATGGACTTGAGAACACAGGGAGGGGGAAGGGTAAGCTGGGAGGAAGTGAAAGAGTGGCATGGACACATATACAATACCAAATGTAAAATAGATAGCTAGTGGGAAGCAGCCGCAGAGCACAGGGAGATCAGCTCAGTGCTTTGTGACCACCTAGAGTGGTGGGATAGGAAAGGGTGGGAGGGAGACGCAAGAGGGAGGCGATATGGGGATATATGTATATGTATAGCTGATTCATTTTCTTATACAGCAGTAACTAACACACCATTGTAAAGCAATTATACTCTAATAAAGATGTCTAAAAACAAACTGAAAAACTGAACTACATTTAAAAAAATAAATTTTATATGAAAAAAACAGTAAAGCAAATTGACAAAGAAAAAAAGAAAAGAAGTGGGCCATCCAGCTGCACGCAAGCCTTCAGATGACTGCAGCATGATCTTTTGGGTAATACCAAACTACAACCACAGCTACACAGCTCCCAAATTCCTGCCCTACAGAAACTGTGCAAGATAAGTGTTATTTTAAGCTAAATTTGGGATAAATTGTTAAGCAACAACAGATATCTAATATAGTTTGTTAGTTAAAAGTTTAATATTTGGGCTTCCCTGGTGGCGCAGTGGTTAAGAATCTACCTTCCAATGCAGGGGACATGGGTTCAAGCCCTGATCCGGGAAGATCCCACATGCCACGGAGCAACTAAGCCCATGAGCCACAACTACTGAGCCTGCACTCTAGAGCCTGCACACCAAAACTACTGAAGCCCACATGCCTAGAGCTCATGCTCCGCAACAAGAATGCCACTGCAATCAGAAGCCCGTGCACCACAACAAAGGGTAGCCCCCGCTTGCCACAACTAGAGAAAAGAAAGCCCGTGTGCAGCAATGAAGACCCAACACAGCCAAAAATAAAAAATAAAATAAATAAATTTTTTAAAAAGTTTAATATTTTTTGTATGACTTCAGAAAAATGGCACAGTGTAAATTAATCTGTTCCTTCTATTAGAATTTCTCAGAAATAAAAGTGTGAATGATTAAGTCCTCATATGTGGTCTCAGAAAGGACACACACACCGAGTTCATACAGGAGAGGGCACTGTTCCCTGTTTTCTACAGCACCTTTCTCCACAGCAGGAATGACAATTTAGGGGAAGTAACAAGGGTTTCACTGCAAGTGACCTCCTTGACTATCTTAACAGAATTAATATAGGCCTTTTAAAAAAAAAATCACAGTTTAACCAAAAATCACTGTTTCTGATTCTGGAAGTATCCCCTCATCACAAAGTTGCATTGCTTTATCACTCCTCAGCATCACTGGAGGAGTATCTGTTTTATTAAAGCTTCTCTGATAATTTCCAAAGTTCACAGAAGAGCACCAGTACTTATTTGTCATAAGTCTGTGATGTGCAACCTGGAACTGCAACAGCCTTCTTCCAGCCCTTCCCAGCTTCCCACAGTGAGCCGCTGAGAGGCCAGTGCCCACCTCAGTGTCTTCAGGGAGAAGGATTTCTCCTCCCTCCATTCTAGCCTCCTTCAATAAACAGCAACCCTAAAAGTTTTCTGGCTCTGAAATGTGATCTGCAGTGTAGCCCATTTTCCCTCTATTTTCTGCCACAAATTAGGTTAGAGTTCCTGGTATAGACCCAGCGTCTACACTGGCTGCAACAGTAATAGCTGTGAAGTCAAGCAGTGCAAAAAAGCTCTCCGGTGCCTGATGGCGGCCACGGCAGGAGGGTTTTCTCATCCGCCAACTCTGCAGTGTGGTTTGGAAATCATTTCTGGAAGATGCACCGCAAGCATTGTTTCTTCACAGCTTTCACAAGAGTTTTTTGAGCCACTCATGTTCATTTCAATGAATTCTTCTTCAGCAGCTACAGTCAGCTTCCACTGCCTGCTGTTAAGAAAAGCGAGAGAGAGGCATGGGCATATATACACTAACAAACGTAAGGTAGATAGCTAGTGGGAAGCAGCGGCATAGCACAGGGATATCAGCTCAGGGAGATCAGCTCGGTGCTTTGTGACTGCCTGGAGGGGTGGGATAGGGAGGGTGGGAGGGAGGGAGACGCAAGAGGGAAGAGATATGGGAACATATGTATATGTATAACTGATTCACTTTGTTATAAAGCAGAAAGTAACACACCATTGTAAAGCAATTATACCCCAATAAAGATGTTAAAAAAAAAAAAAAAAGAACCCTGACTGATGTACCTCATTCAAGACCAACTCTGCTAAGTTGGTCAAATCTCTAGGGAGCCCTGCCCTAGGTCCAGAAAGCAGCAGACTCCCTCTCCACAAGGAACTGACCTTGATAGATTGGATTTGCCAGTTTCGAGTTACATTACACACTTTCCCAAAGTTCCAAAGGTTAATTATGGGTGCATCTTTCTAGACCACTAGATTCCCTGAAGTTTGGCATTTGTCTCAACGTGACTAAGGCACCTCACTTTCAAGCAGAGCTGGATGGGGTCCTGGGTGTGAAGATCCTGCATTGTTTGCTTTTCTTTCAGGCTTTAATACTATGTCTGCAAAAGACCTGGATTCCAGGAAAGGCATTTGCTCATTTTTAGCATCACCTTTTCCCAGCAGTTCAGAAATGGGTTGTTGGTAGTGAAAGTGACTCAGATACCCTAATCTTAGTCAACTCTAAGTTCCCAAGTTTATATAATAATGGCATATAGTCCTAACTTGATCTGGCTTCTAATTATGTAGACATCTTTCTCCAGCCAAACTATTTGGTTATAATTGAATAATCTTTTAGATTTTTTTTTTTTTTTTTTTTTTTTTTTAGTACGCGGGCCTCTCACTGTTGTGGCCTCTCCCGTTGCGGAGCACAGGCTCCGGACGCGCAGGCGCAGTGGCCGTGGCTCACGGGCCCAACTGCTCCGCGGCATGTGGGATCTTCCCGGACCGGGGGCACGAACCCACGTCCCCTGCATCGGCAGGCAGACTCTCAACCACTGCGCCACCAGGGAAGCCCTCTTTTAGATTTTTTTTTTTAATTCTATGTATCCACCAAGCTGAAACATTTCTCTTTAGAGGTTACAACCTTAACAGTAAGGATTATTTCTTATGTAAAATCTCTCTAAAGGAATGTGAGTTGAAAAACTCACAGTCTTGACACAGTTCATAAACATATGAACATATGACACAGTTCATAAACATAATTTATAAATGTGAAATAAATGTTCAGAGGCTACTTCTGAAGAATTTGTGCTTTAGACTTTGGATGATGGACACATTGGATCTCAGTTGTATCAGCCACATGCCCTCACCTTACTCTTGACATGGTTCTCCCTGAGGCAAGCCTGGACGTAGATGGCAGAAGACTGAGAAGGAATGAATGACTCTGTCAGAAATCCCTTGCATTTCACATACTTCTAGAACTCCATTTTCATTGCCTCCAGAGAGGCTCCATCCCTTGGACCTATCAAAAGATAACTGAGAAATTGAAACTGGTCTGGCAGCTCTATCTTTTAGCAAACAAAGATTTTATTGCTTCAATTTCTGGTTAGACCACAACTTCCAGGAAGCCATTTTTAAAATTGGCTAAGGAAGTGGCAGGCACGAACTAAATAAGGAAGAAGTTCCTAGGAGCTCATGGAGTTAAACTTTATTGTAAATTGTTTTTTATCATTCCTAAAAATCTGAGACAAGAAAGTTTCTGTGGAAGACTTTAGGAAAAACAAGAATGGGATAGATCAGGGAAATTTGTGTCTGCAGAATGACATCTCGGAGGGAGTATGTATGGAAGCCTGGATTTCACGTGAGTTTCATACACAAGTCCTTATATTAGTCCCAGCTTTCATACGCAAGTCCTTATATTAGTGGGCTGTACTTGACATTGTTTCCAATTCCTGCCTTTTTAAAGTTTCTACTCTCTTGGTTTCCATCACCTCTTGCTATGCTGATTTTCTTCCAACCTTTCTAACTGTTCTTTCTCTGTGTTCTTTCCTTAGCAGGAAACTTTAATTCCTACCCTTTGAATGTGGGTGTTCTCCATTGCTCTATGTGGTCAAACTAGAGCATTTTCATCTACTGTGATGGTTTTACCTACAAACTATGTGATTCAAATTCCCAAGTCTGTTTCCCCAACTCTGACATGAGATCTGAAACCCCTGAGAATCATACTGGTATGGTTTTATTTCCACTCCTCTAGAATCTAGAGCTACAACTTCTTGTGACATGCCAATGTTTCTCATAGCCCATCCATTTGCCTCTTCTATACTTATACTCTCAGGAGGAGAAATTAGATTGTTTATGGCTGTCATTGTTCTTTCTTTGGACTTGAATTGGTTTTACTAGTTTTGATGCATTTGTCAGCAAGTATTCAAGTAACCCAATAAAAGTAATTTAAACTTAATAAGGACATTTGTTATCTCACACAACAGGGGTTGGTTGTTTCAGTGTTTAAACAATGTTATTAAAGACCCAAGACCTTTTGTCTTTCCTCCTTACCATCTTCTGTATGCTGGCTCTAATCCCTCCCTGATAGTTAAGAGGTGACTGCTGCAAGTTCAGGTACCAAATCCTCGGATCATCTACGGCAGATTACTTGGAGTCCATCCATTTCTCCAGATTTTCTATATTTTCTAAAATTACCCCAGTATTAGGTCAGTTTGGTAGAGAATTAGGTTCCCGAACTGTAGCAGACTGGCCTCCACTAGAATTGCTTAAGCAGTTGTGCCTGGGGAGATGCCACTAGACTATGTTGAACAAAGCTACTAGAATCAGCCTTAGATTTTTTTTTTTTTTTTTTTTTTTTTCGGTACGCGGGCCTCTCACTGCTGTGGCCTCTCCCGTTGCGGAGCACAGGCTCCGGACGCGCAGGCTCAGCGGCCACGGCTCACGGGCCTAGCCACTCTGCGGCATGTGGGAACTTCCTGGACCTGGGCACGAACCCGTATCCCTTGTATCGGCAGGCGGACTCTCAACCACTGCGCCACCAGGGAAGCCCCTAGATTTTTTTTTTTTTTAACATCTTTATTGGAGTATAAATGCTTTACAATGGTGTGTTAGTTTCTGCTGTATAACAAAGTGAATCAGCTATATGCATACATATATCCCCATATCTCCTCGCTCTTGCATCTCCCTCCCACCCTCCCTATCCCACTCCTATAGGTGGTCACAAAGCACCGAGCCGATCTCCCTGTGCTATGCAGCTGCTTCCCACTACCTATCTATTTTACATTTGGTAGTGTATATATGAATATATGTATTCATGCCACTCTCTTACTTTGTCCCAGCTTCCCCTTCTTCCTCCGCGTGTCCTCAAGTCCATTCTCTACGTCTGTTTTTATTCCTGTCCTGCCCCTAGGTTTGATTCCATATATATGGGTTAGCATATGGTATTTTTATCTTTCTGACTTACTTCACTCTGTATGACAGTCTCTAGGTCCATCCACCTCGCGCCTGTCTCTGGAGCTCATTTAGGCGGTGCTCTGAAGCCCCTCTCCTCGTGCACCCTGAAACAATGGTCTCTTGCCCCTTTGGCAGGTCCAGACTTTTTCCCAGACTCCCTCCCTGCTAGCTGTGGTGCACTAGTCCCCTTCAGGCTGTGTTCACGCAGCCAACCCCAGTCCTCTCCCTGGGATCCGACCTCCGAAGCCCAAGCCTCAGCTCACAGCCCCTCCCGCCCCGGCGGGTGAGCAGACAAGCCTCTCGGGCTGGTGAGTGCTGGTCAGCACCGATCCTCTGTGTGGAAATCTCTCTGCTTTGCCCTCCGCACCCCTGTTGCTGCGCTCTCCTCCGTGGCTCCAAAGCCTCCCCCCTCCACCACTCCGGTCTCCGCCCGCGAAGGGGCTTCCTAGTGTGTGGAAACCTTTCCTCCTTCACAGCTCCCTCCCCGAGGGGCAGGTCCCGTCCCTATTCTTTTGTCTCTGTTTTTCCTTTTCTCTCTTGCCCTACCTAGGTACGTGGGGAGTTTCTTGCCTTTTGGGAAGTCTGAGGTCTTCTGCCAGAGTTCAGTAGGTGTTCTGTAGGAGCTGTTCCACATGTAGATGTATTTCTGATGTATTCGTGGGGAGAAAGGTGATCTCTGCGTCTTACTCTTCCGCCATCTTGAAGTTCCCCCAGGTTAGTATCCACCCTGGGGATGGATGTTGTGTGAACGTTATCATTCCCTCTCTATGAAGACTCTCAGGAGAAGTTTCTGTGTGGTTTTTGTGCGGAGCAGAGTCCTGATTTGCTTAAGCAATCATCTTATGGACAAGATGAATTACCTGGCTGATAAGATGTCCTCTTTTTCTTTGGCTGCTCAAAGGCCTAGCGTCAAGTCTGGGGGCCACCTAGGCCAAATACACGATTTTACTACCTGTCATAAACCCAAATTCCTACAGCAGAAGCCACGCTCAAACTATTTGACAGCAGGTACAACAAAGGCCCCGATCAGAATGGGCAACAGTTGTAAACCATGACCATCAGCCTGCATCACCAGCCAGGCAGCTAGTGTAGACAGGCAAAATAGAGTGAGAATTTTAAAAGAAAACTCAACCTATTTTGGGTTTTTTTTTTCACATTTGAGAGAGATAGTCCATGATGATAAATGGGGCTGACACTCCACCTCAGCGCTGGGGAGACAATAGGGAGTGGTGGGGACTGTGGTAAACTGGAGAATCCATGCCCTCTTAAGAATGGTGACTGCAGCAAAAGCAAGAAGAACTACAATCCTGCAGCCTATGGAAAAAAAACCACATTCACAGAAAGATAGACAAGATGAAAAGGCAGAGGGCTATGTACCAGATGAAGGAACAAGATAAAACCCCAGAAAAACAACTCAATGAAGTGGAGATAGGCAACCTTTCAGAAAAAGAATTCAGAATAATGATAGTGAAGATGAGCCAGGACCTCGGAAAAAGAATAGAGGCAAAGATCGAGAAGATGCAACAAAGGTTAAATAAAGACCTAGAAGAATTAAAGAACAAACAAACAGAGATGAACAATACAATAACTGAAATGAAAAATACACTAGACGGAATCAATAGCAGAATAATGGAGGCACAAGAACGGATAAGTGACTTGGAAGACAGAATGGTGGAATTCACTGCTGTGGAACAGAATAAAGAAAAAAGAATGAAAAGAAATGAAGAAAGCCTAAGAGACCTCTGGGAAAACATTAAATGCAACAACATTCACATTATAGGGGTCCCAGAAGGAGAAGAGAGAGAGAAAGGACCTGAGAAAATATTTGAAGACATTATAGTCAAAAAGTTCCCTAACATGGGAAAGGAAATAGCCACCCTAGTCCAGGAAGCGCAGCGAGTCCCATACAGGATAAACCCAAGGAGAAACATGCCAAGACACATAGTAATCAAACTGGCAAAAATTAAAGACAAAGAAAAATTATTGAAAGCAGCAAGGGAAAAATGACAAATAACATACAAGGGAACTCCCATAAGGTTAACAGCTGATTTCTCAGCAGAAACTCTACAAGCCAGAAGGGAGTGGCATGATATACTTAAAGTGATGAAAGGGAAGAACGTACAACCAAGATTACTCTACCCGGCAAGGATCTCATTCAGATTCTATGGAGAAATCAAAAGCTTTACAGACAAGCAAAAGCTAAGAGAATTCAGCACCACCAAAGCAGCTCTACAACAAATGCTAAAGGAAGTTCTCTAAGTGCGAAACACTAGAGAAGAAAAGGACCTACAAAAACAAACCCAAAACAATTAAGAAAATGGTCATAGGAACATACATATTGATAATTACCTTCAACATGAATGGATTACATGCTCCAAGCAAAAGACATAGGCTTGCTGAATGGATACAAAAACAAGGCCCATCTACATGCTGTCTACAAGAGACCCACTTCAGACCTAGGGACACATACAGACTGAAAGTGAGGGGATGGAAAAAGATATTCCATGCAAATGGAAATCAAAAGAAAGCTGGAGTAGCTATACTCATATCAGATAAAATAGATTTTAAAATAAAGAATGTTACAAGAGACAAGGAAGGACACTACATAATGATCAAGGGATCAATCCAAGAAGAAGATATAACAATTTTAAGTATATATGCACCCAACATAGGAGCACCTCAATACATAAGGCAACTGCTAACAGCTATAAAGGAGGAAATCGACAGTAACACAATAATAGTGGTGGACTTTAACACCTCACTTACACCAATGGAAAGATCATCCAAAATGAAAATAAATAAGGAAACAGAAGCTTGAAATGACACAATAGACCAGATAGATTTAATTGATATTTATAGGACATTCCATCCAAAAACAGCAGATTACACTCTCTTCTCTAGTGCACACGGAATATTCTCCAGGATAGATCATATCTTGGATCACAAATCAAGCCTCAGTAAATTTAAGAAACTTGAAATCATATCAAGCATCTTTTCTGACCACAACACTATGAGATTAGAAATTAATTACAGGGAAAAACACGTAACAAACACAAACATATGGAGGCTAAACAATATGTTACTAAATAACCAAGAGATCACTGAAGAAAGCAAAGAGAAAATCAAAAAATACCTAGAGACAAATGACAATGAAAGCACGACTATCTAAAACCTATGGGATGCAGCAAAAGCTGTTCTAAGAGGGAAGTTTATAGCTATACAAGCCTACCTCAAGAAACAAGAAAAATCTCAAATAAACAATCTAACCTTACACCTAAAGGAACCAGAGAAGAACAAACCAAACCCAAAGTTAGCAGAAGGACAGAAATCATAAAGATCAGAGCAGAAATAAATGAAATAGAAACAAAGAAAACAATAGCAAAGATCAATAAAACTAAAAGCTGGTTCTTTGAGAAGATAAACAAAATTGATAAACCATTAGCCAGACTCATCAAGAAAAAGAGAGAGAGGACTCAAATCAATAAAATTAGAAATGAAAAAGGAGAAGTTACAACAGACACTGCAGAAATACAAAGCAACCCAAGAGACTACTACAAGCAACTCTATGCCAATAAAAGGGACAACGTAGAAGAAATGGACAAATTCCTAGAAAGGTATAATCTTCCAAGACTGAACCAGGAAGAAATAGAAAATATGAACAGACCAACCACAAGTAATGCAATTGAAACTGTGATTAAAAATCTTCCAACAAACAAAAGTCCAGGACCAGATGGCTTCACAGGTGAATTCTATCAAACATTCAGAGAAGAGCTAACACCGATCCTTCTCAAATTCTTCCAAAAAATTGCAGAGGGAGGAACACTCCCAAACCCATTCTATGAGGCCACCATCAATGTGATACCATAATCAGACAAAGATACTACAAAAAAAGAAAATTACAGACCAATGTCACTGATGAATATAGATGCAAAAATCCTCAACATAATACTGGCAAACAGAATCCAGCAACATATTAAAAGGATCATACACCATGATCAAGTGGGATTTTTCCCAGGGATGCAAGGATTTTTCAATATATGAAAATCAATCAATGTGATAAATCATATTAACAAATTGAAGAGTAAAAAGCATATGATCATCTCGATAGATGCAGAAAAAGCTTTTGACAAAATTTAACACCCATTTATGATAAAAACTCTCCAGGAAGTGGGCATAGAGGGAATCTACCTCAATATAATAAAGGCCATATACGACAAATCCACAGCAAACATCATTCTCAATGGTGAAAAACTGAAAGCATTTCCTCTAAGATCAGGAACAAGACAAGGATGTCCACTCTCACCACTATTATTCAACATAGTTTTGGAAGTCCTAGCCATGGCAATCAGATAAGAAAAAGAAATAAAAGGAATACAATTTGGAAAAGAAGAAGTAAAACTGTCACTGTTTGCAGATGACAAGATCCTATACATAGAGAATCCTAAAGATGCTACCAGAAAACTACTAGAGCTAATCAATGAATCTGGTAAAGTTGCAGGATACAAAATTAATGCACAGAAATCTCTTGCATTCCTATACACTAATGCTGAAAAATCTGAAAGAGAAATTATGGAAACACTCCCATTTACCATTGCAACAAAAAGAATAAAATACCTAGAAATAAACCTACCTAGGGAGTCAAAAGACCTATATGCAGAAAACTATAAGACACTGATGAAAGATATTAAAGATGATACCAACAGATGGAGAGATACACCATGTTCTTGGATTGGAAGAATAAATATTGTGAAAATGACTATACTACCCAAAGCAATCTACAGATTCAGTGCAATCCCTATCAAATTACCAATGGCATTTTTTATGGAAGTAGAACAAAAAATCTTAAAATTTGTATGGAGACATAAAAGACCCCGAATAGCCAAAGCAGTCTTGGAAAAAAACGGAGCTGGAGGAATCAGACTCCCTGACTTCATGCTATACTACAAAGCTACAGTAATCAAGACAATATGGTACTGGCACAAAAACAGAAACATAGGTCAATGGAACAAGA
Source organism: Phocoena phocoena (assembly GCF_963924675.1). Classification (NCBI taxonomy): domain Eukaryota; kingdom Metazoa; phylum Chordata; class Mammalia; order Artiodactyla; family Phocoenidae; genus Phocoena; species Phocoena phocoena. Next base: position 60,961,457 of record NC_089221.1, on the reverse strand, counting down.
TAGAAAGCCCAGAGATAAACCCATGCACCTATGGTCAACTAATCTATGACAAAGGAGGCAAAGATATACAATGGAGAAAAGACAGTCTATTCAATAAGTGGTGCTGGGAAAACTGGACAGCTACATGTAAAAGAATGAAATTAGAATACTCCCTAACACCATACACAAAAAGAAACTCAAAATGGATTCGAGACCTAAATGTAAGACCGGGCACTAAAAAACTCTTAGAGGAGAACATAGGAAGAACACTAAACCTCAGCAAGATCTTTTTTGACCCACCTCCTAGAGAAATGGAAATAAAAACAAAAATAAACAAATGGGACCTAATGAAACTTCAAAGCTTTTGCACAGCAAAGGAAACCATACACAACACGAAAAGACAACCCTCAGAATGGGAGAAAATATTTGCAAACAAATCAACGGACAATGGATTAATCTCCAAAATATATAAACAGCTCATGCAGCTCAATATTAAAGAAACAAACAACCCAATCCAAAAATGGGCAGAAGAACTAAATAGACATTTCACCAAAGAAGACATACAGATTGCCAACAAAAACATGAAAGAATGCTCAACATCACTAATTATTAGAGAAATGCAAATCAAAACTACAATGAGGTATCACCTCCCACCAGTTAGAATGGCCATCATCAAAAAATCTACAAACAATAAATGCTGGAGAGGGTGTGGAGAAAAGGGAACCTCTTGCACTGTTGGTGGGAATGTAAATTGATACAGCCACTATGGAGAACAGTATGGGGGTTCCCTAAAAAACTAAAAATAGGACTACCATACAACCCAGCAATCCCACTCCTGGGCATATACCTTGAGAAAACCATAATTCAAAAAGAGTCATGCACCCAAATGTTCATTGCAGCTCTATTTACCATAGCCAGGTCATGGAAGCAACCTAAATGCCCATTGACAGATGAATGGATAAAGAAGTTGTGGTACATATATACAATGGAATATTACGCAGCCATATAAAGGAAAGACATCGAGTCATTTGTTGAGATGTGGATGGATCTAGAGACTGTCATACAGAGTGAAGTAAGTCAGAGAGAGAAAAACAAATATCACATATTAACGCATGTATGTGGAACCTAGAAAAATGGTACAGATGAGCGGGTTTGCAGGGCAGAAGTTGAGACAGAGATGTAGAGAACAAACGTATGGACACCAAGGGGGGAAAACCGCGGGGGGGTGGGGATGGTGGTGTGCTGAATTGGGCGACTGGGATTGACATGTCTACACTGTTGTGTATACAATCGATGACTAATAAGAACCTGCTGTATAAAAAAACAAAAAGAAAAAAAAACCCCAAAAACTAATTAAAAAAATAGAGAACGGTGACTGCTCCTTAGATCCAAATAATTGTTGCCACATTAGACTATGGCTCAGAGCTCCCAGAACTTCCAATATGTTTAGACAAAGCCAGAAATCCTAATTTTGGGGAACTCCTGGATTTTAAGACTACACTCCAAAAAAGCAAAAAGCCCAACCAAAAATAAACAGGGAAACATTAGACTGCGGGCCAGCACAAACAGTAGAGGTCAGCTGAATCCAGCCAGCTTGTGACTTCTGCTTTCTGCTGTGTGTTCTGTATCAACCTCCCTCCTTCCTCAGTCTTACATTCTACTCTTGTTTTTCTTCTTTCACTTCTACTTAATTTATCATATTTGCCTCTACTTTATGTATCCTTATATATCACTTTAAATTCTACCTGGGGACAGAGCAGAGTATAAATAAACTGACTACAGGACATCTCCCCTTAGACAGCACATAGGCATCTCAAATGCCTTAGTCACACCAGATTGAATTGAACATTTTCACTCCCTTACCCCCTCATTCCTCCTCTGGAGGATCCAGACGGCCCCTCCTTTGTTTACTGTCTCAATCAGCAGCAACACCCCCATTCACCTGATAGCATGAGCCAGAAACCTGAGTGTCATGCTGTTTCTGGTCCCTCCTCCTCTCATTCATTCATTGTTAGGCTTTACCTCCTGAGTCCCCCATCCCCTCCTCTCCAACCCTAGCACGGAGATTCAGGCCCTTGCCATTTCTGGCCTGAATTACTTTAAGAGACCAGACTCACCTCCTGCACCCACTTTGCCTTTCTTCAAACTCAGCCTCCACCAGCTGCTGGGAGGCACACCTGACCGTCTCCCTACCTTAACCTCATGGAGGGTCCCCACAATTTCCAGGTTAAGCCTAAGCTCTGTGAGGTACTCCTACCCATCTCACCTGCCCATCTGCCCCACACATAACACGCTGCTCCTGGGATGCTCACTTACCCAGCTCAGGCATTAGTCCTCCAAGGAAGCCTCCCTGACACCCCTCAGCTCCCTTGAATGTTCAAGCCCTCCTAGTGTTCCCATAGCACCCCATGCTTTCCACTGTCCCTGCACAGGAACTGGATTAAAGGAAAATAATAGTAACTAATATTAGCACATACTCTGGCCAAGTACCATTCTAGACAGTTTAAATGTATTCATTCATTTCATCCTCAGAAATCATATGAAGAATCACTAGCCCTGTCTTACAGCTCATCAAGCTGAAGCACTGAGAAATCAGTAATTTTCCCAAAGTCACTCTTGGTGAAGTGAGGATTTGAACCCAGTTCATCTGGCTCCAGAGTACTTGCTCTTCACCACTGGGGGGCGCTGGTAGGGGGGGGTCTATCTCAAGCAGTTTCGTGGGAAACTCAGAGCCTTGCATTCTTTTTACTCAGAGATTTATGGGCTCTAAGTCATAAATTACAGCTCTGCCTGCTTTCTCTCCTGATAACAAACAACATACCTGCCACACCCTGAATCTGGACTCCACAGCCACAAAGACTTCCTGAGACCTGGGTGATTCCCAGTCAGGGCTCCAGAATTAGCTCTCTGGAGGAAGCTTGTCATCTCCACCCCCTGAAATCAAGATAAGAGCATTCTCCTTACCTCATCTCCCCAGAAGGCAGCTTTAAGGTTAAAAAAAAGAAAGAAAGAAAAAAGTGGAAGATTCTGGTTTCTAACTCTAAAGGTTGAAGTTCGAGGAAGGAGAGCTCTGGGCCATAAGGCAGGGGTTGGGTAGGACAAAAAAAAGGTCAGAGGGTGGTTACCATAGGGCTTCCTGTGTAAAAGGTGTCCTGGTTACCTTGGCCACAAGGAGAAAGAAAGAGAGAGAGAGAGAGAGAGAAACACGAGGGAGGGGCTGATAGTGGCTCAGAGCCCTGGGCTTCTGATGGGCCCCTTGCCCTGCACAGTTAGTTTCCTTCTGGCTCCTGTGACCATCCTGGCCTCCTGCTTCACTCCCACCTCACCTCGAGACACTCAGGTGTCATATTCCTGTCCAAGCTGAAAGATCCAGAAGAACCTTCAAGTTGTGGCTTGGCCTCCCTAGATCTGCTCAGGAGATTTTATTTAATTTTGCTCATGCCTTCCCAGATGCCAGTTGAATACCACTCCCCAAAAGACGCAGAAGCCATTCATGCTTCTCCTTAGACCAGCCAGCGCAGGGCATCCTGGACCATCAGCCCTGGGCCTAAGATTGCTCTTGGCCTAGAGAATCACCACTTGAAAGAAAAGAGAGGGGCAGACACAGGTCGGAAAGAGTCCAACACACAAAAGAGTATCTTGAAAGAAAAAACTCCAGGATAGGCTCTGGAGACTGAAACATCTCTCTTTCTAAAATAACTATTCCTGCCCACCTGAAAAAAGAAAATTAAAAGCTCCAAACTGTAGATTTAAAGAATGATGGACATTCTGGGAAGGCCAGAATGAATGTGTGGGAGCAGAAGGCACATGTGGAACGTCCACACTGTCAGTTAAGGATGGGTCCTGTCAGAGTGGAATTCCCAGGCACAGCCAGCCAGGTGTGGACAGTGGCCTGGGGCCTGCTCTTCCCTGTCCTTAGGAGCACATTAAGATCCCTACATAGGGGCTTCCCTGGTGGCACAGTGGTTGGGAGTCCGCCTGCCGATGCAGGGGACACAGGTTCGTGCTCCGGTCCAGGAGGATCCCACATGCCGCGGAGTGGCTGGGCCCGTGAACCATGGCCACTGAGCCTGCACGTCCGGAGCCTGTGCTCCGCAACAGGAGAGGCCACAACAGTTACAGGCCCGCGTACATCAAAAAAAAAAAAAAAAGATCCTTACATAGAAGAGCAAAGTGATAAGGATTTTAGTATTCCTAGTTGCTTCCCATAAAGTGCAAAATGAACGGATATATAATCAGAGTTCTTGGGTCAAAAGAGCCTTTTCTCTCCCACGGCAGGCTTTTTAAATTGCCAATGGAGTGCAGTTAGCAAAATCCAGACTGTGGGAAAATCTCCCAACAAATAACCTGTTTTTTCTTCAACAAATAAATTGCAAGAAGGAAAAAAAAAAAAAGATAAATTAAGAGGCTTAAAAGACATTAATCAATTGCAATGTGTGACCTTTATTTGGATTCTAGGGGGTTTTTTTAACTAAAAAAAAAAAAAAAACGGGCTTCCCTGGTGGCGAAGTGGTTGAGAATCAGCCTGCCAATGCAGGGGACACAGGTTTGAGCCCTGGTCTGGGAGGATCCCACATGCTGCAGAGCAACTAAGCCCGTGAGCCACAACTACTGAGCCTGCGCGTCTGGAGCCTGTGCGCCACAACAAGAGAGACCGCGATAGTGAGAGGCCCGCGCACCGCGATGAAGAGTGGCCCCCCGCTTGCCACAACTAGAGAAAGCCCTCCCACAGAAATGAAGACGCAACACAGCAAAAATAAATTAATTAATTAATAAACTCCTACTCCCAACGTCTTCTTTAAAAAAAAACAAAAACACATATGCCCTTTAAAAAACAAAAACAAAAAAACCCAGTATGACATTTGAGACAAGTAAAAATTTGAACACTGACAGGATATTTGATATTAAAGAATTGCTTATTTTTAAGGTATGATTTTTAAACTCCTTTTCTTTTAGAATCACTGAAACATTTACAAGTGAAATAATATGATTTCTGAGACTTGCTTCAGAATAAACGGGGTGGTGCTGAAAGGGGCAGAATTGAAGGGTTGATGGTTGTTGGGACTGAGTGATGGGTACGTGGACCTAGAGCTTCCTTATACAACTCAGTCATCTTCTGTGTGGGTACAAAATTCTCCATAATTATTAAATTTTTAAGAAGTAAAGAAAAAAAAAGGATTCTAGTTTTAATTAACAGAAACTATCATTGGAATAAATATTATCATTTCCTTCCTTGCCCTGCAATTCTTTTTAAACCATAAATTCTGATAAATCAGCTATATTTTAAACAAAACCTCCCATCTACAAAAATCTTTAGTTGGAGGGAAAATCTGTCTGTCACCGATAAGAACTAGATACAGTCCCCTCCAAGTGCCCAGGTAGCTTCTGAAAGAGCTCTGAACACAGGATCTTGGCTAAACTACTCTGTCGGGGGAGTAGGTAATTAAGTCTAGCCAGAGCTACATAGAAGCTCTAATTAAACTCTTTTATGCCCTGAAGTCACGCACCCCAGGCTACACGCTGAAGCTGGAGTAAGGTACTCAGATGACAGCCAAGACCTGGTGATGCTGAGGATTAATCCCTCATCTGCAGGTGAGCTGGCCAGGGCCCAGGGCTCAGACTCCAAGCTATTAGGTATCAGGTGGATGGGCTAGAGCCATGCCCTCCTATTCTTTGTGAAAGAATGATAGAGGATTTTCTAGAACAAAGGAGGTCCCAAATGGAACAGGAGTTTTCTGCAACCCACCCAAAAGAATACTTTAGGTTTCCTCTCAGAGACAATACAAAGAGAAATGGGACCGAATTTCCCCAAAGCTAGCACCTTTCAAGTGGCACTGCTTTAGTGGTGAAGATTGGCAGGAAAAGAATATGCCCAAAGTAAATAAAGGAGGAAAGACACAGTTTCATTTCTCCCAAGGTGCTCATAGCTCTGCATGAAGATTGCACTCAAAATCTGTGAAGTTTAGATAGGCAAATATTTAAGACTGTGAAAACTCTGTGTTTACAACAGTGTGAGGCAAAGACACTCACACACTGTTGACAAGTGTGTAAACTGACTGGTATGCCATCTCAATAGGGCAATTAATCCTGATCAAAATGATACATACCCTTTGACCCAGGAATTCTACTTCTAGAAATACAGTATATCCAAAGTCTCTCCCACCATCAGTATCTCTCTGCTCTCTACTGGATCACTCCCATCACTACATTCTAAAGATAACAGAGGGAGTTCCCTGGTGGTCCAGTGGCTAAAACTACCCACTTCCACTTCAGGGGGGTGCAGATTCGACCCCTGGTCAGGGAACTAAGATCCTGCACACCACGTGGCGTGGCCAAAAAGTGTTTTTTTAAAAAAAAAAAAAAAAGATAACAGAATCACTCTCAGTGCCTCTCTTGCCCCACAGTCCTCTGCTCCCTTTTGCAATTAAACTTGCTGTACGGGATTGTCAGGATTGTCTATCATCACTGCATTCACTTCCTTACTTCTCATTCTTTCTTGAACCTTCTGGCTTCCTCTCCCCACCACAACATAGAGATTGATGGTCTTGTCAAGGTCACCAACGTTCTCCATGTGATAAGATCCAATAGTCACTTCTCTGTTCTTATCTCACTTGACCTCTAGTAATATTTCCTGTGATTGACCCCTCTCTCCTTCATGCCCTTGGCTTCCCCCAAAACAGATTCTCTGGACTTTCTTTCTGCTCCAGTGGCCAGTCCTTCTCAGTCTCTTTTACTGGCTCCTTCTCTGCTTGAAAAGTTTTAAGTGTCAAAGGCCTTTGTCCCAGGCCCCCTTCTCTTCATCTATTCTCTTGCCTAGAATAGCTAAGTCCTTTACTTTTAAAGTGCTAGTGATATGGCAAAGACTCAAATCTGGATCTCTCACCCTGATCACTGAAAATTCCAGACTCAGATATCCAAATGTCCTACTCAACGGTTCTACTTGGATGTCTGACAGGCATCTCAAACTCAAGATGTCTTGGCCAAAACAGAACTCTTGACTTTCAAACTCCAAACTTGCTCACGCCTAATTATTTCATCATTATCCACTGAGAAAAAAATCTATGATCTTCGATTCCTAGATTTCTCTTTTCCTCACATCTTTTGACTCTACCTTCAAAACGCAGCCCAAATTAGTTCCCTTCTATCATCACCCGAATTCAAGCCGACATCATCTCTTGCTTGCGTTGCTGGAATTCCCTAATTGTTCTTGCTTCCCTCTTGCCCTTCTATAATCCATATCCTGTGACTATCAGTAAGACAATCCTATGGCATCCCACCTAGAAGGAAAGTCAAGCTCCTTACTCCCTTACAAATCTCTTCAGTTACCCAGCACCTGCCTGTCTCTCCAACCTATTTGCTCATACTTATTCCCCTCACCCATTCCCATGAAGCTCTTGCTTGGAATCCTCCCAGGGCTGGCTTTCTTGTCCTTTATATTGCAACTTAAATTTCACCTTCTTTGAAACCTTCCCTGAAACCCTAGTATTCTTAGCATTTGCCCTCTCTTAAAATTTACTACTAGTAGATATTTTTCTTATTTCTGGTCTCTGCCCAATCAGAAAGTCAACTCAGTGAGAACAGGGATCTTGTCTATTTTGTTCTCCAAAATGTCCCTCATTGCCTTGAGCATGACTTGGCATATAGTACATGGTGGAAGAATACTGAATGAACAAGTATGTAAAGATATAAAAAGATATTCACCCAAAGATTGCCTGAATAGCAATATATGTATAGCAAAAATCTGGAAACAACCTAAAAGCTGGAGGATTCCTTATATAGTATATCCATACAATGGATACAACCATTTAAAATAATGAGGTCAATCTCTAAATGCTGATATGGAAATAATGTCCAAGATGTGTTCATATACAATGTGGTAGCCAGTCTCCAATATGGCCCTCAGTGATCCTTGACTCCTGCTTTTATGCTCTTATGTAGTCCCCTCCCAAAGTGAATTGCATTTAGTCTGTGTGACCAGTAGAGTAAGGTGGAGATGATGGTGTGACTTCTGAGGCTGGGTTCTAAAGGTCATTGCAGGTCCTCCTTGTTCTCTGGATCACTCCTTTTGGGGGAGGCCAACCTTCGTGTTATGAGATCACTTGAGCAGGCCTGTGGAGAAGCCCTCATGGAGAGGAACCAAGGCTTCCTGCCACCAGCCAGCACCAACGTGCCAGCCCTGTGAGGAAGCCACACTGGAAGTGGATCCTCAGCCCCAGTCAAGGCTTCAGATGACTGCCACCTCGTGAGATCCCAAGCAAGAACCACGTGGCTAAACTGCTCCTCAGTTCATGACCCACAGAAACTACACCAGTTAGCAAATGTTTACTGTTACTTTAAGCCACTAAGTTTTGAGGAAATTGATTATGCATAAATAACATACATAGTATAACTCTTTTACTTTTAAAAAGAAGCATATATGTACTTATACTTATTCATGCATAAACAATACTTCAAAGGATGCACAAAGGGAGTAACTAGGTTCTGACGTGGATGGGTCCACTTTTCGGTATATGCCCTTATATTCTCAGATTTATTTACAAGAACCACTTATCACTTTTATAATTTTTAGGTTTATTTTATGAAAGGTTTAAGCATCACAATATTAAGAGAGAAGCCACAGTAATGGCCCTTCCTAAGCCTTCTTGTCCTTTTGTTTTTCTTGACTTTCTCCCACTCTCAAGATCTGGCTTTAGAATAGGCTCTTCTTTAAAGGCCTTCCATTAACCCAAATACTGGAGGATTTTTTTTTTAATATTGATTAATTTCACTGAGAACATTAATCCCACAGTTAGGATGTTGCTAATGTGGGAATCCTGATTTAATTCTTTGCAGTTAATAAGGCAACAATGTTGCAATCATTGTGGGATGAGCGAATGAACCACTCACACTTGCTGGGTGCTGATGGCTTAACTAGAGTTCGTGGAGCCCACAGGCTAAAGCTGTGTTTTCTGCAGGAGGCGGTGCAGAACTGGTTGTGCCTAGTTTCTCACCAATAAAGACAGACACTGGGAAATATTCCACAGATTGACCAACAGGTAGAGGCAAAGGCAGCTCATAACCAAACCACAGAATTTGTCACGCTCTCCCTCAAAAAAAGGCATTTCCAAAGTGTGACCTGAGTGACTCCAATTATTTACATTTAAACAACCATCTCAGTGACATTCCGAGGCTTTGGATAAAATGGAGGACCAGATCCCTCAGGGTCTGGTTTTTTCCCCTTCAGAATGAGGAGTGGGGATGGACTAGACACATCCTTTGACTACTGTGAAGTCAGAAACTTCGCTTTTTAAGACAACATCCAAGCTCTGCAGCAGACCCATGGTTTTAATCGATGAGACCTGGGAACAGTTATGATGAACTGTACCTCTGATTTGATAATACATTCCAGTCCTCCAAGGGCCTCCAGAGGGTTAAAGCTACAGGAACAAAGTTGTAATCAGTAAACTGTGCATACTGATGAGATTATAGCCCTAGGATTTATGAAATCTTGATCACTGGGAAATTAATTACCTCTGAAACTCCTGCTACAAACGACTGAAATGACATACAGAGAAATGCCCAAACAACTCCAATCAAGCCAGTTTAACATGTGTCCCGCACAGTGGGACAATCCACATTCACTTTCAAATTAAGAGAGCTCTCCTTTAGTCAATGGAGCCAAAGGAGTGCAGCATTCAAGTGTTCAGATAGTTTAGAAAAATCAGAGTGCACTAAGACTGGGGGCACAGAGCAAAGACAAGAACATGCAGGGCATTTCCAAGCTCAGGTTCAGAATTCCTCCTCCCTCCCGTCAGGGGCCTGATTCAGGTAGAACAAGACCTTTGTGAGCCACTCCTCAAAGGCAAAAGAAACAAACATGATTGGAAAAGAATTTGCTTTAGCAAACAAACACTCATGATTCTATTTCCCAAATCTTTTTTTTTTTACACTTTTTAATGTAGAGTCACAGACTTGGTGAAAATGAACCAAGAAAAATATTTCTTCGATAGGTAGTGATTAAATTATGATCACCCGTGCACGGAATACTACCTAGTCACTGAAAATAATGAGGAAGATCCATGTGAACTGATTTAGAAGTTGACATATACATGCACATATGTATTTACATACACATACATATTCATTCTTATTTTAAGAGTATAACATACATATAACATACATATAAAATACATATATTTTCTATAAATTATAAAAATTAGTTCCCTCTGAGAAATAAGAATGGGCATGAGTAGCAAAGAAGTAAAATTTTTTTATTTTATATATTTTTATTCAGTTTGATTTTTTTTAACCATCAGCAAATAGCAGGGGGCTTCCCTGGTGGCGCAGTGGTTGAGAGTCCGCCTGCCAATGCAGGGCACACGGGTTCGTGCCCCGGTCCGGGAAGATCCCACATGCCGCGGAGCGGCTGGGCCCGTGAGCCATGGCCGCTGAGCCTGCGCTCCGCAACGGGAGAGGCCGCAACAGTGAGAGGCTCGCGTACCGCAAAAAAAAAAAAAGAAATAGTAGGCACTTCCCTGGTGGCGCAGTGGTTAAGGATCCGCCTGCCAGTGCAGGGGACACAGGTTCGATCCCTAGTCTGGGAAGATCCCACATGCTGCAGAGCAACTAAGCCCGTGCGTCACAACTACTGAGCCTGCGCTCTAGAGCCCGTGAGCTACAACTACTGAGCCTACGTGTCACAACTACTGAAGCTCGCGTGCCTAGAGCCCGTGCTCCGCAACAAGAGAAGCCACCGCAATGAAAAGCCTGCGTACTGCAACGAAGAGTAGCCTCCACTCACCGTAACTAGAGAAAGCCTGCGCACAGCAACGAAGACCCAACACAGCCAAAAATAATTAATTAATTTGTTAAAGTCACTTAAAAAATAGCAAACACCAAAAAAATGTTTTCCATTGGATGAGCCCACAGACCACCTGCATGGCTCCTGAGAGCCATTTGTTTCTTCTCCCTTTTATCCTGTGTCCACCATCTTTTGCTTTCCCACCTATAAAATGGGAACCCCACTATGAGACAGCCTGCTTTGAGACTGAAAGCAGCGCCAGCAAGGAAGGCAGGGTGTATCTGGCACTGAAGTGAAAGGGGGCAAATCAGAAATGAGATCACATCAGTAGTTAGGGAGTAACAGTAATAATGCTACATAAAATTTATGAGCATATATGTGCCAAACATTTAATCCTAATAACTCTATAAGATACTATTATCCTCATTTTACAAATGAGGAAACTGAAGCACAGAGAAGCATCTTCCCTAAGTTAAATAAAACAAAGAAATAATGGAGTCAGAATTCAGCCCTGCCTGGCAGCCACTAAGCTGTGCTGCTTCAATACAAAGTAAAATAACAATGAGATTTTTTCCTATTAGATTGGTAACATTTCGAAAGATTGATGGGGCTTCCCTGGTGGCGCACTGGTTGAGAGTCCGCCTGCCGATGCAGGGGACATGGGTTCCTGCCCCGGTCCGAGAGGATCCCACTTGCCGAGGAGCGGCTGGGCCCGTGAGTCATGGCCGCTGAGCCTGCGCGTCCAGAGCCGGTGCTCCACAATGGGAGAGGCCACAACGGTGAGAGGCCCACGTACGGCAAAAAAAAAAAAAAAAAGAAGATTGATGGATGAGCATTTCAGGAAATAGGTGCAAACATACTTTTTGGTAGAAGTATAAATTACTGAAGGCCATTTGGCAAGTGTTACCAAAATTTTAAATGGGCATCGATAACTTTTGACCTGGCCATTCTATTTTCAGGACCTCATCCTACAGAAATACTCACAAAGATGTCTACACACAGATGTTCAATGAGGCACTATTTTTTTAATTAGTTAATTAATTTTATTTTTGGCTGCGTTGGGTCTTTGTTGCCGTGCGCGGGCTTTCTCTAGTTGTGGTGAGCGGGGGCTACTCTTCACTGTGGCGCACAGGCTTCTCATTGTGGTGGCTTCTCTTGTTGGGGAGCACAGGCTCTAGGTGTGAGGGCTTCAGTAGTTATGGCACGCGGGCTCAGCAGTTGTGGCTCATGGGCTCTAGAGCACAGGCTCAGTAGTTGTGGCACGTGGGCTCAGTTGTTCCGTGGCACGTGGGATCTTCCCAGACCAGGGCTCGAACCCGTGTCCCCTGCACTGGCAGGCAGATTCTTAACCACTGCGTCACCAGGGAAGCCCAGCACTGTTTTAAAAGAGGGAGAGAGAGAAACAATTTCAGGAGCCATAAGTAGGAAATAACTAAATGACTAAAACGTCACAATACATCCAAGATATTAAGTAGTCTGTATCCTTTAAAAATGGAGGTCAATTCACAGATGCAGACATGGAAAGAATTCTAAAATGTGGTTAAAAGAAAAACAATTATCCCAGAGCAATGTGTATAATATGGCCCTATTTACGTAAAAAATAAGCTGTGAGAATCACTTACATTTCTTAGAAGAGTGATGCCTTGGCTTCCCTTCTCTCACTCCCTCCCTTGAAAACAAAAGTGAAAGCAAAAGCCACATAACTCAGAGATAAGTTGTAAAAAATAAGTCATGTGTTATTTATAAATCAATCATACAATAAAACAATTATTTTAAAAGGTCACAAATACACCAGTTGTATAAAGTCAGCTTGGAGTCAAGTACCTCTTTAAATACATTGCAAATCACTTCTATTCCAGAAGTTCTTTTCCAAACGGATGTGGTTCAAACCCAGTGACGGCTTTATAATTTCATATTTGATAACAAGTCAACAAAACTGGCAATAAATAGTCCAACAAAAATTTTTATTTATTTATTTATTTATTTTATATTTATTTTTGGCTGTGTTGGGTCTTCGTCTCTGTGCGAGGGCTTTCTCCATTTGCGGCGAGCGGGGGCCACTCTTCATCGCGTTGCGCGGGCCTCTCTCTCACTATCGTGGCCTCTCTTGTTGCGGAGCACAGGCTCCAGATGCGCAGGCTCAGTAGTTGTGGCGCACGGGCTTAGTTGCTCCGTGGCATGTGGGATCTTCCCGGACCAGGGCTCGAATCCATGTCCCCTGCATTAGCAGGCGGATTCTCAACCACTGCGCCACCAGGGAAGCCCCAACAATAATTTTTTAAAATACTAAGTGGTAAACACTATTCCTAGTTGTGAAACAATCTATTATTCAGACAACCTGAAGATTTCATTGAAGTCAGTAAAGAGTTACACAAAATTTATTTTTCTACATTTAAAATCCTTGATGTATTTTCCTTGAAGTGATAATGATATACACAAAAGCCCAAAGGATTGATAAATAATTGAAAGCCCCAATAAGTCAACAAACAGAATTCATTATAAGCTGAACGTAAAAGAGACACACAACATCCTGTTTGCTTCTCTTTTCAAAAACTGCCATGGCCCCTTGTCAAGTCGAAGCAGTACCCAGACCAATAGTTCCTAAAGTTTGGAGTGCACGAAAATCTTGTTAAAATGAAGGTTCCTGGGCCCTGTCCCCACACTCTGAGCTCTGATTCCTGAGTATAATGAATCTGCATTTTTCAACAAGATCCACAAGGATTTTTTTTTTTTTTTCGGTACGCAGGCCTCTCACTGTTGTGGCCTCTCCCGTTGCGGAGCACAGGCTCCGGACGCGCAGGCTCAGCGGCCATGGCTCACGGGCCCAGCTGCTCCACGGCACGTGGGATCTTCCCGGACCGGGGCACGAACCCGTGTCCCCTGCATCGGCAGGTGGACTCTCAACCACTGTGCCACCAGGGAAGCCCGATCCACAAGGATTTTGATGAGGTGGTACAAGAACCCCACTGACCATTCAAAACTGTCCAGTCCTAACTTATTGCCATTGGTTGGAAATCTAATTCTGGGCAGCTCCCTCACCTCTTCAGTTTCCTTATCCTTAAAGCCAGTCAATTGGACCAATCACCTCTGAGGGCCCTGAAGCCCTAACATGGTTGTGACTGACCCCAGATGTAAAATGTAGTTTTAGCTAAGAACTTGGTCTTCACGCCAATACTAGTCTTTGCAAATCACTGGGTTTCTGTCTTTTCTCCACCTTCTGAAAAGTCTGCTTCCATCAGTTCCGTTTCCAGGAGCACCTGAGTAGAGGAATTCTGAAACTGACATCTGTGTTAATTTGGGGAACTTTCCTTATGCAAACAGGGAAGCTCCCAGCAATCCTGAGAGCTGTTGCATATACATGGTATGTGGTGAAACCCCCTTGGTTGGGAAACAACAGAAGCATCCCCATAATGTTAATCAGGTTCCAAATCCCCGTACCTAACTTCCATCCGAGGAGCTGGAAAACTCAATAGGAGGTTTTAACACTGGTTGAACTTGAAGAGTAAGAGCTGGATTTCCTAGAGAATTTGACTGATGTGTGGGATACTTGCATCTGCTTTACAGTACGGACGCTCCGACAAAGCAGAGCATTCTTTGCGTGATCCCTGACGTCTTGTGAAATGAAGTAATAGACAAAGGGGTCAATGCAGCTGTTGAGGGTGGAGAGGCAGAGGGCTACGAGGTACAGGGCATAGACGTGGCTCTGGCCCCAGTTTTTAATCAGGAAGTAATGCACCACGAGCAGAAGGTTACTAGGAGTGAAGCAGATCAGGTACATGGCCAGGACAGTGATGATGAGCTTGATGGCTCTCTGTCTCTTCTTTTCTGAGTTTTTATCCAAGTCAGAAGATTGGAGGGTCCGGATCATCAGCACATAGGCAAAGGCCGTAAGGAAGGCTGGGAACAGAAAGATTCCGATGGCCAGAGAGAGGAAATAATTGAACATGTCCCCCACCAACACCGCCTTTGGCAAAACATCATGACAGGTCGTGATGTTAAGGGCTGGAATGTAGATGGTCTGCTTCATAGCGTATAAGGGGATAGTAACCAGCAGAATCAGCAGCCATATTCCCAGGGAGACACTGATGGCAATGCTCGCCTTCTTCATGGGGTACAGCATGGGGTTCACGATGACCCAGTATCTCTGCACACTGAGACAGGTCATGAAGAGGATGGAGCAGTACATGTTGCCGTAGAAAAAGCCAATGAGTACCTTGCAGAGAGATTCCCCGTAAATCCAGTTGTTGCCATGGATGTGATAGGCAATCTTCAAAGGGAACCAGATAACAGAGAGGAGGTCCGCCAAGGCCAGGTTGGCCATGTAAATCACAGCAGGGTGCTTCTTCTTCGTTCGGAAAAGAAAGACCCACAGGGCCATGCCATTACTTGGCAAACCAACCGCAAATACGATCATGTAGACAATTGGAAGAAAGACAGTGGTCAGTTTTCCAGTGAGGACAGAGGCAGAAAACTCATCCACAGAGAAGCCTGGTTCCACTGTTGCTCCTCTCCCCGTGATCTGAGGTGAGTTATCAACGTAACCAATGAGACTTCTTCCTTTAGAGGGTCTACTGGTTCCTGCGCAAGAAAGGCAAGGCAGACAAGGGTCATTACAGAAATCAACGTTTCCACAGAAATGCTGGTTTGTCCAAATAAAATCACTTCAAAGAAAGACAGGAGGGCCGGTGGGAAGGTCGCGGACAAGATGGTGCTGCTAAGCGCTACAGTCACCTGAAAATTTGGGCAGAAGAGGAAAGGAGGAGAGCAGCTGAGGAGAAAAAGAAGCAGAATGAACTGAAAGGGATTGAGAGACAACCGGCATGGACAGCATGTTACGGCAGCCCTGCCTTTCTCCAGAGCAGTGTAGCTGAAGAAAGCTTCCTGTGCTGTGTGAAAGAAGAGAAAGGAAGAAGACAGGAGGAGGAGTACACAAAATACTTACGGGTGCTTTCTTTGGGTGATGGAATTACTGAGATTTCTATGTTCTGGATTGGTTTGCTTGCTTTTTTTTTTTTTTTTTAACAGCAGGTATTTTTTATGGGAGGGTTGTGAAGTATGTGTAGAAGATAACATTGATTTCTATGAATCTCGAAAAAGGTGACGGTATTTCAATTTATTTTTACAAACTGTCCACACTCATTAGTTCCTACCTGTTCTCATCATGGCCATCTATCTCACTTGGGGCCATAAGACAGGATCCAGCCTGGCCTGTCACTCCCTAGCCCAAAGTCCAACACGGCGAGATTCTCAGGAGCACAGAGATAGTCCCTCTCCAGCCACAAGGACAGCCTCAGCCGTGGGCAGGGATCCCCCACTTCTGTGTGGGCTTCCTGGAGACCTTCCCATGGAAGCCAGAAGAAGACAGGCAAACCTTCCGGCCTCAAGGTCACTGGACGGATAGGTGCATGATTTCTGTTCAGACAAATGTGTATTCTGATTTTTAAGCAAGTAACATGGCAAGCTTTAACAATTTCCACTCTCATCCCCATATTATGAATTAAACTTTACAAATCACAAACCAATGGCAGAGCCAGCCTATGCCAACAAGGTGCTCATGGACCTGCGGATGAACATGAGGGACAATGTGAGGACATGGAAGGATCTGCCTTTAATTCTGGGGACGAGCAGTCCTTCACCAGGGCACTACAGTAAGCCAGGGAGGATGTGCAACCGACTCACAAGTTTATCTGATAATTTGTATGTTCAGTCATCATTTTTTCCTCTCCTACCTTTGTACCCATGTTCAGCAGGATTATTCACTTCTCTTAAGGCTTCCCAACTAAGAAGTGGGTGGATGAAAGGGTGTAGAGATCAATACTTCACTTCTCATTTAGCAGAGTGGGTGGCCCCCCAAAAGAGATGTCCATGTCCTAACCCCTAGAATCTGTGATCCTTACCTTATTTAGAAAAAAAGGTCTTTGTAGATGCAATTAGGATCTTGAGATGGGAAGATCATCATAGATTATCCAGGTGGGCCCTAAGTCCAATGACAATTGTCTTTATGAGAAAGGCAGAGGGAGATTTGAGAGAGAAGGAAGACAGAAAGGAGAAAGCAATGTGAAAATGGAGGCGGAGATTGGAGTAAAGTCAAGGAACAAGCTAAGGAATGCCAAGGAATACTAACAGCCACCAGTAGCTGGAGGAGGCGTGGAACGGAGTCTCCCCTAGAGCCTTGAGAGGCGCCCACGCTTTGATTTCCGACTCTTGACGTGCAGAACTGTGAGAAAATAAGTTCTTATGAACTGAAAACAACAGCTGGTGGTAATTTGTTACCGCAGACACAGGAAGTTAGTACACTTAGGACAGACTCATCTCTTCTTCCAATTTCTTTTATAATTTTTTCAAACGAGCATGAATTATTTTTAAATTTAAAAAATAAAATAGGGCTTCCCTGGTGGCGCAGTGGTTGAGAGTCCGCCTGCCGATGCAGGGGACACGGGTTCGTGCCCCGGTCTGGGAAGATCCCACATGCCGCGGAGCGGCTGGGCCCGTGAGCCATGGCCGCTGAGCCTGCGCGTCCAGAGCCTGTGCTCCGCAACGGGAGAGGCCACAGCAGTGGGAGGCCCGCGTACCGCAAAAATAAATAAATAAAATTAAATTAAAATAAAATAATATCCCTACATATTAGTGTTCTTCAAAGCTTGACCATAACCCACAGTAACAAATACATTCTATATGGTAACCCAGTTCTGATACATATAACCATAATGGAAAAAAAGTTTCACAAAATAATAATTAGCCTTATTGTGCAGGGTACACTCTAATACTTTCTATTGTATTCTGTTCCATTCTTATAAAATCCAGTCTCCACCTTCTACATTGATTTCATGACCCACTTACATGTTTTTCACAACCAGTTTAGCAGAGTGACCGATTTTACACACCACAAGAGAATAGTAACGACATATTTATAGACTGGTAATGTCTGGAACTTGCTCCAGGAGTCAAAATGGCAAGAGTCTCTGTGTGAGATTACAGGTTTAATTCCAGGACTGTCCTAATTCCTTTATCCTTAATTCCTAACTTCCTTATCCCCATGGTCCCTGGCAGAGCCCTGGACCTCGCACATGGGGTGGATTGAAAAGCTCAGCTAGCCCTACCGATGAAAAAAAAGGAAGGAGAATCAAGAGCGCAGCTCATGTCCTTAGAGCTCTAGCCTGACCCAGTTAGTACCCAAACCACACAGACGCCGGCAGGGGATTCCAGGACACACACACTTAATATCGTGTGTCCAGCGTTGCTTTCAACACTTCACGTGTATTAGCTTACTTCACGTTCACAACACCTTATGAGGAGGTACTATTATTAGAGCTGCATTTTCTAGATGCATAAACTGAAGCTTGAAAAAACTGAGTAAATTTTCCAAGGCTGAACAGTTGTTAGGTTGGAGAGTCAGGATTCAACCCAAGGCAGTCAGGATTCAACCCAAGGCAGTCCGTTTCTAGACTCCCTGGTTCTAACCCCTATATCACATAGCCTCAGAGACTGATGTGAGGTCACGCGCTGGAGTCTATTGAGACCAACCTAACCTGTGCGGATTCCACACGTGTGTTCTCAAACAGAAAATTTTAAATGTAAAGTTTTAACACCCCCGCTTTGAACTAGCCCCTCCTCTAATAATTTATACATTTATTTGTATTAATATTAACATGTTCTGGAAGACTTTCAGAGGTGTAAGAGAATCCTATAAATTCTCCATTGGTTTGAAAAGCGGTTAGCGGCTCTCCGGAGAGGCAGGTGTGGCAAAGCTGGTGACTGGACAGTGGACCCCTGTCCTGTGGACTCTTCCACTCAGAGAGCTGGGACACCCAGCCCAGAAACAGCCCACCAGAGACCAACTCAATGAATCAGACTGCGTTTCTACAGAATGGAGCCACCAAGATTTTCTAATTACCACAAAAAGACTCAATTTTTTCCCTTGGTACCAAGACAAACAAATAAAATTACATAACTTGCTTTATAAAAGGGAAGAAAATCTAAGCATTGATTGTCCGGAGTTACCCACATCACAAACATGATAACCGGACGTTATTTGCCTCCAAAGGGAAGAAGTACCTATGAAGTAATCTTGCAACAAACAAACGAACGAACGAACCCTCATCTGAAGAAGCCCCTGGATCCAACAGCCAAATTAATAGAAATAAAGGGGACAATAGGACATGTTCAATAACATAAGAATGTCATTAGCAAAATCCAGGCTGTGGAAACTGCTGCAGGATAAGGACCTCATTTCTTCAAAATATAAATTACAAGGCAAAAACCAAGAAAGAGGTGTGGAGGTAGGGCCCATAAATTAAAAGACTTATAAGACAGTATTAACCTTATGTAATGTGTGGACCCTGTTTGGATCTTGATTCAAACAAACTATTAATATAGTATTTATGACACTTATGAAACAATTAGAAATATGAACACTGAGTATTTGATTATATTACACAATTTTTGTCAGTGGTTATTATGTGGTGATGTTTGAAAAGAAAATTGCCATCTTTTATGAATACATACTGAAATATTTTAAGATGAAATTATATGTGGATTTATTTCAAAATAACGCAAGGAGGGGAACCCTCAGGTGCTGCTGGTGGGAATGTAAAGTGATGCAGGCACTGTGCAAATAAGTTGACAGTTCCTGAAACGGCTCACCATAGAGTTGCCATATGACCCATCAATTCCTACTCCTGAGTATACACCCAGGACAAATTGAAACACGTGTTCAAACAGAAACTTATACAGGAATGTTCATAACAGCATTATTCATAAAAGCCCCAAAGCAGAAATAACAAAATGTCCATCAACTGATGAATGGGTAGACAAAATGTGGTATACGCATACAATGGAACATTATTCAGCAATAAAAGGAAATGAAGAACTGATACATGCTACAATACAGATGAACCTTGAGAAGATTATGCTTTTGAAAGAAGTCAGTCACAAAGGAATATGTATTGTATGATTCCATTTATAATAAATGTCCTGAATAGGCAAATCCATAGACAAAAAAGTAGATTAGTGGTTGCCAGGAGCTGGGGAAACGGGGCAAATTGGGGGGTGATGGCTAAGAGCGGGGGGGGGAGTGGGATGTTCTTATGGGGTAATAAAAATATTCTAAAGTTGATTGTGGTAATGGATAGACAACTGTGAATATTCTAAAATGCACTGAATTGTAGACTTGGAATAGGTGAATTGTATGGTCTGCAAATTGTATCTGAAAGCTGTTAAAGAATAACACAGGAAGGAGGGCAGGAAGGAGGCTGGGGCATCATTGTTAAGGCTGAGTGAGAGGTACCTGGGATTCACTGTAATATTCTACTTTCACATGTCTAAAGTTTCCCATAAAAATAAACACACGCCAGGTCAGGAAGGTTCATGTAAAGAGAGATAAAAATCTATCTTAAATAAGAGTACTAAAATAAAGGGGAGGGGGGGAAGAGCAAGAAATACTACAAAAAGTTAGGGAAGGATTCAAAGAGAGAGAGAGAGAAAGAAAAATTTCCTGAGAATATTCCAACATACGACCTTGAATGATCTCAATCTGAAATACCAGTCATATTAGTTAGCTATGTTCATTGTACCAGTGGCAGAGCACACAAGCAGCATGCTGCTTGGTATAACACTGGTCAGTTCTGACACTGGTAAATGTCAAGATGCTGCTCAAAGTTCCCTGAAGCCCTTTCAGCACAGTGCACAGACTTTTACCTCGTACAGCATCCTATCCCAGTCACCCCAACTCACAGAACTTGTCTAGAACTGATGCTATTCCAGCTTCCAACTCTATAACCCATCCGCACACCAGACAAAATCATTTCTATTTTCGAGAGCGAAGATGAAATTAAATGTACATATGAAGTTTAAACACATGTAAAGTTTAAACACACAAAAGCATTCTCCATTTGGGACCTGTAATCAACAATACTTGTCCAAGTACACAAGCATACGCACCCACTGATGCTTAAGGCATCATCCCCCCACCCCAATTACAAACAAACAGGAAATAAGCAACGTTCATCAACCACCATTCCTAACTTACCATATCCTCAGCACAGTCCCTAGCATTAATAGCAGACACTACACTACTTAATAAGCATTGAAATGGAAAGAGAGTCACAATATGTCCATTGAAAAAAAGCAACTGGCAGAATATGCTTCCATCTATATAACAAAATTATAATTTGTTTGCAGATCTGAAGTCTAGAAAAATACCCACTAAACTATAAACAACGGCCATCTCTATAGAGTAAAATGGATGGGGAGGGGAAACTTACGTTTTTTACTTCACACCCCTCTATGTTGTTTGGATTACTTTTTCAAAGGAGTGTAAATTGGTACAATCTATTTGGAGGGCAATTTGGCAAAAACATCAAAATTTTCAGTGTGCTTGCCCTATGACTCATCAATTTATTGCTAGGAATTTGTCCTGAACGTATACTAGTAAAGTGCACAAAAACACTATGTGCAAGAATATTTACTAGAATATTGTTTACCGTGGTAAAACAAAAATGTTAGTTTCAATGACCATCGAAAAACAAAAAAGGCTAGTTCATTAATTTATGGCATTTATACAATGAATAATATTCCCTCTACACAAGTACGGACAGATTTTTTTTATACTGACCGTGAATAGATCTACTAGGTTAAAAAAAAAATAACTGTAGGACAGAACGTACAGTATGATCCTTCTATTGTTACAAAATGCATATATTTCTGCATAGAAAAGTCTGTTGAGAGTGAAGAGGGGAGAGAAGAGGGGATGTTTCGCTTTCTTTTTAACTCTTCGGATTTGTACAATTTCGGGGTAAAAATGCATGGAAAACTTTTAACTTTAAAAACGCTACCTGTTCTTTGTTATATTAAGCACCTTCCTGTTGCACACCCTCCCAGCCAAAGCAAGTACAGAGCAGCTACTTTATTTGTTTAAACTCTCCTCTTGTGTTCTTTCCCCTACTATCCTCCTCACCCCAAATCTTCTTTTGCTCCGACCTTTGGGAGCACAGATGAAAAAAAATAAAAGCTTCAGTCGCTCGGTACCCCTTCTCCAGGTACACTTTAGTCAACTTTCTCGTGTTCTTTCAGGATGAACTGTTTTCCTCTCAACATTTGTCCAGCTAATAAAACCATAAGACAAACACAGACTTCACTAAAACATTGCCTATCAAGGTTAATTAGTAACTACAAGGCCAGGAAGATGACCAAACACAAATTTAAAGTCCCATCTTCATGTTCTATGTGTTCTCTCTTATTACAAAACACTGGAAATCAGCCAGTGTTTACTATTACTATTACAAAACCATGTGCCCATGTGTCTATGAACAGAGGACCAATTAAAAATTATAATACATCCATTGACAACATTTTAGAGTCATTAAAAATGTTTTATATTTACTGATATGCTACTGATGTTTATATAAACACATACTTGTACAAAAAAATTTCTCTGTGAATATGTATTTTATGCACAGATGTATGAAAGCATGAGAAAGGCTGGAAACCAAAATGTTAGCAGTGCTTTGGATACTGAGGGTGATTTAATTAATGCAACCCCTTTTTTGGACTCATTTTTCCTTTACAGTGATCACATACAGCTTGTATAATTAAAAACCAATTACAAAAAGAACACAAGTTTCAGTCTCCAAAAGAAAAATGGAATGACTGCATTACAGGGGACTTCTCAGGTTCGTGACACAGTGGAAAGAAGTGCCTGAAAGAAGCCGACTTAAATGCTGAACTGCCATCAACCACCAGGTCACTCTGGGCAAGTCCCTTCACTTCATTCTTCATTTGCTATTTACTGAGGTCCTTTAGGGAATGAGACTGTGCTGGACTGTGGTGATGGAGGTGCCGCTAGGGGTCCCTGGCCTCCTGGAGTACGTGATCTGGTGGGGAGACAGATGAAACATTTACAGAAATAACTATCGATTACTGTTGTGATCAGAAAGAAAGCAGAGGCCTGATGGACAGTTTTCCTTGCCCCTCACTCCTCAATTCAGTGGCCCGTATCTGTAAAATGAGAAGGTTACACTCTAGGCTGAGTTCCCTTCCATAAGGCAGTCTTTTGGGGAAAAACCTTGGAGAAGAAAAATCAAACCTAGGATGTGTCCTGCTGCAAACCGAGGGGCACACCTTAGGGTAGAACCGAAGAGGGTAAGCAAAGACAGGTGCTAAAGGGCAGAAACACTGGTGAAGCCCTGTTTCTTAATCAAAATCAATCTAGCTTCAAGTTGTGAGGAAAGCTCCATCTACCTAAAGTCTCACTGTTACTTAACTGACCCTTTAGGACAGTTACCCTGCAAAGGAGTAAAAATATGTGGAGGGGAAAAAAAGTGCAATATTAAATACTTCTGGTTAACAAGTAACTTGATTTTTGTTATTGTTGTTAAAGTAAGGCCCCTTATACTTCAGGAATCCCCGCCCAGCCCCTCACTTTTTAAACAAGAACAAGCCAGACACTCAGGCAAGCTTCCTATAGGAACCGTTTGAATCATAAAACAGATGAATCATCAACATCCACATATTTTTTTTTTTTAAATGCAGGGGACACGGGTTCGTGCCCCGGTCCGGGAAGATCCCACATGCGGCGGAGCGGCTGGGCCCGTGAGCCATGGCCGCTGAGCCTACGCGTCCGGAGCCTGTGCTCCGCAACGGGAGAGGCCACAACAGTGAGAGGCCCGCGTACCGGGAAAAAAAAAAAAAAAAAAGTGTTTGCACAGGGCTTCCCTGGTGGCGCAGTGGTTGAGAGTCCGCCTGCCGATGCAGGGGACACGGGTTCGTGCCCCGGTCTGGGAGGATCCCGCGTGCCGCGAGCGGCTGGGCCCGTGGGCTATGGCCGCTGAGCCTACGCGTCCGGAGCCTGTGCTCCGCAACGAGAGAGGCCACAGCAGTAAGAGGCCCGCGTACCGCAAAAAAAAAAAAATGTTTGCACATACTAAGCTTTGCTCCTAAATTTTAAGTTTATAAGTTTAAAACATAAGGGTAAACGGACATGCGTGCATCACAATTTCAGTACTTCCTGTAAATAAATAAATGCCTTTATTCTTGTTTTTAAAAATTTTTAATACATCTTTATTGGAATATAATTGCTTCACAATACTGTGTTAGTTTCTATTGCGCAACAAAGAGAATCGGCCAAATGCTTTTACACATGTCCCCATATCCCCTCCCTCCCACCCTCCCTATCCCACCCCTCTAGGTCACCGCAAAGCACCTAGCCGATCTCCCTGTGCTATGCAGCTGCTTCCCACCAGACAACTATTTTACATTCGGTAATGCTGTCAATAAAATGTGTACCAGGGGTGCAGTTTCCAGTATCCACCAAAATACCCTTTGCTGTAACTCCAAAGGGAAAAGAATCACATTCTTCCGTCTAATTCAAATTCAGAGTGACTTGCTCTTTTACAATGTCTTTATGAAGAGGATAAAAGTGAGAACCTGCCTTTTACAACAGGTCTGCACATTTCGCAGGGAAATTAAAACTTCCCTTTTAAGGCTACCCTGGCTGCCCCAAACAGCGGGGCGTCCTTAGCATCACAGCAGTGCCATACCAGGCTTAACAGCGCCTACGCCCTCGGAGGCCTGCTCCGCCCGGGAGGCTCCACCCGCAGCCGAACAAGTTGGAGCACACCCAGGGCAGCACACCGTGGAACCCGGCTGCGGCGCACAAGCTGGCACCTGAGCGCCGCCAGGGACGGCTCCCGTGCTGTTCCCTTCCTGGGGCGGGCAGCCTCCGGCCTACAGACCTGAGCCGCAGCCAGCGAAGGCCGGGGAAACCCAGGGCCGTAAGTTCACTTGGTCGAATGTAAAGCAGGGTCGAAGAAGTTCCATTTATTTAATCCGCCCAACTGGCCTAAACCTCGGGGTGAGCGCTCGTCACCCCAAGAACCCAGCAGGGTCCGGCCCTGACTTCCACACCCCGGCTGTGCCCTGTGCCAGAGGAGCTGCAGGCCCCGGGGGCGTCTTGAACGCCGTGGGCCGGCCCCAAAGAGTGGCCTCCAAAAGTTGAAGGAGGCTGCAAAAACAGAAGCAGAAAGTTCCCAGGCCGCGGGCTCCCATCCACGCCACGCCGCTCTGAGCCATCAACTCGCTAACTCCGCGGGTCCTGCAGGACCAGCCCGGACGAGTCTCAAGGGTGTGCGAAATGTTCCTTAAGGATTTTCGTGTTTGCGAAGAAACCCACCGGGGCCAGAGAGGCTAAGCCCTCTGGGTACTCTGTAGAAGCGAACACTCCGCTCCCTCCCTTTCCCCTCCGTAGACTTCAGCCTCTCCCGCTTGTCCCAGCTGGTTGCTCCCAGGGCGCAGGGATCCCCTTCAAAGCGGCCGAGAGGAGGCTGCGGGAGGTCGGGAGGAGTTGGCGGCGGCGGCAGAACACCCTTCCCACACCTGGCCCTCTTCCCCCACCTGCCCATGGTGCCCAGGACCCCCGCTCCTTAGCCGCACGAGCCCTCCTTGGCCAAGTTTCTCACCTAGGACGGTGCGATTGCAGGAGGCAGAGGTCCCCAGCAGGATGACGCCCCCCAGCAGCCACGCCGCGCTCAGGCTTCGCATCCTTCCAGCAGCTCCGACACCCAGCGGGCGGGGAATTCGCCGCCAACGATTCGAAACTCAGAGTCCCACTCGCCGCTAGGAGAAAAAGCCACCCTCCCACCTGCCCCTAATTGGAGCCTCAGCGCACGCCTTCCCCGCAGCTGGAAAAGTTTCAGTGAAACTCTAGAAGCTCGACGTACCTGCGCGAGGCCACGCCCCGGGGCCGGAACGCAACGCTGGGCTCTGCGGTTCGAAGACCGGGCGTCCCGGCCCCGCCCCCGGCCGCCGCGCCCCACGCTGTGGCCCCGCCTCCGCCGCCCCAGGTGCGCCAGCCGCTAAGGTAGCTGTATCGGAATGCAAATGGCTGGAACGCTCAGATCGCCAGGCCGAAAACTACCTTTAACCTTTAATTACTCCTAGGGAGTCAGCCAGTGTTGTCCATCCCCATCCCTCCCCTTTCCTAAATGGCAAAAAGCCATGACCCGAGCTCGCTGCAGTTATCGTCGGTACTTGGTAGAGACTTCCCAGTGTCGTGGGCACTGTGGGATGAGGGATGAGTTTCTAATCTGCATTGGCAGGATGGACGTCTGCGGACACCCGCGAACGCGATGGGGAGCAGGAAGGGGTCCCGGCCAACCGGAGTAATCAGGGATCTGGGTTTAGGTTTGCGCTCTGATGTTAACTAGCTGTGACCCCTAGTAATACTCTCACCCCCTTCTAGGCCCCTTTCCCAGTCTGTGAGGTGGTGAGGGAGAAAACATTTGTAACAGCTACTTGAAGTGCCGCGTATAAATGATTTAGGAGCACAGTCTAATCCCAAAACAACCCGCGCAATAAGTATAACTATTATTACCATTTTACAGATGAGGAAATAGAACTGAGAAAGGTTGGATAAATTGCCCACAGTCACACAGTTGGTAGACACAGTCTGTAAATGTTCATCACAAGAAAACTTTAGTCTGTGACTTCTGCTTTCTTCTATTAATCACTGCACTATAAATGCTCCCACCAGCGTCTTTTCTGCATTGGGATCCCACAGTCCAAAGAAATATATAAGCAGTATGTACGCCTGTATGTATGTATGCATGCAGAAATATATAAGAGAGGGTGTGGGGAGAAGAAGTGGGAGACTGGGGATCGCTGCACAGGTCCTTCATTATATTGGTAATGTCTTTTTACTTGCTTAAAATAAAGTGTACTGTAATTCATTTAAACTCTTGGGTAGTGGAGGAGCAGAGAAGAGAAACGTGAGTGCTGTCCTGAGATACTTGAAGAGTTAGCATGTAGAAGAGGATTAGACATGTTTTGAGTAGCTCCAGAGAGCAGAACTATGTAGTAGCCACAGTGGGGGGCTGATTTCAGCTCAACGTAGAAAGAGAATTTTAACAGGGCTCGCTGGGGGAGTTCCCTGGTGGTCCAATGGTTAGGACTCGGCTCTTTCACTTCCGTGGCCCAGGTACAATCCCCGGTGGGGAAACTAAGATCCCCAAAAGCCGCCAGGCATGGCCGTAAACAAACAAACAGCCCCCTGCCTTAAATAAATAAATAAATAAAAACAGGGCCCCCTGGTCCCAGTCCTGGGGGCTGCCTGGTGAGGTTAAGGGCCACATCACTGCAGGGCTTACAGCAAAGGACCAGAGCATCCGTCCTGCAGGTTGGAGAGGGAGTTCCCTCCCAGGATCAGGGGTCAGATTGGGTGAGTCCAGGTAGCCTCTTGAGGGGCTTGAGTCCTGGGAGTCCATGATTCTTCCTTGAAGACCAAAGTTTGGTGAGTCAGTTGCCAGTGACCATCATTATTTATTGAACAGCCATAAACTGAATGGCTACCATCTTGGCCCTGTGAGTTTCTAGGATGGAGCTTACCTCTGATAAAGGCCCTGTGTCATGTGTGTGGCCTCTTGCTGAACCTATCATGGGACCAATTAACGAACTAATGGGGGTTCCAGATAATTCAGGCAGACAAAATTGTATAAAATGTCATGTTAGCCAGTTGTTTCAACCATATCCCCAATAAGACATTTCCCCAAATTTACATAAGTGGAGGGTTGGCATTCTGCCTCTTCCCTCTGCCCTGACAGAGCTCACAGGAGCAGGAAAATAAATGGTTGAAAAGGAAGAGAAGCAAATGGCTCTGAACGTGCCATGAGAGTGGAATAATTGCTCCCTGAATAACAGGAGTGGACTGCTTCCCAACACACACAGACAAGAGGGGCCAGGGAAAGCTGTCCAGTGAATGAGATCATTCTTTTTAATGGGTGCCTTTCAGTAGCCCCATCTCTTAAGAATCTCTCATTGCTATGTCTGGTGTTCTTTTGGAAATGTAAGAGCGTAGCCTTTTAAATTGTATAACCCTGTGGGCAAATTCTGGCCTTCCCCGTTCCTAACATCTGTGTGACTTGGGAGAAATCACTACGTACCCTCTCAAAGCTTTAAGTTCCTTACCTATAAAATGGAGTCAAGGGAATTTCCTGGTGGTCCAGTGGTTAGGACTCCGCGCTCTCACTGCCGAGGGCCCAGGTTCAATCCCTGGTCAGGGAACTAAGATCCCACAAGCCTCCTGGTGTGAAAAAGAAAAAAAATGGAGTTGATTTTTTTTAGTTGAGATGTGCCTGAGGATAAAACAAATTGTGATTGTGTTTTTGTTTCCTTCCTTTCTCTCAGGAGTCTTCTTTATGCCCCCTACCTGCACCTCAGCTCTCAGGATGCTGTGTCCCAGAATCACACCCCTGGGCCCTCTTTTCCTCCCTGGAAAAGTTGCCTTCTAGAAGCAGCACCAGGGTCTTCCTCATCCTGTCCAGGAGACAGTTCTCCTGATGGGGATCAGGTCACTCCTGAGGGTCCTTCAATAGGGAAGGTACTCAATCCCAAGACATACCTTCGATCTTTCCAAGCCTCCATTTCATCAGCTGTTATATGTAACTATTACATCTATAATCTGGGGATGATACTAGTACCTTTCTTATAGGCTGGTTATGAAGATTCAGCCTGCTAAATGCCCATAAAGTACTTCTTAGCACAGTTCCTCACATATAGTAAATAAGAAATGGTAGCAACTATAGAATGACTGCCCCAAGGGGCAATCTTCCTCTTTCCAGAGAACAATGCATCAACATCCAGCTGTTTTCAACTTAAATTTTTATTAGTATTTTATGGAACTATGCCTTGAATCATCAACATTTCCAAGAAAATATTTTATTGAACAATGCCATGAGTTAATGATCTCAAGAATGCGGTTTCTCCCAGTGGCCTGACTACATTCATTTGAGTCAGTTTGCAGATGTTTTCTCGTGACTTTGGGAGTAGAGTATTTGCTTTTTAGATTTTGACTCCTTTGCCCTGTAGGGCTGGGGGGATTTTACGGCTCTGTGGAACAGTACAGAGAAATAACCACAGGCAATTCCAGACAGTCTGGCTTTCAGGGACAGGGAACTTGGTGCACTTTCTCACCCTCTACAGCTCTAAGGAAAATAAAGTAGGAACTGGGGAAGGCCAGACCCTGAGGGAAAAGCCATTTCATTCAATCATTCCTACAGTCATTTATCAAACGCATCAAACTCTTTCTGGAGAAACAAAGACTTAGTCCCTGCACTCTTGGGTCCCAGTCAAATATAGATGGAGGAAATGTGACAGTCATTTACTCACTCTGGACAAGGTTAGGAATGACCTTCACATGGTAAATCCTTTGATCAGTTCTCAGTCTTCATGTTACTCAACCCGACTGTGGAATTTGGCATAATTGACCTCTCTCCCTTCTTGAATGCTATGTTCACCTGGCTTCCTGGACCACTCTTGTCCTGATTCTCCTCCTGTCTCCCTGGCAACTCAGAAGGGGTTGGTTCTTTTCTGGTTCTCATTTACTGTCCTCGATTCTACCCTCTAGGGTGACTGTGGGTTTGTCCTTGGACTGCTTTTCAATATACGCTCATTTCCTTTGGTCATCTAATCCAATCCTGTGTTTGTTTGTTTTTTTTTTCGGTACGCGGGCCTCTCACTGTCGTGGCCTCTCCCGTTGCGGAGCACAGGCTCCAGACGCACAGGCTCAGCGGCCATGGCTCACGGGCCCAGCCGCTCCGCGGCACGTGGGATCTTCCCGGACCGGGGCACGAACCCGTGTCCCCTGCATCAGCAGGCGGACTCTCAACCACTGTGCCACCAGGGAAGCCCTAATCCTGTGGTTTTAAATACCGTACTTATGCTGACAACTTCCAAATTTGTATTTCTATCCCAGATTTCTCCTTTCCAGACACAACATATCCATTTAGCTACTCAACATCTCCACTTAGACATGACTTTAGGCATATCAAGCATAAGTTCAAAACTACATTTCTGACCCACCCTGCCCCTCTCGTAGTTTTCCCATCTCCTTAAATTGCAATTCCATCCCTCCAGTTGCTCAGATCAAAAATCTTGGAGTCATCTGTGACTTCTTTCTCTTATATTCCACATCTGATCCATCAGCAAATCCTCCCTTGAAAATATATCCCAAATACCACCCTGGTTCAAGTTACCATTATCTTTTGCCTAGATTACTGCAATAGCCTTGTGACTTGTCTCTCTCCTTTTACCCATAAGCCTCTACACAGTCTTCTCTCAACATAGCGGTCAGACTGAACCTGTTCAGCTGTGTATCAGTTCAGGTAACTTCCTCACTTAAAATACTGAAGTAGCTCCCCACTTCCCTCTGCATAGAAGCCAAAGCCTGTCAAAGGCTTACACGTGCTGCCCTCCCCTACCTCCCATACACAACTCCCTTAACTTCATCTTTTCTGTTCCCCTCACTATTCTGCTCCAGCCACACACACACTCTTGCCGTACCTTTGCCTGGAATGCTTTTCCCTCGAACACCTATGTAGTTTCAGTCTTCACTTCCTTCAGGTTTTTGCTAAAATGCTATCTTCCCAGTGGGGCCTTCTAAGAAGACCTTATTTAAAATTATACTCCCATCCTATACTCTCCATCCTCCCTCTATGTTTTATTTTCCTCCATGGCATGGATTGCCAGATTGATATTCTACATGTATTTATTTATTATCTAGTTCCTCCACTGCAAAGTAAGCTCTATGAGTACAGAGTTTTTTTAGTTTTTTACTTTGTGGCATTTTTTAAAGTATTTAGAGAGTAACAGTATCTAGCACTGGCAACTGCCTCTGATATACTTATCTCTATAAGGTCTTAAATGTTATTATTTAAGTCCCAGTTTAAATCACTTTTCTTTTTGTGTGTGTGTGTTCTTGTGTGTTTTTTAATATAAATTTTATTTATTATCTAAGTCCCAGTTTAAATCACTTTTCTTTTTATGTGTGTGTGTGTGTGTGTGTGTGTGTTGTGATTTTTTTTTTTAATAAATTTTATTTATTTTATTTTTGGCTGCACTGGGTCTTTGTTCCTGTGTGTGGCCTTTCCTCTGGTTGCAGCAAGCAGGGGCTACTCTTTGTTGCGGTGCACAGGTTTCTCATTGCAGTGGCTTCTCTTGTTGCAGAGCATGGGTTCTAGGTGCACAGGCTTCAGTAGTTGTGGCATGCGGGCTCAGTAGTTGTGGTTTGCGGGCTCTACAGTGCAGGCCCAGTAGTTGTGGTGCACGGGCTTAGTTGCTCCGCGGCATGTGGGATCTTCCTGGACCAGGGCTTGAACCTGTGGCTCCTGCATTGGCAGGTGGATTCTTAACCACTGCGCCACCACGGAAGCCCTAAATCACTTTTCTTAAAATGCAGAAAGGCAAATGTCTAAAGCACTGCAAAAGCCAACCTATAAAATGTAGAGGACAGATATTTTTATCTGTTTTGTCCACTGCTGTGTTCTCAGTGCTAGAACAATGCCTAGTACATAGAACGAGCTCAACAAATACTTGTGAATGAATTAATTCTTACATATTGCACACCTACTCTCTTTCACTCACTCTGCTAGAAGCTAGGATTACAAAGGTCCGTACCTCTACCTCCATTGTGTCATTGGTCAAATGTGAAGAGAGATGCGTAAGTCAAGTATTGAGGGAGAGGAGTTGGTGCGTGAAGCATCTCTGAAGGGCTACGCACACACGGAGAAAGGATGACTCTTACCCGGGGGAATCAGAAAAGGCTTCCTGAAGGAGGGGGCATCTGAAGAGGGCTTTGAAGGATGAATAGTTCGCCAGGTGATAAATAAATCTCCAGATAAATCTCCAAATCTTAGTTGCTTCACTGAAATAGATGTTTCTTTCTTACTCAAAGCCAAATCCAAGTCTAAGTTTGGTGGAAGGTTCTCCTCCAGGTGGGGATAAATGAGCCAGGCTTCTCTCAGCTTGGAGCCCTGCCATCTTCACCTCATGGCTTTCAAGGGCACTACAGAAGGAAAGAGCAGGAAGGATTCTGCCTATACGGTTTCCACAGCTCTGGCCTGAAAGTGGCGCGCAATCATTTCTATATTCCATTGACCAGAACTCAGGCACATGGTCACAGCTCACTGCAAGGGAGACTACGTGCCCAGAAGGAAGGGGAAAAAAGGAGTTCAGTGGACAGCTAGACAGTTTCTGTTATCCCAGGCATAATGGGGTAGAGACAGGCCCCCAAGAGAAAGCATGTTATGAAAGTGTGATATGTTTGGGGAACACTATGGCGGAAACCAAGAGCGTGTGAAGGAAAGTGGCCAACGATAAAACTAGAAAGTAGGCAGGACTCACCTAGGAAGGGCTTCTGTTTTCCATGAAAAAGCCCTTGGACTTTGGTCCTGAGGGTGTTGAAGATTAAACCATCCTTTCTCAGCCCTATCTTCACATCACTGAAACTGACAGGGTGGCTTTGCTGGGGCCAAGAGAAAAGACTACCTCAGGTAGGAGTCATAGGAGGAAGAAACAGGAAGAAGAAAATGGGAGGAGAAGAGAGAGTCACTCCTACCACAAATGCCGCCGACATGAGCATCTCAGCCCACCAGTCAACCTGTCCCCATCTTTTTAATCACCATGTAGCATAATCATGGCTCTCATGCCTCAGCCCTGTCATGTGCTTGTTTCATTAAGTAATCACTGGCACAGATGCCATCACCGAGCTCTTTGTGAGGTATGGATGCCAGTTCTGCCCCACCTCGTGTAACGCCTTTTCAGAAAGGTGAGGTAGGGCGGCCTTTCTCTGTTTACACTCTTCCCAGCGATGCATGGCCTAACCCCACCTACAGCCCTGTTTGAAAGCCTTGTAACATTTTTCCTTAAAGTTTTTTCCCCCAATTGTTTGAATGGCAGAAACAAAAAAATCTAAAAATTAAAAACAAAAAACTCCCCAAAGATCATAAGCCTAAACAGTAGTTGGTGGCTAACGCCTAAAAATACTATCATTTGAAATTATTCCTTTGGGTCTGGCAAGCCTCTGGGAAGCCGAGAGACCTGCATTACGGTTCCAATCTTTGTCTCCCATCCCTCCAGACACCCCCATTTCACTGCCGCTGAGCTGAGAGATGCCGGGTGAGTGGGGCACCCCTGGGGGCCTCCCTTCCTCATGCCCCAGGGCTTCTAAGGGCCCCTCCAGCTCTAATTGATGAGTGGAAGTAAACTAATGCTTCTGAGATGAGTGCAGAGAGTGGGGAGCGAGGGAGTCCAGCGTGGGGCGGCTCCAGGCTGACTGGGGGGACCAGAGGGCAGTGCCAAGGACACACCTGCCACCTCAGCTCCTCTCCAGAGAGGCTCTTAGTGTCGGAAGGAGCCAGAGCTCCTCCCCTGGTCTAATCACAAGGAGTGAAAACCACCATCCCAATTTTAAAGAAGTCTAACTGCTGACTTTTCTTCTCACACCATCCTCTTTAGATAAGTGGCCAAAAAAAGAAAAAAAAAGACATTCAATCCCAGAATATAGTTGTTTTCCAATTTGGTTGCTCATAGACTAGTTAGTTGTTCCCTCTTCTTTGTTTCCAGTTTCTACCACAAGCTCCACCCGCCACTCGCCACTCACAGGGGCTCATTCTTAGAGCCTCATCTAAAGAAGAAATGCTTCTCTTTCCT
Source organism: Phocoena phocoena (assembly GCF_963924675.1). Lineage (NCBI taxonomy): Eukaryota > Metazoa > Chordata > Mammalia > Artiodactyla > Phocoenidae > Phocoena > Phocoena phocoena. Next base: position 60,928,222 of record NC_089221.1, on the reverse strand, counting down.
GATTACGCATGCAACACATACTTATTAAGTTTATTGTAAAAAAGACTGGAAAATACAAAAAGAAGGGAGGAGAGGGAGGGAGGAAGGGAGGGGAAGAAGTAGGAAGGAAGGATCCAGAGATAACTGCTCTTAACAGTTGGACCTACGTCTTTCTAGTTAGAGCTATCTTTTTAAAAACCAGATTAAGATTACATTGCCTAACTGTTTTTTTAGTTTTCCCCACTTGACAACATAGGAACATCTTCCCAAAGTCTTAAATATTCTTCCATAGCACCATTTTTGGTTACCGTAGAATATTTCGTCTTCTCAGTAGATCCTTATTTAACCTGTTATAGACTACCCATATTATTTTAGGTTTTTGTTGTTGTGTTTTAAATAACAGAGATAAACATATTCTGATACATACGTTTTTTCCCTGCAGTCTCAGACTATTCTTTTAGGACAAAATATTTTTAAAGATGGGTGGATTTCCTACACCAAAAAAATTCTGTTGGGACTTCCCTGGTGGCACAGTGGTTAAGAATACACCTGCCAATGCAGGGGACACGGGTTCGAGCCCTGGTCCGGGAAGATCCCACATGCCGCAGAGCAACTAAGCCCGTGAGCCACAGCTACTGAGCCTGCACTCTAGAGCCTGTGAGCCACAACCACTGAGCCCTCATGCTGCAACTACTGAAGCCCACGCACCTCGAGCTCGTGCTCCACAACAAGAGAATCCACTGCAGTGAGAAGCCCCGTGCACCGCAACAAAGAGTAGCCCCTGCTCGCCGCAACTAGAGAAAGCCCGCATGCAGCAACGAAGACCCAACACAGCCAAAAATAAATAAATAAATTTATTTTTAAAAATTCTGTTTATTTTAAAAGCTTTTAATGATTATTATCAAATTACCCTTCAGAAACAATGTACCAATTTATAGTCCCATCAGCAGTGTCTCTGTGTCCATCTCTTCACATCTTCACTGGCAGTGAGTGTTACTTTTTAAAATATCTCTACTAATCTGATCATCCTGCCCTGATTTTAATATTTATTTACTCAAGGAGCAGAGCAGGGGAAAGGATTTTTCATGGAGGTGAGAAGAACCTAAGAGATGGGGAGCTGTGATTCTAAAGCATAATCTAAGCGCACAACCAGTAAATATTTGTACAAATTCTATGTAGATCTTGTTTTAGCAGAGTTACTTTAGTATAAGGAGTATATTGGCTGCCGTAGGAGATTTGCCTCAAAGTCCTTTGTACTTACTGGCTACAGGACAGAAAGTAAGCAAACAGTGAGGCCTCTCAGTCTCAGGTTTCTCTTATATGAAATAGCTGTTCAACCCACAGGGTGTTTGTGACAATGAAATAAGAAAATGTGCATAAAAGTCCTTTGGAAACCATGACAGCACTAAACCTAGGCTGGGGATTCTTACTGTTGCTATCTCTAACCACAGTGAAAGATCGTATTATACCTGACCTTAAATAAATCATGTTGTTTTTAGACAAATCATCCCATAATCCCTAGCCAACTAAAGGTCTTGCCTCTACAGCCCAGCAGGATTAGACCTTCGTCCTGGAGATGTGGCAGACTATACAGGTGAGAGGAAGAGACCTCAGAGCCACTTCCTAACAGCCCAGGATCTTACAGTTTCACAAAGTAACCAGGCGCATGAGACAGATGCATCTACAAAACCAGTCAGGGATGTTAGAGAAGGAGCTGAGACCAGCGTGTGCCCTCAGTCGGGGCGGTGAAAACTTGTGGTGGCACCAGGGGCCAAGCCCCACCAGCTAAGAAGAAGTTGTAGCCCTCAAGCAGGGCCAGACTGGAGGTCTGTATGCTTGGTAGAGGCTGGTAGGAAGCTGCTGTTTGCCTGGGATCCCTGGTGAAACTGCAGAGACCCAAAGGCCTGTGGGAAGCTGGTGAGGAGAGGAAGGGGTTTGGAAAGCCAGGGGTGTCTGGATTTGCTATGAAAGACAAATGGGGGGACAGAGGCCCAGAGAGCCTGTGAGCCCAGAAAGTTACTTCCTGGCAGTTTAAGCACAGCTGGTGGGAACCTAGAGGAAGGACGGCCTGGGAAATCTGGGAAAGAGTGAGGCCATAATTCTCAGCTGCTCCAGGCAGCAGAAACTAGTTTGGTCCTGCTGTTTAGCGTTTGTGAACTTCTCATTAGCATTTGAAGGAAGTGCCAGCAGAACACCCACAGAGCCTTTAGAGCTGTGCTCAGCCTGCTGGGCTGGACGGGGGCGGGGAGCCTAATTGCTCTGACGTCAGCCTGACTTCAAGAATCCAGTTATCTCCTGGACCCTAAGAAGGGGCTGAATCCAGTTGCTATCCCAGCTAAAGCCCAAAGTCATTCTGTTTATAAAATGTCCCACGTTCTTAGCTACTTCTATCTTTGGCCCAATATACTGGGTTGGCCCAAAAGTTCGTTTGGGTGTTTCCATAACATCTTACGGAAACCCTGAAAGAACATTTTGGCCAACTCAATAGAAAGCATAATAATTTGGGAAAGAAAAAAATTACTGCCATAGAAAATGTTCAATTATTACCTCACTTAACCATCACTCCATCTTACAAAATAGAAACTAGTATTGTCTTCTTGTTAGAAATAGCATGTTTCAGAAGCAGTTTCAGAAACAGATGCCAAACTCATAATCTGATAGCAGAGGCATCCCTAGTAATACTACATGCTTGAGTTTCCAGAAGCTTCCCTGAATTTTTTGCACTTAGAAATTAGGTGTTTATTTCTTAGGGGAAAAATCAGGCCAATTTTTGGCTTTGGAGCCCAAGGATGGCACGTAGGTGTGTCCAGGGATTCAGGTTTTGGTTCTCGAAGAACTGCAACCAGGCAATGAATGTGCAACTGTCTTGTCCTGCTCTTCTGAGAGGGGAAAAAGATGGAGTGGACGAATATGGAGTTTAAAGCACCTCCGTCCCGCCAGCTCTACAGGCCCCAGTTATTTTGAAATGAAACTCACTTTAGAAATGCAAATGACTCACCATTTGGAGTTGGGGTTTCAGCGTCCGCCAAGCTCACTGTGGCTTTGAAGACCTTTAGGGAGCTGGTTGTGTTCGCCCGGGAACACCTCCCTCCCGGGGATACCTCCCTCCCGGGGTTGCTGCTGGAGCCAGAGGAGATCGGGACAGTAAAAGGGCTTTTGGTAAAGTGTGAAAGATAACATTCAATTTTATAGTGATAATGCTGAGTCCTGAATATCTCGCAGCCCCTTGAACTAGCCAATGGAAGAGACAAGATTTTGCAAGGACTCTATGCCACTGCCCTGGGTAGACAAAGTCTTGGTCTAGAGCTGCTTCTATTCTTTTTTTTTTTTTAAGATTTTTTTGATGTGGACCATTTTGAAAGCCTTTGTTGAATTTGTTGCAATACTGCTTCTGTCTTATGCATTGGCTTTTTGGCCACAAGGCGTGTGGGATCCTAGCTCCCTGACCAGGGATCGAACCCGCACGCCCTGCATTGGAAGGCGAAGTCTTAACCACTGGACCGCCAGGGGAGTCCCCTAGAACTGCTTCTGTTCTTAAAATCTGATTTCCCATTTCTCCCTGCCCCTCCTCCCCGACAGCACCACAAAGACTGGGGCCTCTCTTGGGCAGTGTTCTCTGCCACATTGAGTTAGCCCATGACACTGCAGCTGCACGGGTCGAAGAAAAAACATACCTGGGGCCCCCAACAGTAAAGCCATGTGAAAGCATCTGAGATGCTGTGCGGGGAGGAGGTGGAGAAGGCAACAGAGGAGAGAGCTGGGAGAGGAAGATGGGAAGAGAAGCCCAGAGTTCTATCCCACAAGCGCCCGATGGAAACTGCTTACTGCTCCGGGCCCAGCAGGCTCCCCAAACAGGCCTCAAGGCTGGTTTATCAGATGCTAAAATCCCTCATTTCCATTTCCAGAGGGAGTTTTATTTCTGAATAACTGAGCTAGATAAAATAACAGAGATGCAGCAGGGCCTCACCGGTTAAGAGCTAGTACTTCTGGGCAAAATTGCTTGGGTTTGAATCTTGACTTCACCTCTTATGAGCTGTGTGACCTTGGGCAAGATAATTAACCTCTCTGTGCCTGAGTTTTTCTTATCTGTAAAGCAGGACAAATAGTAATAGCACCAGGTTCTTACATACTGTACAAACTATGGGAGTTAATCTTTATCGAATACTTAGAACAGGTCCTGGCACATAGTTTCTTTAACGTTTTAAAAACAGATATTATTATATTATTATTATTTTGGCCGTGCCTAGTGGCTTGCAGGATATTAGTTTCCTGACCAGGGATTGAACTCGTGCCCTCCGCAGTGGAAGCGTGGAGTCCTAACCATTGGACCACCAGGCAAGTCCCAAAATAGATTTTTTTTGTTTTTGTGGTACGCGGGCCTCTCACTGTTGTGGCCTCTCCCGTTGCGGAGCACAGGCTCCGGATGCACAGGCTCAGCGGCCATGGCTCACGGGCCCAGCCACTCCGCGGCATGTGGGATCTTCCCGGACCAGGGGCATGAACCCGTGTCCCCTGCATTGGCAGGCGGACTCTCAACCACTGCGCCACCAGGGAAGCCCCCAAAATAGATATTATTTTATTAATGCATCTCCCTGACTAGATATATGCTCTGAGAGCAAGGCCCTGTCTGGATTTGCTTATTGTACATCCAGTGCTTAGCGCAGCATACAGTAAACAGTCAACTCTCTGGATAAAGGGACCCTCTCAAACCCTTCCTAGACTCCCCACTACAGAGAAGGAAGGCTGCAGCTCCGGCTCCACCCATACAAGCAATAAAAGGCACAGCTGCTAGCAGTCAATGAAACCAAAGTGACCCCTGGAGCTATGCCATGACACAGTTCCCTGTTCTCAGACCCCCGGACTTCTCCTTGTTTTCACCGCACAGGATGTAGGGCCCCGAACTTATTTACTTGGAGGAAGCGTTTGGTCTCTGAGTCGGGAGTGTCTGCCCAGGTCCAGGTGTGGGCCAAGTGTCCTCGGTCTCCCACACTCCCCTGGGGAAAACAGTCAGCAGCCCAGATAGCTCTGTGGCTTGTGGGCAGAGAGCCAGCCTCCTTCCTCTGTTCTCCAGGCACCTGATCCTTCTGCAGAGGCTTGGGCTGGACGCATGTGTAACAGAGAGCTAGCTCCAGCCCAAAGTTTCTTCCTGAAAATGTCGACATCTCCCCCTCAACTCACAAGGCAATCAGCATTTGCGGGACCCTGCTTGGCCCTCCCCAATGCAGAACTCTAGTGGGGACCAAAGTATAGTGATGTTCACTGAATCCAAGTCATCTATATCGTATGTAGCGCCGAGAAGGAAAAAAAACCAACAATGAAACATTCCATTGATTTTAAGATATACTTCATAGAAGCTACAATATGAAAAAATTGCATTTTAGAATTGATGAAAACAGAGCACCATTACTACATGCAAACAGCAGGAAGAAAAGAGAAGCGATCAGAGGAGAACGTTCACATGTTCCACCAATGCATCTACGTGCCATGTACTCTGCCCTCCCTCTTCTGACAATGGGTGAACTGCCCACGCCCCCATCTACACCAACCCCTGCACCTATGAACTGGGTCCCATCCCCTCTCAACAACTTAAGGACACGTCGTTCCAGCAATCCCCACTCCTCTCCTCTGCATGGTTAATTTTTCCTCTCATTTGTTTCCACTGCCTAGAACTATGAAATAATGTCTTCCTTCTTGATATCTCTCCAATTCCATTCTTGGTTGCATTTTACACAAAATTCCTTAAAAGAGATGTGCACTCTTACCTTCTCCTCTCCTCCCACATGTTTCCTTGAACCCTGATGGGAACACCAGCCTTCAATCCCCATTGCTCCATCTAAACAGGTTTCTGTCTAGGTCCCCAGTGACCTTCCATTGCCAAATCCAAGGGTTGACCCTAGTCCTTAGCTTACTCCTCTCTCAGCAGCAATTGGCTTCCAAGATGCTACTCTCTCCTGGTTCCCCTCCTCCCCTCCCTGGTCATCCTCCATACACTGGCATTCCCTGAGGACCACACCTCTTTTCTACCTGCCCCCAATGCCCTGGTGATCTCACCCAGTCCCGTGGCTTTAATTACCATCCTCACTTTAATAACAACGGTCTCCAGCTCTGGCCTCTCTTCTGAACTCAGGGCTTGTATCTCCTGATAGGCAACTCAAACTAATATGTCCAAAACCAAACTTTCTAATTCTAACCTCCAGAAATCTTCTCCATCTTAATTAGTAATTCTTTCCAGTTATCCTGGCCAAAAACCTTAGAATTCAAACCATCCTTGACTATTCATCCAATCCATCAACAAATCCTTTTGGATTTCAAAACCTCCAGAATAAGATCGCATCTCACAACTTCCGCTTGCTGCCACCCTAGCCCAAATTCCCATTCTCTTTTACCTGAGCTGTCGCAATAGTCTTCTACTGCTTTCCCTTTGGCCACTCTGTCTCCAGCATTCTATTTCCCGCTCAAAAGCCAGAGTGATCCTTTAAAAGGACACCAGAAAAAAAAAAAAAAAAAGACACCAGACCCTGAACTGTCTTTGTTCAAACTCTCCAAGGCTCTCGTCTCAGGCAGAGGAAAGCCTTTCCCGCAGGGTCTAGCTCCTGGCCTCTCCCCTCTCTTAGTCGGCTCCAGCCACACGGGCCTCCTTGCTATTTCTAGAATACACTGAGCACCCTCCCACTTGGGTTTCTTCTTCCCCCACCATGATTGAGCCATGTACTCACCGCCTCACCGCTGCAGGTCTTTGATCCACTGTCACTTTGTCAGTGTGGCCTCCCCTGATGTCCTCCACACAATGGCCCTCCCCAATGTCACCCCGCCCCCTACCCTGCTTTCTTTTCCTGTACATGTCATGCCCTCACATATTGTACATCTATGTGTTGTTTTGGGGCTGACTGTGGCCCCCACTTGCACGTCAGCTCCATGAAGTCAGGAATTTTGTTCACCGCTGTATCCTCAGCACCTCAGACACCACGTGGCACATGGAGACGCTCCAAGAAGATTTACGGAGCGACCTCTGATGCTGAAGAAAACTTTCTTTATGCAGAAATGTTAGGAGCATGACTAGTTTTCCTATTTCTTTCTACAACTAGGTCACTGGGAGTTAAAAGAATAGCATATAGGGCTTCCTTGGTGGTGCAGTGGTTGAGAGTCCGCCTGCCGATGCAGGGGGACACGGGTTCGTGCCCCGGTCTGGGAAGATCCCGCATGCCGCGGAGCGGCTGGGCCCGTGAGCCATGGCCGCTGAGCCTGTGCGTCCAGAGCCTGTGCTCCGCAACGGGAGAGGCCACAACAGTGAGAGGCCCGTGTACCGCAAAAAAAAAAAAAAAAAAGAATAGCATATACAGAAGTGTTTCCTGGAAGTCACCTGAAAACACAGAAAACAGCTGCCCTGTTAATCTTACAAAAGGATCTTGTCTGAAAGCATGTGTTCATGGCCTGAGTGTGCTTGTGCAACAGAGGAGTCCGGCCAGGCTTCAGGGGTCACTGAAATGACCAGAGGGTGTTGCAGCCAAGGACCTTCTTACCCTCCCTCGCCTACCCCCACACCCTTGCCCCCTTCGTCTCTGCCTATAGGGCCCTGACCGTCCTTGCTCAACTTCTCTCTCCCTTTCCCCACTGGGTCTCCCTCTTTGCACCCTCGGCTCTTTACCAGACCCTTCTTAAGCCATTTATAAGCTTATGTGGCCCCATCTGGACCTGTCTGTCTCCTCCCCAACAAGCCCCTCTCCCCAACCAAGACTGTGAAGCATTTGAAGGCTGGGGTTGCGTCTGACCTATCTTTGTACCCCTAACACCTAACACAGTGCCTGGCATATCATGACTGAATGAACTCTCCACTGTTGACAGGCTGGCTTTTTCACAATTTCCCAGAGACAGGCTGAGCTTATTCTTGGCAAAGCTTTGCTCATGCCATGCTCTCCAACCAGTATTCCCTACCCTCTCATTTCTACACACACACACACACACACACACACACACACACACACACACAGAGCTATCCTTTGATAGCTAACTCTTAGTTAAGCAGAATATTTCAGCTCAAAAAGTATTTATTGTCTATTTACAACATTCTAATACTGTACTCAATGGTTGATAAAGGTAATTTGTGGTTGATTCGTTGGCATAAGTTTCATCAAATACTATTTTCTTCGTGAGGCCTTTCTTTATAATTCCAAGCGATGCACATCTGTCCCCTGTTGGCAGACACACTGCATGGAGGGTTGGTTTGAGAGAGAGGTCGTAAAGCACTGCCATGTGGTGATGCGGTGGGGTGTAAGGGCTGGGGTCAGACCTTCTGGTTCAAACCCAGATTTCCTACTTACTAGCTGTCTGGCCTTGGCCCAATAACTGTCTATCTGAGCATCTGTTCCCTCATCTATAAAATAGGGATAATAATAACCTCCTTCAGAGGGCTGTTGGGAAGATTTAATGAAAGCACACAGAAAAAAAGAAAGCACATAGATCATGATCAATGAACAATAGCTGTTATTATCTCACAGTTTAAGCCTTTGGTATGATTTACTACTTTATGTGGTACTGTGTTTCATTTTCTAATTCTGTCATATATGTAAATTCTCTCTTTTTTTTTTTTTGGTGATACGCGGGCCTCTCACTGTTGTGGCCTCTCCCGTTGCGGAGCACAGGCTCCGGACGCGCAGGCTCAGCGGCCATGGCTCACGGGTCTAGCCACTCCACGGCATGTGGGATCTTCCCGGACCGAGGCACGAACCCGCGTCCCCTGCATCAGCAGGCGGACTCTCAACCACTGCGCCACCAGGGAAGCCCTGTAAATTCTCCCTTAAATGGCAGTTCAAGTTCCTGGAAGGCACGGATCATAAACAAACAGGCCTAGAATGAACAGAGAGGCATTAAGTTGTTCTAATTACGAGTTAATTCATGGTTCCCAAAGCTGTATCTTTTTTACTACTTGGCAGGTCATTTTCTCAGACTAGGGTTAGGGAAGAGAGGTAGGCATTTCATATACGGTTACATAAACAATTAGGTATTTGTAAGTCATAGCTGATGGGAGTGTGTTGTGTGGGAGAGTGTAAAGGAACCCTTTGGCCCAGAGCTGCCTTCTTTTCCTAATCAGCTGGAACGATTAATTAGAAGCAATGCTACATAAGGCATAAACCTACAAAAAGGCTTGGCCTTGGTTCTCCATGCTGGTTCTGCCTTTGTCTAGCTGTGTTACTTTGGGTAAGTTATTTAACCTCTGCTTCCTTATTTGCAGAGTGAAGATGATGATAATAGTCTCACCTCCTAGGGTTATAGTAAGAATTAAATGTTAAGTGCCAGACACACAGTTAAGGGCTCAATATGTGATTATTTTTATGACAACTGCTTTGTTTATTTGCTCCAGTTCTGGGGCAGGTCTTAGGGCCGGGCCACCAGTGGATGTGTTTTAACACTTCCAGGCCACAGAAGGGACCTGTTTGAGGGTCACACAGGTGACAGAAGCTTGCCTTGTGCCAGGAGTGTCCCCTGTCCTGAGGGGATGCCCAGACATTGCCAACTACTCCTCCATTAGGGGGTAGCTGGGGCACAAGAAAAACTTCTATTGCTATTATTTTATTTGCATTTCTCAAATTAATCTTGCATGGGAATCAGAATTTTATTTTTAATTTTTTAAATTATTATTTAGTTTCTTTTTTTTTTTTTGAATTTTTTTTTTGAATTATTTATTTTTGGATGCGTTGAGTCTTCGTTCCTGTGCACGGGCTTTCTCTAGTTGCTGCGAGTGGGGGCAACTCTTTGTTGCAGTGCTCGGGCTTCTCATTGCAGTGGCTTCTCTTGTTGCAGAGCTCGGGCTCTAGGCGCACGGGCTTAGAATTTGTGGCTTGCGGGCTCTAGAGCGCAGGCTCAGTAGTTGTGGCGCACGGGCTTAGTTGCCCCACGGCATGTGGGATCTTCCTGGACCAGGGCTCGAACCTGTGTCCCCTGCATTGGCAGGCGGATTCTTAACCACTGTGCCCCCAGGGAAGTCCCAGGAATCAGACTTTTAGAGCAGCAAGAGCTCTTGGGGCATGATCTCTGAGAGGTGATAAAGGCACAGGCATTGGGGTCAGACTGAAGCTAAGCCCGGCACTGACCGTCCCCAGGGGGCGACCTAGGGTGAGGACCCAAGCTCTCTGGCTCCTGCTGTTCAGAGTGGGAGCTTGTTAGACATGCAGAATCTCAGACCTGCTGAATCAGGACCTGAATTTTAGCAAGATCCAAAGGCAGTTCATAGAACTTTAAGGTTTGCAAAGCTGTGATCTAACCCCTCACTCTTCTCTTCTATAAGACTGGGTGAACAGTTAAATGAGAAATGAATATCCTAGCACAGCGCCTGTTAGAGTTATTAGCTGTCTCTCTTTTATCCATAGCATCCTTCAATTTCCCTTTTATAACATGCATCTTAATGGTTTATAATTGCCTGCTTACCTGTCTCCTTCATCAGAATGGGGATTGTCAGGGCTTCCCTGGTGGTGCAGTGGTTGAGAGTCCACCTGCCGATGCAGGGGACGCGGGTTCGTGCCCCGGTCTGGGAAGATTCCACATGCCACGGAGCGGCTGGGCCCGTAAGCCATGGCCGCTGAGCCTGCGCGTCCGGAGCCTGTGCTCCACAACGGGAGAGGCCACAACAGTGAGAGGACCGCGTACCGCAAAAAAAAAAAAAAAAAAAAGAAGCTTCCAGTTCAAGTCAGAATGGGGATTGTCAGATCAGAGAATGTATTTATTATGTTCACTGCTGTATACTCAATGTCTGTCACTGAGTAAGAGCCACGCATTAAGGGACTGACTGACTAACTGAATGAATGAATGAGGTCCAGGACTATCTCCTGCCCATTCTCTGTGACACACCCAACTCAGGCACATTGCTTTACACTGCATGCTCAGTGACAATAAGCCAATGACCTTATCCAACCTCCTCATTTTATAGATGAAGAAATTGATGCTCAAAGTACTGGTTAAGTAACTTGCCGAGGGCACCCATATCTGTATGTTACCCACCTCTGGGCACTCGCAAGTGCAGTCTTCTCTGTGACATCTTTATTTTAAACATCTCCCATAGGTAACAGCTGTTTAGATGACTATCCTTCTGACTTGGAGGTGGAGTGACTGCCTTCTTTTTTAGAACTAACATATTTAGAACTAATCCACTTGACAGATGCGTTGCTTTCTGTGGTTAAGAGAGGGATTTTATTAGGGCTGCCTACTTATTTATTTTATATGTATTTATTCTAGATATATATGTATATATTGCTGTCTAGTGCAACAGCATTTCTATCATTTCTTTTTTTTTTTTTTGGCCAAGCCACACAGCTTTCAGGATCTTAGTTCCCTAACCAGGGATCGAATCTGGGCCCCCAGCAGTGGAAGCGCAGAGTCTTAACCACTGGACCACCAGGGAATTCCCTATCATTACTGTTTCTAAAACAGCAGAATATCTGATTGATATTGACTCAGCTTTGCTAAGCTGCTATCATTGCTTTCTCCTAATTTGCCTTTACGTTACTGTTATGCATTTACCCTCAGGTCTACCTTTGTAGAACAGTATTAATTCGCCTATTAACTCACAAAATAAGGAAAACCCAACAGCCAACAGTGCTAATACTGGTAAGCCCACTGCCCACTTAACCTTGAAATGTGGCACCAGAAGAATGTAGCTCTTCTACTTGCCTGTTATATACCAGATATTTACGAGATCTCTACAACTTTGCCAGCATGTCATTGAATTCAGTTATCAGACTTCTTACATTATCCTTCTAAATTAAATATAAATCAGTTCCTTGATGTTTTCATTTGCTTTTCCATTCACTAGAGGACCCAGGGGGAGAATAAAATATGGGGGTTCCAGGAGGGGAAGCTTCAGGGCAAGGGAAGGAGGAAGCAGATGGGAAAGAGGAAGAAGACAGGTGGGAATGAAGAAGATGAACCTGAAAGAGGAAGCTGAGGAGAATACAGGGAAGAGGCGATGAATGCAAAAGGTATAAGATTATTTTTATATAATTATTTAACCATGTACAGTATGCATAAAAAAGCCTGGAGGAAATACACCAATATGATAACCGTAGATCTCCACTCTTAACTGCTGTGTAACGTACGGTGCTCTAGGGCAGGCAAGGTGCCGTTCTCTACCCCATCCACGTCGGCTCGGCCACATGGCTTGCTCTGGCCAATGGAGTGTGAGTGGCAGTTCCACTACACTAGTTTCAAGTGAAGCCCTCAAGAGGCATCATGTTTTTCTGCCTACCCTCTTGCATTCTTGTGATCTCCCATGGGGTGCTGGTCTGAGGAAAATGAGGAGACACATGCAGGTGATCAGACTTAAACCAACTCAGCCTGAACCCAAGCCCAGCCCAGCTCAGCTGAGAACCCAGAGCCTCACTGGACCCAGGAAAGAGAAAATTAATGTTTGTTGCTGTCGACTGTTTAGATTGTGAAGTTGTGTGGCAAAGACGGATTCATTCTGATCATCTCTGAATGATGGAATAGTTGATGGTTATTTTCTTCCTTATTGTTTTCCGTATTTTCCAAGTATATTTGAATGAGCTTGCTTTACTTTTAGAGGAAAATAAATAAATAAAGCATGAGGAAACATGCATTTCCTTCCAAGTCCTTCACTATTATAATACAAGATCAAACTTATCTGAACTGTACACACAAATATAATTTATAAGACTGTTAAGGCAACTTCAAAAACACCAGTATACTGATTCATATGGGTTTTTCTCTCACATTCCTCTCTCTGCACAGTTAACAATGAAGTTCACATGTCTATTGTCTTAACATATATTCTTCGTGTTTTGAAAAAAGCAGCTGTTTCTGAGGTTGTGTTTTAGGATCTGATTACATCACACACAAAGGCAAGCTCAGGGGCCTGGGAGATCCTATTCAGTTTGAGAGAATTAACACAAAGCTAATTCTCTGTCAAGGGTTGAACCAACCCCTTCCTTTCCCATCATTCTTTTTTTTTTCTAAGTTTTGGCTGCACTGGGGCTTCGCTGCTGCCGGCAGACTTTCTCTAGTTGCAGTGCGCGGGGGCTACTCTTCGTTGTGGTGCACAGGCTTCTCACTGCGGTGGATTCTCTTGTTGCGGAGCACAGGCTCTATGTGCATGGGCTTCAGTAGTTGTGGCATGTGGGCTCAGTAGCTGTGGCTCACGGGCTCTAGAGCGCAGGCTCAGTAGTTGTGGTGCACGGGCTTAGTTGCTCTGCGGTATGCGGGATCTTCCTGGACCAGGGCTCGAACCCGTGTCCCCTGCATTGGCAGGTGGATTCTTAACCACTGCACCACCAGGGAAGTCTCTCCCATCATTGCTTGGTCAGGATAATATTTTTGCTTTACTGATTCTTCTCATTCATTATGGGATGTAGGGAGGCAAGAATAAAATAAAAGGGGCAAGGGGACTTCCCTGATGGTCCAGTGGTTAAGACTCCGCACTTCCACTGCAGGGGGTGTGCATTCGATCCCTGGTCGGGTAACTAAGATCCTGCATGCCGAACGGTGTGGCCAAAAATAAAATAAAAGAATTGCTTTATAAGTGGTTTAAAAATTAATAAACAGGGGCTCCCCTGGTGGCGCAGTGGTTGAGAGTCCGCCTGCCGATGCAGGGGACACGGGCTCGTGCCCCGGTCCGGGAAGATCCCACATGCCGCGGAGCGGCTGGGCCCGTGAGCCATGGCCGCTGAGCCTGCGCGTCCGGAGCCTGTGCTCCGCAGCGGGAGAGGCCACAGCAGTGAGAGGCCCGCGTACCGCAAAATAAATAAATAAATAGGGGCAGGAAAGGAACCTCAAAGAACATATGGAGGGGAAAGAGGAAGAAGACTGATGCGGATGAATACAATGAATCAGAAAGAGGAAACTGATGAAAAGCAGAGAAGTGGGGAAACAAGGCAGTGGGTGAAATGGGAGGGGCTGGGGCTGCTGGAGGAGAACTAGTCAGAGTGGCTTCAGACACTTGGTGTCGCCTGGTTCCTCACTGTCCATACCTGCACTCACTGTCCACATTTGTACTAAGCCAGTGCCACAAAGCCAAACTCTCCCTGACCTTCCAGCCCTCCCCAGCCTGACCCTCCCCTCTTTCCTCCAATAACTCACCTCTCCCACCTCTGCCCCCCGCATCCCGACTCAGTCACCCTGTGTCTGCCTTCCTGTGTTCTCGGTCAGTTTGTTCTGCTTCCAAAATTCTCTCCAGTTCCTCTTGGTCCTTCCAAATTCTGACCGTCCTTCAAGGCCCCATGCAAGCCTTGAAGCATTCCCAGCCCACACTGAGGTCACCCTTCTCTGAACTCTGGCCCAGGTCTCTCCCCTGAGCTCCAGCCTCATAAATCTGATCTCCCCCTTGGTATCTAGTAGTATCTCAAATGTGTCAGACTTTTCCAAACCCTACATTAGGATGTAAGCTCTACGAGGCAGAGATTGGGTTTGGTTTGTTCATTGCTGTATCCCAGTGCCCAGAAGAGTGCTTGGCACTGAACAGGCACTCAATAACTATTAGTTGAATGCACCCCAGTGTTCATAGCAGCATTATTTACAATAGCCAAGATATGGAAGCAACCTAAGTGTCCATCAACAGATGAATGGGTAAAGAACATGTGGTATATACAGATACAATGGAATACTACTCAGCCATAAAAATGAACAAAATTTTGCCATTTGCAGCATGGATGGACTTGGAGGGCATTATGCTAAGTGAAATAAGTCAGACAAAGAAAGACAAATACTGTATGATTTCACTTATATGTGGAATCTAAAAAATACAACAAACTATTGAATTTAACAAAAAAAGCAGCAGACTCAGATATAGAGAAAAAATTAGTGGTTAGCAGTGGGGTGAGGGAAGGGAAGGGGGCAATACAGGGGTGGGTGAGTGGAAGGTAGAAACTATTGGGTGTAAGATAGGCTCAAAGATGTATTGTACAACACAGGGAATATAGCCAGTATTTTGTAATAACTGTAAATGGAAAGTAACCTTTAAAAATTATATAAACACTTTTTAAAAATAACTATTAGTTGAATAAATAAATGAACTCCTACAGCAGCAACAGCCAGGAGGACATAATTTGCTTCTCTTGCATTGCGTAGCATCACTCTTTAATTGGGTATGTTTTATCTGTACATCTGGATGGGGAACAGGCTCTGAGTCTTTTCCGACTCCTTTGCCCCTGCAGTGGCCTGCCAGCACCACCTGAGCATGCAGAGGGAGCTCAACCCAGGCTGACCTTGATTAGAGACAAAGGCCTTTCAGTGCTTGAGTCCTGTTGCCCTGTAAGTCCCTGTGAGGCTGAAAGCAGGGGTTCTGATTGGCTGTCAGTGACATCACACTCCTGGCACCCTTTCTCCCCAGATGCACGTCTGCTTTACCTTAGTGCCCCATTTCACAACAGCAACAAGACACAACAGGAAGCAAATGTCTAGAGCTGTTCCATCCACTCCAATTTCAGGGTTTTTCACAGCATCACTCTGACAACAAAGCATCTCCACATCAGTTCCGTGGGCTTCATGGGGAACTTTTTCCCACCAGAGTTATCGCTGTGGGTGGAGCAGACTTTGTGTTCTACCTTATTTGCTTTCTATATGGAACTGCTATTGGAATGACTAATAGTCACATCATCGCTACGTTAGGAAGCAATTATCTGAAAACAAATTCATTTCCTGAGTCATCCAGTTTATTTAGCATGCATCCCTCTCTCTCTCTCTTTTTTAAAAAAATTATCTCAGCAGGAGAGAAATACAAACTTCCTGTAGTACCTCCTGCTGTATTTGTCAGGAGATTATATACCCTGTTTAGATGGATTAGCAGAGGTATTACTTTTGCCTGTGTTACTCAGTCTGTCCCATTCTAATCCTGAATGTATTTTCAAAAGCAAATGGTTTTCAGGATTAACTTCTTTGCCTTTCACTCCTTTGTGTGATAGATGACTAATGCTGCTGCATTCATTAACTCACCAACTGCCTGGCTTGGTTTTTGCCTTTTTCTTTCCTTCTTTTCTTTTTTCTGTTTTCCTTCCTTCCTTCCTCCCTCCTTTCCTTCCTCCTTTTCTCCTTTCCTTCCTTCCTTTTCTTCTCCTCTCTTTTTCTTTTCTTTTCTCTTCTCTCTCCTTTCCTTCCATTTTCTTTGAAAGATATGAATATTTGTTTTAGAGATACGAATACTTTCATATTTTCTTCAAATTCTGTATGAGTTTCCTGTGGCTGCTATAACAAATTACCACAAACTCGGAGGCTTAAAACAACAGAAATACATTCTCTCACAGTTATGAAGGGCAGAAGCCTGAAATCAGTACCCCTTGCTGGAGATCAAGGTGTCGGCAGGATGGTTCCCCTTGAGGAAGCTCTAGGAGAGAATCTGTTCCTTGTCTCCTCCAGCCCGTGGTGGCCAGTGGCATTCCCTGGTCTGTGCCCTCATCACTCCAGCCTCTGCCTCCGTGGTCACAGCGCTGGCTCCTCTTCTGTATGAGTCTCATTTCTCTTTGCCTCTCTTGTGTAAGGACACCTGTGATGGCCCACCTGGATAACCCAGAATAACTTCTCCATGGCAAGAACATTAACTTAATCACATCTGCAAAGACCCTCTTTCCTTAGAAAGTAACATTTACATGTGTCGGGGGTTAAGATCTGATATCTTGGGGGCCATCATTCAGCCCACCACACTTTCCAATCCCTGCTTCCCACAGCGCACAGAATAGTTTGCATCTACGTGAAAAGGTTGGTGGAGAAAGATAAGAAAGAGCAAATCTAGAGGAAGGAGAAGACAGTTCAGTGTTTCCTTGTTTGCTAATTCCTTCCCGTGGCGCGGGGCCCTCCTGGCATGGGTTCCAGCTTCCTAAGGAAATGTGGGACAGTGCGAGGTGCTCTACCCTGCGAGCTGGTGGGCGGAATGGTGGGAGGCCCAGATAGTCCCTTCTTCTTCCTTGGAAGCCAGGGCACTGACGTATGACACAGGCTCATCCAATCAGTTATTCTCACTCAGGGGCTCTGACTTTTGAGGGTGTGGCACAGGGATGTCTGGAGAACTGGAGATTATTATTATTTATTTTATTTATTTATTTTTGGCTGTATTGGGTCTTCGTTTCTATGCGAGGGCTTTCTCTAGTTGCAGCGAGCGGGGGCCACTCTTCATCGCGGTGCGCGGGCCTCTCACTATCGTGGCCTTTCTCGTTGCGGAGCACAGGCTCCAGACGCACAGGCTCAGTAGTTGTGGCTCACGGGCCTAGTTGCTCCGCGGCATGTGGGATCTTCCCAGACCAGGGCTCGAACCCGTGTCCCCTGCATCGGCGGGCGGACTCTCAACCACTAGACCACCAGGGAAGCCCGGGAAGCCCCTGGAGATTATTTCCAGGTCAGCAGCGTCAAGGGTCAGGAGCAGCGCCCACCAGCGTCCAGTGGCAGCAGTCTCCCTCCGGGGCTCCTGCTGCGGCAGGATCTGGCTGAGTTCTCCCTCCGCCGTTCACCCCCGGTGGTTCCTGCTCAATTTTCCAGCCCGGTTCTCCCACAGTCCTACGCATTCTGTGAGCTACCACTGAACACCCTGCATTCCTTTTCTGCTGAAGTGAGCCCGAGTCGGTCTCTGTTGTTTGTAACCACATGCCCTCCCTGACTTAGAAACAGCCAGCTCCAAAGCTCTCTTTTTAGAAAGCGTGGCAGCTCTTTCACTCAAGGGGAGGACTCTCACTTGACGACAATGCAGGCAATGAGGGTAAGGGTCTGCGATGTCCATGGCAGGACTGTTGGGAACCACCCAAATGTCTGGGTGATAAAAAAAAGTGCCTTCACGTTATGAATTACTGTGCAGAATTTAAAAAGAAAGAAATGTGTACAGTTCTCAACTATTGGATTATGACCCTTTTAAAAAAATATTGTAGGGTTTCCCTGGTGGCGCAGTGGTTGGGAGTCCGCCTGCCGATACAGGGGACGCGGGTTCGTGCCCCGGTCTGGGAGGATCCCACATGCCGCGGAGCGGCTGGGCCCGTGAGCCATGGCCGCTGAGCCTGCGCGTCCGGAGCCTGTGCTCCGCAGCGGGAGAGGCCACAGCAGTGAGAGGCCCGCGTACCGCAAAAAAAAAAAAAAATTGTAATGCCCTTTTTCCTATCCTGAAATGAAATTCATCAGTAACTTACCTATTTATATAATTTTAAAAGGCCAATACAATATAAAGGGAAAATTATATATAATTATTTGTGTATAAAATAATAGAAATTATTAAAGGAAACAACTTGTATATATAAATGTGGACTTCAACATGTAAATGCATACGTATGACAACATCAGAGGACCCCACAAATTTACAACACCGAGAACTACATTCCAGTGAATGACAAATGCAGATTGCAGAACCAGGCATAGAATACAATTAAATGCCTTCCATAAAACAAGCTACAGATGCATATCTACCTACATGTCGATGTATGTACAGAAAGGGAACCAAGAAGAATAAAGTGCTGGGGGAGTGGTGAGGAGGAATGAGGGACTTTCACATTTGTCCTCTTTTTGTATCCTTTGTGTCTTTAATAAAATTAATGTGTTACTTTTGTCATTAAAAAAAAAACCAGAAAAGGAAAGAAGGTGATCAGAGTGGCATTGTGTGCCTCGAGCTGTGTGGAAAAGAGCCAGATCAGAGCAAGTGGAGAAGGGAAGGGCTGGGCTAGTTTGCAATGGAGATTCTGCAGCTCCAGGGAGGAGAACACTTTGATTGTTTTCTGTCGTGGTCATTAGAATGAGGTAGGCGATTAGTGGCCATGTGATCTTGTGCAAGGTCACCTGCCAGGTGTGCTATCCGGGGGTCAAGGAGCTTCCTTCTTTATAGCATCACAGTGTTGTTTGTGTTGCCATTACTGCATACCTGGGTGGAAACATCTTACCTGTGGAGGTGGCAGCTGACGCCAAACAGCCAAGTATCCAGGTGCTCCTGCCGCCATCACCCAGGGCTCTTTGACTGTAAATCACTTGCACTGTGGCAATCTTCGAGCCCAATACCTGGAGGGCCTTTATTCTTTGGTTTCTTCAACTGACATTGACTGCAAAGCTAAGTAAAACACTTAACTTGTTTGCTGAAATCCAAAAGCATTGGAAAGAGCATTGGGTTTAAATTCCTGCTCTACAACTTAACAACTATTCTCTGAGCTTTCCTTTCCTTGTCAGTAAAATAAGGAAACTATATTTACTTCATAAGGTCTGTTAGGAGTAACAAAAAAGATAGTGTATGTCAAGCCCAAATTTTAAAAATTGAAGAGGAATTTCAGCTGCTGGCCACCATGAGGAAGACAGAATCTGGAGCTTGAGTTCAGCCAGGTTAACTGCCCGCTAAACCAACATCCGGAACCTCAGAGGAACATAACAGAGATTCGGAATCTTTACACTTCACAGTTGTATGGGTCTGGGTTCTCCAGAGAAACAGAACCAAGAGGATATGTAGTAAGGAAATGACTCCCACAGTTATGCAGGCTGAGACGTCCCAAGATCTGCAGTCAACAAACTGAAGACCCAAGAAACCTGATGGTGGGAATTCCCTGGTGGTCCAGTGGTTAGGACTCGGTGCTTTCACTGCTGTGGCCCAGGTTCATTCTCTGGCCGGGGACAAAGATACTGCAAGACATGTGGTGTGGCAAAAAAAAAAAAAAAAAAAAAAAGCTGATGGTGTAGTTCCAGTCTGAGTGAGTCTGAAGGGCTGAGAATCAGGAGAGCTGATGGTGTCAGCTCTAATCTGAGTTTTGGGTCCAGAGGAGAAGACTGATGTCCCAGCGAGAAGACAATCATGGAGTGAATTCTGCCTTACTCTGCCTTTTTGTTGTATTCACGCCTTCAATGAATTGCATGAGGGCCACTTACGCTGGGGAGGGCAATCTCCTGTGCTCAGTCTACCCATTCAAATGTTAAACTCTTCCACAAACACCCTCAATAATGTTTAACCAAATATCTCGAGCTCTGTGGCCCAGTCGAGCTGACACAGAAAATTAACCATCACCACACTGCCTAGGATAAAATCCAGAATCTTCAGCAGATGGGGGAGGGCGGGTAGGGGAGGTTTGTTACGGTGAAGATCTTGGGTTTCACCTGTGACCTACTGAATCAGAATCGTTGCTTAAAGAAATCTGTGTTTTTAAGAAGTTCCCCAAAGGCTTCTGATTTATATTATAGTCAAAGTACTGCTGCTTTAGATTCTGACAAGATTTGGCAATATGGACCTAGCACCCAATCTGAAGGATGTTAGAATCACAGTAATAATCACAAGTGGTATATGGACCATTTTCAAGTGGGAACCGGGAGTATATGTGGGATATAAGTGTTGATCTACCACAGGGCAGAAACCAATCTGAGTGAGTAATGTTCCAGGGCACACTCCCTCACTCTCCTGCACTGTAGAGTAATTTCACAGACTTCTGTTCAGAGTCCAGATGACAAAGGACACTGCTGGATTGTCAGTGTTCTTGGGTGAGTCATTCTTGCTTACAAATTCCTCTTCCTCCTCAAACCTGCTTCCTTCCACTTTCCTGAGGGTTGAGGGTGGTTTTTTTCTTTTTTAAATCATACTCATATTCCACAAATAGGGACCTTTTAATCTATCTTACTACCAAGATTTCCCTCTCCCCACCCACTTGTGTGTGTGTGTGTGTGTTTCTGAACTTTGGAAAGCTTTTTTAAAGTTCTCTGTGATGTAATAATCTTTTCTATTTCCCATAGTGACTCCCGCCTTTAACTGTATACATATACTTATTTTTTTTAATGTATGTAAAATTGTTGACGTGTTATTTACCTATAAAAAGTGCACATATGCAGTGTCATGAATTTTTACGAAGTGAGATTACACATATAACCAGAGTCCAAATCAAGAAGAGAACACCATGGAACCTTGGAAGACCCCACCCCCAGGGTCTCTTCCAGTCATTGGTCTCCACAAGGGTAACAACTGTTCTAACTTCTCGGAGGAATGATTCGTTTTGTCTGTTTCTAACTTCCGAACTTTGTGTAAGTGGAATCATAGTCTCTGGCTTCTTCTGCTCCTTGTCTTGTTGGGAGAGTCCCCCATGTGGTCGCTGGCAGTTATAGCTCCTTCCTCCTCACTGCCGTATACCATTCCATTTTGTGTATATACCACCAGTTATTTCTCCATCTTATTTTTAGTGGGCATTTGAGTTTCCAGTTTTTGGCTATTGCAAATAGTGGGAAGCATAGCTTTTATACTAAGTTGGGGTTTTCAGAGAGAGTTAGATATTCAAGTTTAAAAAACAAATTCTGCTTGTGGCAAATCATAGAAACCAATGAACATTTCACAGATTCCTCTGCTCACCCTGAAAATGGCCCCCAGGGTTGGAAGTCATGAAAGGAGAGGGAAAAAGAAAAGAAGTCCAGAGGAGAGAATGATTTACAGTTCCCCCTGCCACCCCTACTTACTTCTCCAAGGCAACTCCTTGCCCGTCCTTCTAATTTAGCCTAAATCAGTAGCTTTTCAAAGCACCTGCTGGGCATCCAAATTGACCCATCTAGGGGCTCCATTGTTATCTGGCCAACAGACCAAGAGAGGGGTGGGTCGTTGGCCAGTTCAGTTAAAGCCCTGTAAAGTGCTATTCAGTGTTCTGACCTTTCCTCCAAGGGTCAGAAAAGATCTGTTTCCTTAGGATCAGGGAAGGTTTGAGCTGGAGGGACCTAAGGGCACATCTAGTCCAACCCCTTACTTGACAGACGAGGAGACTGAGTCCCAAACATCTGAAGGGCTCAAGGTCACACACGGAGTTATGAAGTGAGCTGGATGATGATTTGGAACCACACCTTCAGCTTCAGGGTTTTTATTTGTTTGGGTTTTGTTTTACTAGGTCACATGGTGGTTTCACGTTACTTTTCCATAATATTTTGCAATATGATGCTGGTTGCTTTACTTTTCTGATTTCTTGTATTTGGGGAGCTTCTCTCTGGTTAAAATGTTACTACCCTAGGGGATTCCCTGGTGGCGCAGTGGTTGAGAGTCCGCCTGCCGATGCAGGGGACGCGGGTTCGTGCCCTAGTCCAGGGAGGATCCCACATGCCGCGGAGCGGCTGGGTCCGTGAGCCATGGCCGCCGAGCCTGCGCGTCCAGAGCCTGTGCTCTGCAACGGGAGAGGCCACAACAGTGAGAGGCCCGCGTACCGCAAAAAAAAAAAAAAATGTTACTACCCTCTTCTACGCCTTTGTCATTTTGGTTTTGTTTTGTTTTCTATTTTACCTCCAGCATACAATCAGTATTAATATGGCCTGGATAGTGGAGGTGGAATCCATGTGCTGGCATCCCTTAGGAACAAGGAGTTTTCAATATTCAAACAATTAAAAAATTAATACTCCTTAAAGATGTGTGGTTATGAATATGTATATGTGCTCACAATATATTAATGCAAATTAGAGAACTGCATTGTATGCTCTGCTTTTGTAATATGTATTTCTATGCATACATGAAAAGGAAAGCTCTGGAAGGATATAAATGTTAATGTTTTTAATCAGGTTGATGGAATTATGGGTATTTTCATTTTCTTCTTTTAGAATTCTCGAACTTTTTACAATCAGGAAAAAACTGATAAAGGTAACAAAAACAAAATAATACTTTTCAAATGACACTCTCCACATTAGAGCCTCGCACCAACTTACAGTGGCTCTGGAATACAATTTTAGTGGCTAGATTGGAAAAACAAACAAGCCAACACTCTTATTAAAACTATGAAGCGGGTACTGTGTGCCATTTAACTGCTAGGAATCTGGGAAGTGTAGTCTTGGGCTGAGCAGCTACTTCCCAACCACAAATCAATCATTACGGAAGGTGAGAATGGATTTCAGTGGGAAAATGGCCTTGTAGGGCTTTGGCTTTAACTCTGAATGAGAGAAAAAGCCATTTGAGAATTGGTTGCAGACATTATATTTCACCCCTAAATACTTCAGCATGCATCTCCTAAAATAAGGACGCTGTACATAACCACAGTATGATTATTAGAACGTTAGCAATAATATTCAAATATCATTTAGTATCCAGTCCACATTCAAATTTTACCCAAATTGCTACATAAATAATTTTGGAAATCATATTTATTGATTAAAATATGTAAACAAATGCACATGGTGATCCAAGTGGAGTCCCCTTTCTCCAGCCACTACCTTCACCTAGAGCCTCTTTTAAAAATTTCACTTTGGAGTGCAGCCCAGGAAGATGCAGTTTTCCAGAAGGACAGTAGGGGGCTCCACATGCTCATTCTGCTCTTTGCCAACTCTGGTGATTTCCCTAGCTGGGAGTGGGTGCCCAGGAGTCTGGGTAATTCCCACTGTGTCACATGTGCCTGGGTGACTTCAGGGTACACTCAGGACCCCACAAGGTCACCAGTTTCCTTATGGGAAGTTATAAAGAATTCAAAGCAAAATTTATTTTTATTCCATTAAGGAGCCAGCACAAGCTATGCATCACTTTTTCTGGGTGATTTTCATAACTATGCTGTGAAATCAAATAAGCAGAAATTTATTGAGCTAAATACTTAAAGGCAATGACCATAGTAATTTCGAAGTTGGACGTACAAGTCAAATTGCCAGTAGTCAGCCATAATTCAACCATTATATACAAATTTTCAAAGTAGGGAGGGGTGTGGCCAAGATGGTAGAGTAGGAAGACCCTGAGCCCACCTCCCCCCAGGACCACACAAAAATTACAACTATTTACAGAGCAACTATCTATGAGAGCAACCTGAAGACTAGCAGAAAAGATTTTCCACAACTAAAGATAAAAAGGAGACACAACAAGACGGGTAGGAGGGGCAGAGATGTAGCATAGTCAAGACCCACACCTCCAAGTAGGCAACCCACAAACAGGAGGAAAATCATGCTTTCAGAGGTTCTCTCCAAGGCGTGAAGGGTCCAAGCCCCACATTGGGCTCCCCAGCCTGGAGGTCCTGCACTGAAACGATGAGCCCCTAGAACATCTGGCTTTGAACGCCATCAGGGCTTACGTATGGGAGAGCCAGAGGAGTGGCTCTGGAAAACAGAAACTTTGCTCTTAAAGGGCATGTGCAAAATCTCACACACTCCAAGTCCCAGTGCAAAGGCAGTAGTTTGAAAGGACCCTGGGTCAGGCACACTTGCTTATCTTAGAGAGCCTCCCAGAGAGGCAGAAGGCAACAGGAACTTGCCATGAGGACACAGATGCTGGTGGGGAACTTGTTCCACCATGAGGACACTGGTGCTGACAAGCAGTATTGTGGAGTCCTCCCTCTAACCTATTAGAGCCAGGGGCTTACCTGCCCACCAGTGGGCTGGCACCAGTCCCAGGACTCCCTGGGCCATGAAGCCAGCCATCCTGGGACCCAGCCCCACCCAGCAAAGAGCGAGCAGCCACCTCATGAAGCAGGGCTACACAGCCAGCCCCACCTACCAGTGTCCCCACTGTAGTCAGCCCCACCATAACAGAAGGGCCCACAGAGACCACACAGGGGACACTCTTGGAGCATTTAACTCTGGTGACCAGAGGAACATGTGTTGCTGGGCCCCATAGGATGTCTCTTACACAAGGCCACTTCTCCAAGTGGTTACATCTCCTGGAGATGTAACCAACCTACCTAATATATAAAAGTCAACACAGAGAATTGGCAAAATGAGGAGACAAAGGTGTATGTTCCAAAAGAAGGAACAAGACAAAATCCCAGAAGAAGAACTAAGTGAAGTGGAAACAAGGAATCTAACTGATAAAGAGCTCAGGGTAATGGTCATAAAGATGCTCAATGAATTCGAGAGAAGAATGGATGAAGCACAGTGGGAATTTTAACCAAGACTTAGAAAATATAAAGAAGAACCAAACAGAGGTGAAGAATACAATAACTGAAATAAAAAATACACTAGAAGGAATCAACAGTAGATCAAATGATACAGAGGAATGGATCCGCAAATTGGAAGATAGAGTAGCGGAAATCACCCAAGCTGAACAGAAGAAAGAAAAAAGAATTTTAAAAATGAGGGTAGTTTAAGAGACCTCTAGGACAACATCAAGCATACGAACATTCACATTATAGGTATCGCAGAAGGAGAATAGAGAAGGAAAGGGGCAGAGAAATTATTTGGAGATGCAATAGCTGAAAATTTCCCTAACCTGTGGAAGGAAACAGACATCCAGGCCCAGGAACCACAGAGAGTCCCAAATAAGAAAAACCCTAAGAGATACACACCAACACACGTTATAATTAAAATGGCAAAAATTAAAGAGAAAGTATTAAAAGCAGCAAGAGCAAAGCAACTAGTTACATACAATGGAGTTCCCATAAGGCTATCAGTTGGCTTTTCAGCAGAACTTTGGAGGCCAGAAGGGAGTGAGTGGCATCATATATTCATAGTGATGAAAGGAGAAAACCTACTACCAAGAATATTCTACCTGGCAAAGCTATCCTTCAGATTGGAAGGCGAGATAAAGAGTTTTATAGACAAGCAAAAGCTAAAAGAGTTCAGCACCATTAAAACAGCTTTACAAGAAATGTTAAAGGGAGTTTTCCAAGTGGAAAAGACTCAAAACTAAAAATATAAATATTATGAAAGGAAAAATCTCATTGGTAAAGGCAGACATACAGTAAAGGTAACAGACTGACCACTTATAAAGCTAGTAGGAAGGTTAAAATACAAAAGTAATAAAAATCATTTATATCCACAATAAGTAGCTAAGGGATACATAAAACAAAGAGGTATAAAATGTAATGTCAAAAACATTAAATGTTGGAGGGGGTGTAAAAATGCAGGGCTGGTAGAATGTATTCTAACTTAATAGACCATCAACTTAAAATAATCACATATATACATAGATTGCTTTATACAAGCCTCATGGTAACCACAAGCCAAAAATCTATAATAGTTACACACACAAAAAAGAGAAAGGAATTGAAACATAATACTAAAGACGGTCATCAAATTGAAAGGGAAGAGAGCAAAAGAAGAAAAAACCAAAAAAGAACTACAGAAGCAACCCAAAAAACAATTAACAGAATGGCAATAAGTACATACCTATCAACAATTACTTTCAATGTAAATGACTAAATGCTCCAATCAAAAGCCACAGAGCAGCTGAATGGATTAAAAAAATAAAACCCATATATATGCTGCCTACAAAGACTCACTTCAGATCTTAAGACACACAGCCTGAAAGTGAGAGGATAGAAAAAGGTAATCTATGCAAATGGAAAGAAAAAGAAAGCTGAGGTAGCAATACTTATTTCAGACAAAATAGACTTTAAAACAAAGACTATAATAAGAGACAAATTAGGACATTACATAAGGATAAAGGGATCAATCCAACAAGAAGATACAACAATTGTAAATACCTATGTACCTAACATAGGAACATCTAAATATATAAAGCAAATATTAACAAACATAAAGGGAGAAACTAACAGTAACACAATAATAGTAGGGGAATTTAACACCCTACTTATATCAATGGACAGAACATTCAGACAGAAAATCAATAAGGAAACACTGGCCTTAAATGATACATTAGACCAGAGGGACTTAGTGTGTGTGTGTGTGTGTGTGTGTGTGTGTGTGTGTGTGTGCATACATTCCACCCACAGGCAGGAGAATACACACCCATTTCAAGTGCACATGCAAGTGTCTCCAGGGTAAAGGTAAACCACAGGCTAGGCCACAAAACAAGTCTCAATAAATTTAAGAAGATTGAAATCAGACCAAACATCTTTTTCAACCACAATGCTATGAGACTAAAAATCAACTACAGGGACTTCCCTGGTGGTCCAGTGGTAAAGAATCTGCCTTCCGATGCAAGGGACGCGGGTTCAACCCCTAGTCAGGGTACTAAGATCCCACATGCAGCGGGGTAACTAAGCCTGAGTGCCACAGCTACTGAGCTTGCGTGCCTCAACAGGAGAGCCCGTGTGCCACAACTACAGAGCCCACATACCCTGGAGCCTGTGCGCCACAACTAGAGAGAGAAAATCTGTGCGCCACAAATAGAGAGAAGCCCGTGTGCCACAGTGAAGAGCCTGTGCCTCAATGAAAGATCCCCTGTGCCTCAATGAAGACCCCACATGCCACAACTAAGTCCCAATGCAGCCCCCCACAAAAAAATTATTTAAAAAAATCAACTACAGTTGACCCTTAAACAATGCAGGTTTGAACTGCATGATCCACTTACACACATAGATATTTTTCAATAGTATATAGCACAGTGCTCCACGATCTGTGGTTGGTTGAATCTGCAGATGCAGAGGAACTGCAGATATGGAGGACTGACTATAAATTATACATGAATTAATCCCCATGTTGTTCAAGGGTCAACTGTACAAAAAAGTAACTACAAAAAAACACAAACATGAGGATGCTAACAATAAACAATGGGCCACAGAGGGAATCGAAGAAGAAATTTAAAAATACCTGGAGACAAACAAAAATGGAAACACAATGATCCAAAACCTATGGGACACAGCAAAAGCAGTTTTAAGAGGGAAGTTTATAGTGCTACAAGTCTACCTCAGGAAACAACAAAGATCTCAAATAAACAATCTAATCTTACATCTAAAGGAACTAGAAAAAGAACAAACAAAACCCAAACTTAGGAGAAGAAAAGAAATAATAAAGATCAGAGCAGAAATAAATGAAATAGGGCTTCCCTGGTGGCTCAGTGGTTAAGAACCCACCTGCTAATGCAGGGGACATGGGTTCAAGCCCTGGTCCGGGAAGATCCCACATGCCATGGAGCAACTAAGCCTGTGCACCACAACTACTGAGCCCATGTGCCACAACTACTGAGCCTGCGCTCTAGAGCCCATGCTCCGCAACAAGAGAAGCCTCCACAATGAGAAGCCTGCGCACCACAACAAAGAGTAGCCCCCACTATCCACAACTAGAGGAAGCCCACACACAGTAACAAAGACCCAATGCAGCCAAAAATAAATAAGTAAAATAAATAAATTTTTAAAAAAAGAAAGAAATGAAATAGAGACAAAAAAAATAGAAAAGATCAATGAAACTAAAAGCTGGTTCTTTGAAAAGACAAAGAAAATTGATAAACCTTTAGCCAGACTCATCTCTTTTTTAGCCAGAAAAAAAGAGAGGGCCCAAAGTAATAAAATCAGAAATGAAAGTGGAGAAGTTACAACCGATATCACAGAAATACAAAGGATCACAAGAGATTACTATGAACAATTATACACCTATAAAATGGACAACCTACTAGAAATTAATAAATCCCTAGAAACACACAATCTTCTAAGACTTAATCAGGAAGATATAGAAAATATGAAAAGACCAATTACCAATAACGAAATTGTATCAGTAACAAAAAATTTCCCAAGAACAAAAGTCCAGGACCAGATGGCTTCAAGGTAAATTCTACCAAACATTTAGAGAGGAATTAAAGCCTATCCTTCTCAAACTATTCAAAAAATTGCAGAGGAAGAACACTACAAAATGCATTCTATGAGGCCAGCACCACCCTGATATCAAAACCAAAGATATCACAAAAACACACAAAATTATAGGCCAGTATCACTGATGAACATAGATGCAAAAACCCTCAACAAAATATTAGCAAACCAAATTCAACAGTACATTAAAAGAATCATACACCAACATCAAGTGGGATTTATACCAGGGATGGAAGAAGGGTTCAATATCTGTAAATCAACCAGTGTGATACATCATATTAACAAACTGAAGAATAAAAATCATATGATCATCTCAATAGATGCAGAAAAAGGATTTGACAAAATTCCACATCCATTTATGATAAGAGTTCTCAACAAAGTGCATATAGAGGGAACATAACTCAACATAATATAGGTCATATATGACAAACCTACAGCCAACATCATACTCAATGGTGAAAAACTGAAATGATTTCCTATAAGATCAGGAAGAAGACAAGGATGCCCACTCTCGCCACATTTATTCAGTATAGTACTGGAAGCCTTAGCCACAACTATCAGACAGGAAAAAGAAACAAAAGGCATCAAAACTGGAGAAGAAGTAAAACTGTCAGTCTGGCAGGTGACATGATACTAAATACAGAAAATCCTAAAGATGCTACCAAAAAATTATTAGAATTAATATATAAATTTAATGAAGTTGTAGGATACAAAATTAATAAGCAGAAATACATTGCATTGCTATACACTAACAGTGAACTATCAGAGAAATTAAGAAAACAATCTCAGTTACAACTGCATAAAAAAAAAATGAAATACCTAGGAATAAATCTAACCAAGGAATTAAAAGACTTGTACTCAGAAAACTGTAAGACAGTGAAAAAAGAAATTGAAGATGACACTAAAAAATCGAAAGATATACTGTGCTCATGGATTGGAAGAATTAATATTGTTAAAATGACCATACTCCCCAAGGCAAACTACAGATTGAATGCAATCCCTATCAAAACGCGAATGGCATTTTTCACAAAACTAGAATAAATAATTCTAAAATTTGTAAGGAAACACACACACACACACACACACACACACACACACACACCTGAATAGCCAAAACAATCTTGAGAAAGAAAAACAAAGCTGGAAGTATCACGTTCCCTGATTTCAAACTATACTACAAAGCTACAGTAATCAGATCAGAATGGTACTGGCAGCCCATACTGCCACACACAGATCAATGGAACAGAATAGAGAGCTCAGAAATATATCCACACTTATATGGTCAATTAATATATGACAAAGGAAGCAAGACTAATGGGGAAAAACCAGCCTCTTTAATAAATGGTGATGGGAAAACTGGAAAGCTGCATGCAAAAGAATCAAACTGGACTACTTTCTCATACCATAATCAAAAATAAAGTCAAAATAGATTAAAGACTTAAATGTAAGGCCTGAAACCATAAAACTCCTAGAAGAAAACATAGGCAGTATGCTCTTTGACATTAATCTTACCAATATTTTTTTGGATATGTCTCCTCAGGCAAGGGAAACAAAAGCAAAAATAAACAAATGGGCCTACATTCAACTAAAAGCCTTTTGCATCATGAAGGAAACTATCAATAAAATGAAAGGCAACTTACAGAATTGGAAAAGATATTTGCAAATGATATGGCTGATAAGGGGTTAATTAATATCCAAAATATACCAAGAGCATATACAAATCAACATCAAAAAAATAAACAACCTGATTTAAAAACTGGGCAGAGGACCTGAATAGACATTTTCCCAAAAGACTATAGATGGCCAACAAACACAGGAAAAAATACTCAATATCACTAATCATCAGGGAAATGCAAATCAAAACCACAATGAGATATCACCTCACATCTGTCACAATGGTTAGTATCAAAAAGACTGCAAATAGGGCCTCCCTGGTGGCACAGTGGTTGAGAATCCACCTGCCAATGTAGGGGACATGGGTTTGATCCCTGGTACAGGAAGATCCCACATGCCACAGAACAACTAAGCCCGCATGCCACAACTACTGAGCCCACAAACCAGAACTACTGAAGCCTGAGAGCCTAGAGCCCATGCTCTGTAACAAGAGAAAGCCACCAAAATGAGAAGCCCACACACCACAATGAAGAGTAGCCCCTGCTCGCTGCAACTAGAGAAAGCCTGGGCGCAGCAACAGAGACCCAATGCAGCCAAAAATAAATAAATTAATTAAATAAATTTAAAAAAAAAAAAGACTGCTCTTCGTTGTGGTGCACGGGCATTTCATTGCGGTGGCTTCTCTTGCTGTGGAGCACAGGCTCTAGGCTTGCAGGCTTCAGTAGTTGTGACACGCAGGCTCAGTAGTTGTGACTCATGGACTCTAGAGTGCAGGCTCAGTAGTTGTGGTGCACGGGCTTAGTTGCTCTGTGGCATGTGGGATCTTCCTGGACCAGGGCTCGAACCGGTGCCCCCTCCATTGGCAGGTGGATTCTTAACCACTGTGCCACCAGGGAAGTCCAACTCTGTTTTGCTAAATACACAGAAACAAATGACGCCATTATTTATACAGCAGTTTTGCAAACCTGACTAGGTCCTTTGGATATTTCAGAATTACGGAAGCATTAACTGATGATTAAGGCTGAAAAAGAAGTACACGAGGAGGGAGTGCCTCCCACAAGTCAGAGGATACAGCCCTGATTATTTCTCAGAACAAGCATTTATTAATCTATAAGCTTCCTGGAACAGCACTCTTTATAGAAAAACCATTGTTCCCCTTCCTGATAAGTCCATAATTTCCAAGAGTAAAACAGATACAAGCATTTATACTTACCACCAATAAAGTGCAAAGCCAGTGAGGAATAAATAATGCCAATTAGCAAAGTCTTTACAAATCACAGGACGCTTTTATCCTTAATTCTAATAATTTGTTCATTTGAACAAAAGTCTGTTTTAATAAGGTAATCATGACTATAAAAAAATGGCAATGTGTAGTCTCTCACAGAGACTACCTTTCTTGCAAGGACTGAGGATTGTTAGAATTGTCATATTATTTAGGCATGGAATCTTATTTGAGATCAATGATTTTTGGCCATCACGTAACATCTACAAATAATAGTATAAGAACTACAGATATTATAAAAGGTACAGAATAATAGTAGTCTGATGTGTTTAATATTAGCAAAGTCCACAGATGAATTACTTTTCTGTAAGAATACCTGAATATCATGTTTTCATATTGATAATAATCTTTTAAAAATAATAAAATACATGCATATTGAGGATGGTCGGAAGGACCACATTCATTGAGGTCGAGGCAAAGGCCTCTGGGCCCACATTTTTAACATCTTTACTGGAGTATAATTGCTTTACAACGTTGTGTTAGTTTCTGTTGTATAACAAAGTGAATCAGCTATACATATACATATATCCCCAAATCCCCTCCCTCTTGCTTCTCCCACACACCCTCCCTATTCTACCCCTCTAGGTGGTCACAAAGCACCGAGCTGATCTCCCTGTGCTATGCAGCGGCTTCCCACTAGCTATCGATTTTACATTTGGTAGTGTATATATGTCAATGTCACTCTCTCACTTTGTCCGAGCTTCCCCTTCCCCTTCCTCATGTCCTCAAGTCCATTCTCTACGTCTGTGTCTTTATTCCTGTCCTGCCCCTAGGTTCTTCAGAACCTTTTTTTTTTTCTTTAGATTCCATATATATATGTGTTAGCATATGGTATTTGTTTTTCTCTTTCTGACTTACTTCACGTTGTATGACAGACTCTAGGTCCATCCAGCTCACTAAAAGTAACTCAATTTCGTTTCTTTTTATGGCTGAGTAATATTCCATTGTATATATGTGCCACATCTTCTTTATACATTCATCTGTCAATGGACCCTTAGGTTGCTCCCATGTCCTGTGTATTGTAAATAGTACTGCAATGAACAATGTAGTACATGACTCTTTTTGAATTATGGTTTTCTCAGGGTATATGCCCAGTAGTGGTATTGCTGGGTCATATGGTAGTTCTATTTTTAGTTTTTAAAGGAACCTCCATACTGTTCTCCATGGTGGCTGTATCAATTTACATTCCCACCAACAGGGCAAGAGGGTTCACTTTTCTCCACACCCTCTACAGCATTTATTGTTTGTAGATTTTTTGATGATGGCCATTCTGACTGGTGTGAGGTAATACCTCATTGTAGTTTTGATTTGCATTTCTCTAATGATTAGTGATGTTGAGCATCTTTTCAGGTGTTTGTTGGCAATCTGTATATCTTCTTTGGAGAAATGTCTATTTAGGTCTTCTGCCCACTTTTGGATTGGGTTGTTTGTTTTTTTGATATTGAGCTGCATGAGCTCCTTGTATATTTTGGAGATTAATCCTTCGTCAGTTGCTTCATTGGCAAATATTTTCTCCCATCCTGAGGGTTGTCTTTTCATCTTGTTTATGGTTTCCTTTGCCGTGTAAAAGATTTTAAGTTTCACTAGGTCTCATTTGTTTATTTTTATTTCCATTTCTCTAGGAGGTGGGTCAAAAAGGATCTTGCTGTGATTTGGCCTTACATTTAGGTCTTTAATCCATTTTGAGTTTATCTCTGTGTATGGTGTTAGGGAGTGTTCTAATCTCATTCTTTTACATGTAGCTGTCAGTTTTCCCAGCACAACTTATTGAAGAGGCTGTCTTTTCTCCATTGTATATTCTTGCATCTTTTATCAAAATAAGGTAACCATATGTGTGTGGGTATATCTCTGGGCTTTCTATCCTCTTCCATTGATCTATATTTCTGTTTTTGTGCCAGTACCATATTGCCTTGATTACTGTAGCTTTGTAGTATAGTATGAAGTCAGGGAGCCTGATTCCTCCAGCTCTGTTTTTCTTTCTCAAGATTGCTTTGGCTGTGCGGGGTCCTTTGTGTTTCCATACAAATTGTGAAATTTTTTGTTCTAGTTCTGTGAAAAATGCCAGTGGTAGTTTGATAGGGATTGCATTGAATCTGTAGATTGCTTTGGGTAGTATAGTCATTTTCACAATGTTGATTCTTCCAATCCAAGAACATGGTATATCTCTCCATCTGTTTGTATCATCTTTAATTTCTTTCATCAGTGTCTTAGTTTTCTGCATACAGGTCTTTTGTCTCCTTAGGTGGGTTTATTCCTAGGTATTTTATTCTTTTTGTTGCAATGGTGAACGGGAGTGTTTCCTTAATTTCTCGTTCAGATTTTCATCATTAGTGTATAGGAATGCAAGAGATTTCTGTGCATTAATTTTGTACCCTGCTACTTTACCAAATTAATTGATTAGCTCTAGTAGTTTTCTGGTAGCACCTTCAGGATTCTCTATGTATAGTGTCATGTCATCTACAAACAGTGACAGTTTTACTTCTTCTTTTCCGATTTGGATTCCTTTTATGTCTTTTTCTTCTCTGATTGCTGTGGCTAAAACTTCCAAAACTATGTTGAATAATAGCAGTGAGAGTGGGCAACCTTGTCTTGTTCCTGATCTTAGAGGAAATGGTTTCAGTTTTTCACCATTGAGAATGATGTTGACTTTGGGTTTGTCATATATGACCTTTATTATGTTGAATAACCTCTATACCTACCATACCTACTTTCTGGAAGGTTTTTATCATAAATCGGTGTTGAATTTTGTCAAAAGCTTTTTCTGCATCTATTGAGATGATCATATGGTTTTTATCCTTCAATTTGTTAATATGGTGTATCACATTGATTGATTTGGATATATTGAAGAATCCTTCCATTCCTGGGATAAACCTCACTTGATCATGGTTTAAATCCTTTTAATGTGCTGTTGGATTCTGTTTGCTAGTATTTTGTTGAGGATTTTTGCAACTATGTTCATCAGTGATATTGGTCTGTAGTTTTCTTTTTTTGTGTGGCGTCTTTGTCTGGTTTTGGTATCAGGGTGATGGTGGCCTCATCGAATGAGTTTGGGAGTGTTCCTCCCTCTGCTATATTTTGGAAGAGTTTGAGAAGGATAGGTATTAGCTGTTCTCTAAATGTTTGCTAGAATTCACCTGTGAAACCATCTGGTCCTGGGCTTTTGTTTGTTGGAAGATTTTTAATCACAGTCTCAATTTCAGGGCTTGTGATTTGTCTCTTTATATTTTCTATTTTCTCCTGGTTCAGTCTTGGAAAGTTGTGCTTTTCTAAGAATTTGTCCATTTCTTCCAGGTTGTCCATTTTATTGGCATAGAGTTGCTTGTAGTAATCTCTCATGATCCTTTGTATTTCTGCAGTGTCAGTTGTTACTTCTCGTTTTTCATTTCTAATTCTATTGATTTGAGTCTTCTCCCTTTTTCTCTTGATGAGTCTGGCTAAAGGTTTATCAATTTTGTTTATCTTCTCAAAGAACCAGCTTTTAGTTTTATTGATCTTTGTTATTGTTTCCTTCATTTCTTTTTTATTTATTTCTGATCTGATCTTTATGATTTATTTCCTTCTCCTAACTTTGGGGGTTTTTTGTTCTTCTTTCTCTAATTGCTTTAGGTGTAAGGTTAGGTTGTTTGAGATGTTTCTTGTTTCTCAGGGTAGGATTGTATTGCTATAAACCTCCCTCTTAGTACTGCTTTCACTGCATCCCATAGGTTTTGGGTCTTCGTGTTTTCATTGTCATTTGTTTCTAGGTATTTTTTGATTTCTTCTTTTATTTCTTCAGTGATCTCTTGGTTATTTAGTAGTGTATTGTTTAGCCTCCATGTGTTTGTATTTTTTACAGGTTTTTTCCTGTAACTGATATCTAGTCTTACAGCATTGTGGTTAGAAAAGATACTTGATATGATTTCAATTTTCTTAAATTTACCAAGGCTTGATTTGTGACCCAAGATATGGTCTATCCTGGAGAATGTTCCATGAGCACTTGAGAAGAAAGTGTATTCTGTTGTTTTTGGATGGAATGTCCTATAAATATCAATTAAGTCATCTTGTCTAATGTGTCATTTAAAGCTTGTGTTTCCTTATTTATTTTCATTTTGGATGATCTGTCCATTGGTGAAAGTGGGTTGTTAAAGTCTCCTACTATTATTGTGTTACTGTCGATTTCCCCTTTTATGGCTGTTAGCATTTGCCTTATGTATTGAGGTGCTCCTATGGTGGGCACATAAATATTTACAATTGTTATATCTTCTTCCTGGATTGATCCCTTGATCATTATGTTGTGCCCTTCTTTGTCTCTTGTTATAGTCTTAATTTTAAAGTCTATTTTGTCTGATATGAGAATTGCTACTCCAGCTTTCTTTTGATTTCCATTTGCATGGAATATCTTTTTCCATCCCCTCACTTTCAGTCTGTATGTGTCCTTAGGTCTGAAGTGAGTCTCTTGTAGACAGCATATATACGGGTCTTGTTTTTGTATCCATTCGGCCAGTTTATGTGTTTTGGTTGGAGCATTTAATCCATTTACATTTAAGCTAGTTATAGATATGTATGTTCCTGTTACCATTTTCTTAATTGTTTTGGGTTTGTTTTTGTAGGTCTTTTTATTCTCTTGTGTTTCCTGCCTAGAGAAGTTTCTTTAGCATTTGTTATAAAGCTGGTTTGGTGGTGCTGAATTCTCTTAGCTGTTGCTTGTTTGTAAGGGTTTTAATTTCTCTGTCGAATCTGAATGAGATCCTTGCTGGGTAGAGTAATCTTGGTTGTAGGTTTTTCCCTTTCATTACTTTAAACATGTCCTGCCACTCACTTCTGGCTTGCAGAGTTTCTGCTGAAAGATCAGCTGTTAACCTTATTGGGATTCCCTTGTATGTTATTTGTTGCTTTTCCCTTGCTGCTTTTAATATTTTTTCTTTGTCTTTATTTTTTGCCAGTTTGATTACTATGTGTCTTGGTGTGTTTCTCCTTGGATTTATCCTGTATGGGACACTGTGCACTTCCTGGAGTTGAGTGAATATTTCCATTCCCATATTAGGGAAGTTTTCAACTATAATCTCTTCAAATATTTTTTCAGTCCCTTTCTTTTTATCTTCTTCTTCTGGAACCCCTATAATTCGAGGGTTAGTGCATTTAATGTTGTCCCAGAGGTCTCTGAGACTGTCCTCAATTCTTTTCATTCTTTTTCTTTATTCTGCTCTGCAGTAGTTATTTCCACTATTTTATCTTCCAGGTCACTTATCCGTTCTTCTGCCTCAGTTATTCTGCTATTGATTCCTGCTAGAGAATTTTAAATTTCATTTATTGTGCTGTTCATCATTGTTTGTTTGCTCTTTAGTTCTTCTAGGTCCTTGTTAAACATTTCTTGTATTTTCTCCATTCTATTTCCAAGACTTTGGATCATCTTTACTATCATTACTCTGAATTCTTTTTCAGGTAGACTGCCTATTTCCTCTTCATTTGTTTGGTCTGGTGGGTTTTTACTTTGCTCCTTCATCTGCTGTGTATTTCTCTGTCTTCTCATTTTGCTTAACTTTCTGTGCTTGGGGTCTCCTTTTTGCAGGCTGCAGGTTCATAGTTCCCATTGTTTTCGGTGTCTGCCCCCAGTGGGTAAGGTTGGTTCAGTGGGTTGTGTAGGCTTCCTGGTGGAGGGGCCAGGTGCCTGTGTTCTGGTGGATGAGGCTGGATCTTGTCTTTCTGGTGGGCAGAACTGCGTCCAGTGGTGTGTTTGGGGGTGTCTGTGAACTTAGTATGAATTTAGCAGCCTCTCTGCTAATGGGTGGGGTTGTGTTCCTGTCTGGCTAGTTGTTTGGCATGGGGTGTCCAGCACTGGAGCTTGCTGGTCATTGAGTGGAGCTGGGTCTCAGCGTTGAGATGGAGACTTCTGGGAGAGCTCTCGCCGCTTGATATTATGTGGAGCCGGGAGGGCTCTGGTGGACCAATGTCCTGAACTTGGCTCTCCCACCTCAGATGCTCAGGCCTGATACCAGGCCGGAGCACCAAGACCCTGTCAGCCAAATGGCCAGGTGTGTGGGGAGTTTCTTGCCTTTGGGAAGTCTGAGGTCTTCTGCCAGTGTTCAGTAGGTGTTCTGTAGGAGTTGTTCCACATGTAGATGCATTTTTGATGTATTTGTGAGGAGGAAGGTCATCTCCATATCTTACTCCTCTGCCATCTTGAAAGTCCTCCCTCTCTCTGTGTTTTGATTTGAGGCTCCAAACTGATTTTGGAGTAAATGAGAGAAGATCCAATGGGAACTTAATGTGTAGATGATGAGATTATGCCAAATGATGCCAGGGCAAGCTGCATGAATGAAAGCTCTGACATGGTTCCAACAGAGGGCATGTTGGAGCCATGAGAGAGAACCGACTCACCACATGGCCCATGGCAGTACAGATGGGCTGAGCTCAAACAAGAACGTGCGCCATGGCAGCCAATACCCAGAACACTAGAGTTTGTCAAGAGTAGAGGCCCTGGGTCAGACATCCTGGGTTCAAAGCTTGACTCTGCCCCCTCTTACATGAATCTCCTCAGGAAATTAATCTAACCTCTCTGGGCGTATTGTCTTTCTCAGTAATATGGGAATAATAGTAGTACTGTCTGCTGGAGCTATTGTGGGGTTAAATGAACAAAGTCATTTCAAGTACTTTGGCCAGGAACTTGCTCAGAAGATGTCAGCAATTATTACAATTACTACTCAAAGTGGAATTTTAGTTTCAATTAAAATCCACATCACCTGACATGTTACATCAACACTGTTAAATTGAATTTGGCTGTTTTAGTTTTGTGTTTAATTTTTTTTATCATTGGATAAACATGAGATAGTTATACTTACTTTTGTGAAAGTATCATTATAATAAAAATAATTCCAGCCAACATTTTAGGTGCATGCTTTCCTCAAGATTTTCTAGAAACTCTGGTCTATATGTATAACATATTTTGTATATAGAAGAGACCTTGTTATTCTTTTCCTTTAAAATGTTTTTAGCAAGGAATTAGCCATTGCTGGGTCGTTATTTGAGGGAGCTTGTTTAGGGGATCAGGAAGTAGAGGGTAGCTCTGGGCACGGTGAGCAGCTGATGCTTGAAGCTCCCCTGATCCTGTCCCTGGGTGCATTTAGCAGGGAGCAGGGAGAGCCACGGGGAATGGGGCCCTTAGTAGAAGACCAGACTTTGCATTGACAGTGACTGGGGTTGACCCCTTAGGACTGAGTGGGCACCCCTGAGCTTCCTGGACCTATCCAGGGGAGGGACTGGGGAGGAAAGACAGACTTTCTCACTCCAAATAGGGTGGGGCCACCAGGTCATATTAATTTAATTAGTAAATAAACACAGTGAAGTTGGACATGAATTATACATCCACTACGTTTTCTGTTGATGACCCTTCTTCCTTAGGAAGCTGAGTTGGGGAAAGGAAGGGGAGTTGTCCTGGAGGCTTAGCTGCATGACCACTACAACAGTGAGGACCCCTTCTGCACCTGGTGCTGCTACCTGGTGATGGAGGCAACACTGGTCCCGTTCGCAAGTTCAAAGGCAGCAGTGCAGCCTCAGCCCTGCCCTGACCCAGCAGGGAACCCCACCCTCTGTTATCCTTGTTAGACCCTTGTAACACTTTGCAATCTCACCATAAATTAAGCGGGACTGGCACCCATAAGGAAATTAGGATCGACACCCACAGGGGGTTCAAGTGAAATGGAAAAGCACGTTGCTTAAGAATGTGAACATTGCATTGTCAAGAGAGGGGGAATAATTGGGCGGAGTGATGAAGAAATTCTTCGAATTGTCTGGGGGAAAGACTCCTCTTTGTCAGTGGAAGGTAAAGCCCTACCAGATGCAGGTCAAGGAAGAGAAGTGATATCAGCTTTGCTAAAGATTGCTGGGTTCGGTGTGAAAAAACTGAAAAACTGAAAATGGGCTACGGTGCCCAGGTTGTAATACCTCTGGGTCACATGCGTGCCTTTCTCCCTTTGGAGAATTCTATTCTGCTCCGTGAGTGGATGAGCCGATCCTTGGACAGTCAGTCACTCTTTTATTTTGGTCATTTGTGTGGTGGTATCTTGGTTACTGCTCAAGTCTTAATAATGGAATGAGTGGCAATTTTGAAAGCTCATGTTCACTACGGCAGTCCTCAAGCAAGACTCACCCCTCCACGCACACCCAGTGTGGCTCCAGACCAACTCTAGAAAGGTCCTTTGTATGAGGAAAGAAACCCAAGTAGGTGAACATCAATCTCCCTGTCACCCTAGACGCACAAAATGAACAAACCCAGATTCTGGGTTTGAGAGAAAGCCAAGTGGCCTTGAACTTGAACAGATGACCTTTTGAATAACTTGCAGTTTGTGGGACAGAAACTCATGGCTTTAAAAATAAATCTTGGCAGAGCTTTCTGTGTTAGCACTATCTTCCCTTGGCCTGAGACCATCAGATGTGCAACTTGAAACTCTGCCCTTATCCTGTCACAAATCAGGTGGAGAGGGATTAAAAGCTCTGGCGATCAGTTTCAACAAAAGCTGCATAATGGTGGGAGGTAGAGCTCTTCAGGGGTGTCACAAAGGAGATCGGATCTTGGGTTCTTTTGAGGCTTTGTCATTTGTTTCCCAGAGGAACAGACACCTTGAGAGTTTACCAAGTGCAAAGCGTGTGAAGTGTTATATAAAACAAAACCTCCAGGCCCAGGTCTCATCTGTCAGGAGCTTAGTCTCACCTCACGAAGGTTGCTATCTTGCTCTCTTCCTCTCTCCCTTCCTTCTGTCCTTCTTTCCTTCCTGCCTCTCTTCCTTCCTTCCAGGTGGTTTTACAAGTCTTAGTGGAAGCAAGGAGGAGGATGAAATAAATCACATCCTTAAGCGGCTGGTTCTTGATCTGACCCTAAACCCTTTGCCGCTGAACTGGAGTGAGTTGCAGCCGACTTCTAGGTCATTCTGACACCAGTCATCTCATGGCCTCAATCATGGGCCTTTACAGAGATCCTCAGGCAGACAGATAGCACTGTAATTCAGTGTGCATATGTATGCACATACCAGCATTTATGCGGTCGTCTCGTTCTATAGGCAGAAGGTAGTCTTCTTACTAGTGAGGTCTAAAAATTCAAATCACTAAGCATTATCTGAAAACATAAAAACATGTAAGCCCAGGATTATTCTATTTGCTCAAATTTTTGTAATTTTACTTTTTTCTGAAATGTTGAAAGTGTAGTTTTAAAATGCCAGTTTAAAAAAGGCTTTGAAAAAGCAGTTCTGGGGAGCTTCTGCTGCCAACGGGAAGGTGGGTTAGCTTCTTTGAACACGGGCTCAAAGAAGTGTTTACAGGACAAGCATGGAATAGAGCGAACACTGGCCGAGAGCCAGCAGACCTGTCATGGTGGTGTATCTATCAATGATTGGTTATATGTGGCCTTGAATTGTCAAAACTCCCTATTAAAGGGGACTCTGCCCTAGTTGATCTCTGAGGTCAGTCCTCTATCCTGAAAGAGGCAGGATTCTGGGAGAGGCTGACCACCTGCCATCTGGTGGATACTCATTAATCCCACTGCTATGCTCAGTTGCTGCCGGGGAAGAATGAAGAGAGCAGGGGAGGACGGTGGTGCTCACCTCCAGACACCCACAAAACTGAATCCACATCCAACCTTGGCCCTCACACTTCACCTTTTTTTGTTTGAAATGTACGGAAATACCTGTTTGTGTAGTCGTTCAACACAGCTCCTGTCTCTATCCTTGGGTTTGTGGGGCAGCAGCATATTGGAAATCCTTGGCCTCCTTTTGTGCTTCCTTAAAGCTTGAAAACAATCATGACTGAAGCTCTATTTAGTCTTTCAAAGATGAAACTGGAAGAAAGCTACCAAAGTACAGTCTTTACATCTATTCAATGCAACATCTGGAAGAACAGAGGACACTTCTTCTTTTTTCAAATCCAGGAAACTTCTTTCCCAGAAGTTTTTTGAACACCTCCCCTTGCGTGTCATTGGTCCACATCAGGGCATGTGTCCGTTCCTGAATAACCTCAGGGTCCAGCGTACTGGATGACTTTTAGACTTATCAGGGCCCACTCCAGGGGCTGGGGGTGGGGTCAGACTTCCTTGAAACACACAGGCTGTGTGGGGGCGGATAGAGCTTCATAAAACAAGATAAAAATCAGAGAACTGTTAGGAAGAAAGAAAAGAAGAATGCATGTTGGGCTGGTGACCAGAAATATCCACGGTAATTTTCTTAGATATCCTTGGAGAAAATTTTAACTGCTGTTTCTTATTCTATCGGGTACTACCAGTACTAACAGCAATCTTTATGGTATCTTACTGTCTGCCAGGTGCTGTGCTTTACAGACATCTTCTCCTTTTAATCCTCAAGGCAGTGCCGGGATTATGTTCCCTGTTTTATAATTAGGATGTCAAGGCTCAATGACCTTCAGTGACTTGCCCCAAAACAGTGGACTCGGTCAAGATGGAGGTGAACGTCAAAGTGTGGTTCCTGGGTGTGCGAAGAATGTTAACCGCTGCCCACGCCGCTTCCCACACGCACCTACAACCTGCCGAGCCTCCCAGCTCGTTGATTCTTCCCTGCTGTTTGGCCTTTACCTCAATTCCCCTTCAACACCCGCCCTCCTGTGGCCACGAGGCCACGTTGTCATGTCCCCAAAGCAGCTCCACCTCTGGAATTTGGAACTCTTGCCTTTGTTCACATTCTCGGGTGTTTGGCCTTTTTCCTTCCTGCTTCCTCATCAGAGCTCCTCTCTGACCCCGCGTTACCACCCATGTCCCTTGTTTCCCGCCCATCTTCCGGGCCTGTCAGCCCCTCCTGCTTCTTTTCCTTCTCTAACTTGCTTGCACTCTACGGCGACCATCTCACTTAATGCTCTCATCAACCCCTCCATTTCCTCATACCCAGTCCACCCAGGGCCCCGGCCTGACTAATCCCCACTCAGGACTCCATCCTACCCCATATTCCCATGCTGGAGTTTCCTTCTTAATGCATTGGGAGAAAACTAATTACTGTTTCCAGCCCCAGCTGGGCGCTTGGGCCCCTTTGTCAAGGAAGGCTGGTCCCCAGGCTCTCCACGGGCCCCTCCCCAGCCGCCGTCCCTCTCACAGATACACGACTACATGAGGGTCCTCCTGTCCCACTGAGGAAGGGGCCCTCACGGGGAAGTCACCACCGAGCGGGTGTGCCCCAGCCCCACACTCACACCGGGCAGGAGCTAGGCGGCAGCGTGAATGAGGAAAGGCCCGAGCCCGTGACGTTAGGGTGCTGCCCACTCAGGAACGTGGCAAGCAGATTCTGCGGTGGCGTGAAGGTGGAGTTTCCAGGAGAAACGACAAAACTAAAAACGAGGAGAGCCACCCCTACATTAGGTTACGAACCCTTGTGGCTGAGCTGATGGTGAAAGCTGTGAGGCTTGGAGCCAAAACGGGGCCCTGGGAGAGTCAGGAAACCAGAGCAGCCAGGAGTGAGGAGCCCTGGAAGGGGAGAGAGGCAGCAGAGGCCCAGAGAAACTCTTGGGAGCAGAGCGGGACGCCTGCGGCATCTTCCGGGGCCTGGCCTGTGTGGGCGGGTGCGTTGGAGGGCAGGAGCAGATACTCCTTCCTCAGATCCCCTCTGTACTTCCTCAGGGCTTAACCTTTCCTCCTGCACTCCTGCTATTTCCTCACTCCTTCAACGCTCCCTGCTTTCCTGGGTCTTCATGCCTTTTCTTTTCACAAACTGGTTGGGAGCTTTTTTGTCCTAAAATACATTATAGTCTAAATTAGACTCTGTCTCTTTTTCCAGCACCTCGTGTCCTTCCTTTCAGACGGGTCACCTCCTTTTCTCCACCCTCACCTCCCCATTCCTACCTCCCATATCCTGCTCTCATAGGTCCTGGGGGCATCATAACCGCGTTCCCCGCCCAATCCATTGCCTTTTCCTGGATGGCATCCTGTCTGAGCCCTTAGAGCATTTGACACCCTCCCTTGAAACCTGTCTCCCTGGTCTTTATCACACCAGTGTCTTCTGGTTTGCCTGCTTCCTCACTGGCTATTGGTCTCCTTTATGGATTCTCCTTTTTCTTCTACTGGCCCTTAAATGCTAATGTCTCCCCACCCCCAATTCTGGCCCTGATATTGTCTCTTTTTGCTCTACATTCTCCCCCAGTGCAATCTCATTCATGGTTTTAACTCACCCATATGCAAATGACCCATGTGCTAATGAGATCCGTGTCTAAACTTAAATTTCTTACATAAATAAAGAGTGTGAGAGCCTAGGTCTCATTTAAATGAATTCTTCTTGTGGCTGCCTGTGGAGGCCGCTCCCAGAGCCCACAGTCCCATCGCTTGCTTTTCAGAGTTAACTCTAAAAACATATACACACTACTATATAGAAAATAGGTAAACAACAAGGACCTACTGGATAGCACAGGGAACTATATTCAGTATCTTGTAATAACCTATAATGGAAAAGAATCTGGGAATTCCCTGGTGGTTCAGTGGTTGGGACTCTGTGCTTTCACTGCCAGGGCCTGGGTTCAATCCCTAGTTGGGGAACTAAGATTCCGCAAGCCACACAGCACAGCCAAAAAAAACCAAAAACAAAATCTGAAAAAATCAGTTATATATATATATATAACCGAATCACTTTGCTAGACACTTGAAACTAACACAACATTGTAAATTAACTATACTTCAATTAAAAAAAATTTTCAGGAGGGCTAAAATGAGTTTGGGGATTAATACAATGCAGCTGATGTTGTCAGCGCCCTGCTCACATTCCTTGAAGCTCACTGATTCATTATCCTCCTCTGGCTGACTTTCAACTGTCCACATCTGCGCTGAGGATTTTTTCTGAAACCAGAAGGCCACTTTCCTGAAAGTGGTCCTGCTCAGAAGTCGAAAAGTCACAGGGAATACACACCTCCCCACCCTGGGAGCAGCGCTCAACAAATAACCCTCAGATGCTGGTATATGAATACATCAGCTCCCTTACCCCTCAAGCAGGATCATTTACACAGTCTCCCAGCGTTTCCCCACTGGTTTAAGCTCCAGGCACCCTCTGTGGTAACTAGGTTCACAGCATGGCCTTCGGTGGCTGCTGTCTCATCCTCATCATTTCTCCACCTCCCTAGAGGTGCTCCCTGGACTTGCCAGATAAACCATTTGTACTTGCACCCTGTCTCAGGGTCTGCCTCTGGAAAAATCTACACTAACATAGAAAGGTAAGCTTCAATTATGTGAGCGTTCATGTATTTGAAACAAGACTTCTGCTCCAATATTACTCAAAAATGAGGTCTAGGGCTTCCCTGGTGGCGCAGTGGTTGAGAGTCCGCCTGCCAATGCAGGGAACACAGGTTCGTGCCCCGGTCCGGGAGGATCCCACATGCCGTGGAGCGGCTGGGCCCGTGAGCCATGGCCGCTGAGCCTGCGCGTCCGGAGCCTGTGCTCCGCAACGGGAGAGGCCACAACAGTGAGAGGCCCACGTACCACAAAAAAAAAAAAAATGAGGTCTACATAAAAAAACCGCCCACCTTTTCCCTGGGTGTTCACATTCATTCACATACACACACACACGTATTTCTTCCCCTTCCCTT
Source organism: Phocoena phocoena (assembly GCF_963924675.1). NCBI lineage: Eukaryota > Metazoa > Chordata > Mammalia > Artiodactyla > Phocoenidae > Phocoena > Phocoena phocoena. The sequence continues at coordinate 60,883,468 of NC_089221.1, read as the reverse complement.
TTTCCTTCCCTCTTTCTTCCAGCAATTCAGCTCATAGACTACTTAGGGACAACCAGCCATTTTCCCTTGAATTCTCACAGCCCCCAAATCAAACAATATTTAAAAAAAAACAGGTCCACAGCATTCAGGTGTCTCCTAAGGCTTAGCAAACTGCCCTAAAAACCTCAAGCTCCCTTTAAAAGAAAGCCTGCACAAACCTTCTCTGTGCGCAGTGTTCTTCTCCTGGCTCCGTGGATCCCAGCTTTCAGGTGTCAGCTGCATGGAGATGAGAACCCCACAGGCCCCTGTTGCTGAGCTGCTGGCTGCCTATCCAGGGGTGGTGGGGCGGGGGGAGGGAAAGATGGGCAGCAGGAAGCTGCCAGGGATGAGCGCCCTTTAGGCCTGGGTCTGGTTCAGTGCTGCGGAAGCCTGCGTGGGCCCACTTGTCCCGTCTCAGGGACACGCAGCCGGTTACCATCCCGGAGAGAGGCTCGGGCATCTGCTGGGCTATGAATCTCTTCTTCCTCTCAGGGTGGCAGCCACAGTTGCCAGCAGAACAGGCAGTCTTCACAGCCTTTCCCAAACGTGCCTGGTCCTAAGAATCACCTGGAGCACGAGCTAAGCAGCCAGCTTCCAGGTGCTGGCTCTGATTCCTGATTCAGCATCTCCAGAGTGATGCCCGGGGCTCTCCGTGATTCACACGCCCCCCAGGTGATTCTCATGGGCGGGCACACTAGGGAAACAATGGAGAGGAGAGAGGCAGGGGCAGCTTCAAAGCAGATAGAACCCAGCTGGTCAGGTATGTACGTTCCCTAAGCTGACAGCCCTTATATCCAGAATGAATGGAAGTCATTGCTAGCATAGGGGCTTGCCAGGGCCTGCGACAGTTCTGAGAGCCCAAGGAGGCTCTAGTCCAAACAAGACGTGTCTAAAGTGACCCTCATAGCCCAGGTGACCTTTTAAGTGGCATTTCCTCTTAGGTTTGCTGTAGCATAATGATTCCCAGTTGACTAGGTAGTAGGAGTAAGGAGGCAGGAAGGACAGTCTATCAGAGACTGGAAAGGGTAGAGTTGAAGAGAGATTCTTCATTAGGAATTGCTTTGATTTGTTTTTCATCAAAGGGAATTTATATTGAAATTTCTGGGATGTTCAAAGGGTGTGAGATCTTAATGTTTCTCAAAATGGCACACAGTGTAAAATGTTTGTAGTTGGCTGGGATAAACCAAGAGCTTCAGGTCTCATTGGCTGGGGGCAGTTCTGGAAGAGCAGGACCTCCTGACACTCGGCGCCCCCAGACCCTGCTCCTGATTTGTCCTCTCCAGCCCATGTCCCCTCCACCATCTTTCTCAGCTCACTGCTGCCCTGAGATAAAGGCAAACGACTGTTAGTATAAGTCTCAAGATCCCTCTTGGGCCCCACCCTAATAGTCCAACTTTATCTCCTCACTGCTCAGTGTGTGCCCTTTGTTCTTGCACTGTCAGGCTACTGGAGTTCTCTGAGAACAGGAGGTATGATCCCACCTCTAAGCATTGGTTCTCGCTCCATTTCTCTCCCTGGAGAGCCCCAACTCATCCTTCGGATGCCATTCCACTAAGTCCCTTTCATTTGCGTGGCAGAGTAAATTGTTTCCAAAATGAGACACGTTTGTTGAGAATTGAGTGCGTGGTCTTGAGGAAAGGTGGTGGGGTCTGAGAGTCAGCTGTGCATTGGCCCAGTTCTGCCCCAGGACAGGCACTATTCGTTGGGGCATCTTTTTTCTCCTTCCTCCCTTTCTTCCTATTGAGGTAAAATATACAAAACATAAAATTTACCATTTTTTTTTCCCCTTTTTTTTTTTGCAGTATGTGGGCCTCTCACTGTTGTGGCCTCTCCCGTTGCGGAGCACAGGCTCCGGATGCGCAGGCTCACGGGCCCAGCTGCTCCACGGCATGTGGGATCTTCCTGGACCGGGGCACGAACCCGTGTCCCCTGCATCAGCAGGCGGACTCTCAACCACTGCGCCACCAGGGAAGCCCAAAATTTACCATTTTAAATGTATAGTTCATTGGCATTAAGTACATTCACATTGTTGTGCAACCATCACCACCGATCAACCATACAACCTTTTCGTCTTTCAAAACTGAAACTCAGGGGCTTCCCTGGTGCCGCAGTGGTTGAGAGTCCGCCTGCCGATGCAGGGGACATGGATTCGTGCCCCGGTCTGGGAAGATCCCACATGCCGCGGAGCGGCTAGGCCTGTGAGCCATGGCCGCTGAGCCTGCACGTCCGGAGCCTGTGCTCTGCAACGGGAGAGGCCACAACAGTACCGCAAAAAACAAAACAAAACAAAACTGAAACTCAATACCCGTGAAACAATGTCTTCATACTTCCTTCTCCCAGCCCTAGACAACCACTGCTCTACTTTTTGTTTCTATGAATTTGACTACTTCTAGGTACCTCATATAAGTGGAATCACGTGGTATTTGTCCTTTATGTCTGGCTTATTTCTCTTAGAATAATGTTTTCAAGGTTCATCCATGTTGCAACATGTATCAGAATTTCATTCATTTTTTAGGCTGAATAATATTCCATTGTATGTATATGCCATTCATACAACGGAATGATTTTGTTTACCTGTTTATCTACCAGTGGACATTTTGTTGTTTCCACCTTTTGGCTATTGTAGGTAATGCTGCCACGAACATGGGTGTACAAATATCTGAGTCCCTGCTTTCAGTTCTCTGGGATATTATAGTTCACTGAGGAGTGGAATTGCTGGATCATATGGTAATTGTGTTTGATTTTTTGAGGAACCACCATACTGTTTTCCATGGCCACTATACATTCCTACCAACAATGCAGTAGTGTTTCAATTTCTCTACATCCTTGCATTTTAATTTTGATATTTTAAATAACATTTTCTCTTCTTCGATTATAGCTATTCTAATGGGTGTAAAGTGATATCTCACTGTGGTTTTGATTTAAGTTTTCCTAATGATTAGTGATGTCAGGACTTTCTTTTTTTAAACATCCATTTTACTGAAGTGTAATTTATGTGCAATAGATGGCACCCATATTAAATGTACAGTTCAGTGGGTTTTGACAAATATACACCCACGTAACAGCCATGTAACCATCCATGTAACCACCACCACAATCAAAATGCATAACATTTCTATCACCCCCTCTTGACCCTTTACAGTCAATTCTCCCCTCCACTTCCAACTCCAGGGGACCTCTGTTCTGCTTTCTGTCACTATAGATTAGTTACACTTTCTAGAATTCCATGTAAATAGGATCATGCAATATATACTCTTCTCTTTCGGCTTCTTTCATTCAGCAAAATATGTTTGAGATTCATCCATGTTGGCGAGTATATCACTAGTTTGTTCCTTCTTATTGCCAAGTAGTATCCCATTCTATGGATACATCACAATTTGTTTATCCGTTCATCTATTGATAGACCTTTGGGTTGTTTCCAGTTTTAAGGCTGCTATAAAAGAAGCTATTATAAACATTCTTGTTTAAGTCTTTGTGTGGAATATGTTTTCATTTTTCTTGAGCAAATACCTAGGAGTAGGATTGCAAGGTCATAAGGTAGGTGCGTGTTTAACTTTATTAAGAAACTGCTAAACTTTTTCCTAAAGAGATTGTGCCATTTTATATACATTTGCCACCGGCAAAATGTAGGAGAGTTTCAGCTGCTGCATACCTTGTCAGGGCATCCTTCTTTCCATCTGAAAATTTCTCTGACGTCCTCTGGCTGAGTTCAGAGGGCCACCAGTGATGGATCCTAAACTATGCCTATACGCATCAGGGGCAAATATAAAGGGAAAGGACAAAGTGGAGAGGAAAGATGTATACAGCATTATCTGTGTAACTCTGTATGTATCTCAGAATATGGAGATACAACAATTTATAAAGAAAAGACCTGTCCCATCAAGTCCTAGTATATGGCCAAATCTTATCTCCACACCTATAAAACAGGTTCCAACCTGTTAAGTGCATAGCTAGACTCCATGAACTATAGCCTAGTCATGAAGTATCACCAAGTACTACCTCTCTTTTCCTGTCAGAGAGAACTGCTTCATTCTTCTGGTTACTACATGCCACCAGTGGGACTAAATGCGGTTAGGCCAAGAAATGTTAAACGTCTAAATAATTCCATATGCATATTTAAAGTATTTGAAAATTCTAGTTAAAAGGTTATATATATATTTTACATCTGGATGAGGCTACTGATAGCATCTGAGGCAGTTTTATCTTAAGAAAAAAAAGTTTATTTATTAAAATAAGCAAAATGGCAACTGAAATTAAGTTAAATGGGAAGCAGAAGCCAGTATCACCCCTGACATTTTCTTCATAAATCTTTCTTAAGGGTCACTTTGCAAGCATGACTTCTCTGATTTTAAAAATCCAAAGATTAAAATCAGTACTGAAACACTAAAAATAATCTCAAAAAACATGTTGACACAGAAGGGTAAAAACCATACTTAATCACACGTTTTTCCTGAAGTGGCTTGTTGGTACCTCAGCACTCTTACTGGAGAAAGTCAGGTATTTAAGAGCATATCTTCAGTTGAAATGCTGCTCTTCCTTGGTAGGACTTGAAGCGTTAAATTTCATGTTTCCTTAAACATTCCCCTAGGGTCAGCATTCATCTTTTCCTCATTTCATGTATGACAGTGGAGACACACGCTGATGGAGCTGAGTCTAGGACCCAGGCCTTTGAGCTATTTTTATAATCCTTCTGTTGACATTAAAAAACATTTAAACAACTGAAAACCCTCAGAAATCATGGCTATGTTGTTATAAAAGTACAATACTTGGATATTAAGCCATTTCTTTCAGGATCATTATGATAACGAGCTTTGGACATTCAGTGCAGCAGATTACAATCACGGCCTCTATTCTTCATCATTCCCTATCGTTACGCCTTTGCCACGTGATGCTGAAACTCCTCTCACTAAAGAAGCAGTGCAGATTTCTCCATCCCCTTGAGTCTAGGATGGCCTTGTGTCTTGCTTTGGATGTGACTATTGTGTGGATGTACCAGTTCCCATCCTAGACCTCGAGATATTCTTCGTGTTCTCTTGCTCCTCTGACATTGCCATGAGAATGTGCCGGGACCATCATGCTTGAAGATGAGAGACAGTGGAGCACATTGACTCACCCCAGTCAACCCAGTCGAGGCCTTCCTACATCAGCTAAGAGATGCCGAGACATGTCAGCAGAACTATCTGAGTACCCCAGAGCATGAGTAATACATGTTTATTATTATGTGCCTCTGGGATCTTGTGTGGTCTGTTACGCACCAGTACCTGACTGATACCTCTAAATCAACAGGAGTTTTTAAAACCCACAGATACAATTTAAAAATAAAATGGCCTCTTGGGACTTTCAGGGTGGCGCAGTGGTTAAGAATCCTCCTGCCAATGCAGGGGACACAGGTTCGATCCCTGGTCTGGGAAGATCCCACATGCCACAGAGCAACTAAGCCCGTGCGCCACAACTACTGAGCCTGTAAGCCACAACTACTGAGCCCACGCGCTGCAACTGCTGAGCCCACGCACTGCAACTACTGAAGCCCGTGCGCTCTAGGGCTCACGTGCCGCAACTACTGAGCCTGTGTGCTGAAACTACTGACGCCTGTGCACCTAGAACCTGTGCTCCGCAACAAGAGAAGCCACCACAATGAGAAGCCCATGCACTGCAACGAAGAGTAGCCTCCGTTCGCTGCAACTAGAGAAAGCCTGTGCGCAGCAACGAAGACCCAACACAGCCAAAATAAATAAATAAATAATTTTAAAAAATAAAAGTAAAATGGCCTCTTGTATACTCTCCTTTTGCCCCCTAAAACAGAGAATGGGTTTCTAAATTATTTTGTAAATATATCCAACACCACACTCAAGAAGCTGTTAACTGTGGTTACCTCTGAGGAAACGACAGGGGTTTGAGGGGAATTTTCCCTGGACCTCCTCTTGTTCTTTGGAAATTTGAACTACATCAGTGTTACCTATTCAAAAAAATGCACTAAAAGTCCTACGTAAACACAGAGCATTATCTCTACAGGAAGAGGCACCCATTTCTGTACATACAGGCAAAGTCAATGACAGGGAAAATTATTTGTAAGGCTAAATCTTTTAACGGATACAGTCAGATATTTAGAGCCAATTATCTAGGGGGAAATATCTAGAGAATCTTGACATTCCAATAACTCTGCAGATAGATGTGCTAAGCTACAGTATAATTCTGAAAACCTTTAGGATTTTAACAGCTACACTGGGGTTTCCTGCTTGCTGACCGCAAAATATACTAGGTCAGAGATTGCTTTTAACCACTAGTTCTACGGTTCTCAAAGTTTGCTGTGCATAAGGATCAACCCTGCCTCTTCTTTAAAATGTAAGTGGTCCAGGTCCCATCACAGAGATTCTGACTGTAGGTGTGGGAGGGGGCCCAAAAATCTATATTATTACAAGCAGTTCAAATAATTTTCGTGGACTTCATTTTGAGAAACACTCAGCATATTCACTACTGTGTGGTTCTCATGCTGCCGTCATTGTACAAAAATAATGAGCCTGTGGGTGCCTGATTCATTCTCCCTAAGTAGGTGATCATTTAATTCAATAGCTATTAAAAAAAAAGGAATAAGTTAAATTCAGGACCCAACAACTTGGGTCAAGGAAAGCAGAAGTAAGTTAAATAAATAAAGTCCCAATTGTTTAAAGGGAGCTTATGGAAGAATTAATCAGATTGTTCAAATAATAATAATATGTGGGTTACATACATAAATTCATTTTAAGAATAAGAGGACTAACATAATTTTGCAACAAAATAAGTCAAAATAAAGTTATCTGCTTTGTTATGAGCAAATAATGTTTGCTACTTGATGAGGAAAGATAAATTCCAAAGGAAAATAAATGAGCAGCTCTTTTGGTGTAAATATAGTCTATCAGAGGAAAAAGTCCAGCTCTGGTTATGTGTGTTAACAAAATGCTGCACTGAACATTCTGGTAGCTTTGGGGGACAAATAAAGACATTGCTGGCTTCAGAGTCTGGCTAAAGACATTTTTATGTTTTCAAGTTTTGGAGAATTCTAGGGTTCCACAAGGTAAGTATGGAAGAATTGTGAACATGTCAAATGTAGGTATAGAATCATAGAATTTTCCAACACTTTCATCTCCTGCTTGAATAATATATTGAGGTGTGAAATACTAATTGTGGCTAGGAGATGGTCAAGAGTGTTTGCTCGAAAATTATAGTAGATAAAAAAAAGAAAGAAAGCTATAGTTGAGGAAGCTCTGTACACTTTCACACATTAAGAAATAATATGTGGTATCAGATTTGTTTTTCTGTTTGTTTGATTATCTGATTTTTCTTTTGTTTTAATGTGAATTGCTTTTTTTTTTATATATAAATTTTTATTTATTTATTTATTTTGGGCTGTGTTGGGTCTTCGTTTCTATGCGAGGGCTTTCTCTAGTTGCGGCGAGCAGGGCCCACTCTTCATCGCAGTGCGCGGGCCTCTCACTGTCGCGGCCTCTCGTTGTGGAGCGCAGGCTCCAGACGCGCAGGCTCAGTAGTTGTGGCTCACGGGCCCAGTTGCCCCGTGGCATGTGGGATCTTCCCCGACCAGGGCTCGAACCCGTGTCCCCTGCATTGGCAGGCGGATTCTTAACCACTGCGCCACCAGGGAAGCCCTGGATTGCTTTTTTGTTAGAGAAGTAGTACATACTCAGGAAAGAGGAAATCCATAAAAGGAAAAAAGTAGCCCAACTCTCCAAACACACGTTTAAATGTTTGGTCATCAGCTTTTGCTAATAGATCTCACATGAATCTGTTTTTTTCCTCCCATAGTGCTGGTTTCATACTGCATGTACATCACTGCATCTTGCTTTTTAAAAAATGAAGTATTATAAGCACTTCTCAGTGCCATTATATACAATGTCATGTACACAATGTCATTTTAAATGGGTGTAATAGTCTTGGGAAAGCAGTCCTCCAGGGTTCAGCATCTAGAAGGTTTCCAGCCTTTAACTGATATGCAAATAAGGATGCTATTAAAAACTAGAAGTCTATTATTTTTTTGTTACTTAAAATTATTTCTTAAGGAAAGCTTCCCAGAAGCATACAACTGGGTCCAAGGTTGTGTACATTTTAAGGGTGAGGACATTTTGCCAAATTGCTCTCCTAAAGCACGTCCATCAGAATTCTCTTACTCTTGCTGGTATTTATATTATCCTTCTTTCCATGCTTCCTTTTATGGTTGTTTATGGCTATCAGAGAAAAAAAAATCACTGCTAATTAGATAGGTGCCAGTGCTATCTTGTTTTAAATTGTAGCTATTTGATTATTGATGAGACCCAACATTTTTCCCATACAAATTATAGTTCCTCTTTCACCATTTAGTATTTTTTTTTATCAACTTGTAAGAGGGCTTCTATAATGGAGAATTTACCCCAGATTTATTGTATGTGCCATAAATATACATTCTCAGAGTTGGCTTCCTAAATCTTTGTTTTCTCCTTTCTTCTTTGTTTTTCGTGACAGAGTCACGACTCCCCTCAGGATGACTCCTGGGCTGACTCATTTGCCTGAGGGTTTCCAAAGCTGCTCATTCCAGCACCATCAAGATTGAAGCTACTGATGCTGACTAGCACCCTTAGCATGTCCCTGAGGTCACCATTTTTCAGCCAGACCCAGAGATAAGAAACATATGCACATCTGCTTTCTGGTAGCCAGGCGCTGCTGCTATCTGCGGGGGCACTATCAGGAGAGTCGGGAGTTGGGAGTTGCCACTCTAAACGCCCAGCCTCTTATGAGATGGTTTTATGTATGAGATTAGAAACTTTTAAGCTATCTTTCCTCTTAGAAAAAAGCCCACGAGGAATGAAAATATACAGCAAGATAGATATCACCTAAGGCAAATTTTGATTAAGCACTTATCCTACTTCTACATTAAAAATTGCCCCAGAAAAAAAAAAAAAAAAAAAAAAAAATTGCCCCAGAGAGTGATTTTAAGGATATGAGAATTGAATTTTCTGAATGTCTGGACCTCTGAGCTGGCCCAGTTTTGCCTCAGGGTCATGTCTCAGGGCTCTGCTACTTAAAGTGTTCCAAGGACTGGCAATGTCAACATGGCCTGGGAACTTGTTAGACTCACAGCCCCATCCTAGACCTACTGCAACAGTCTGGAGTCGATCAAGACACCCAGATAATCTGAATGCATGTTAAATTTGAGAGGCACTCTTAAAGCAGTGGTATCAACTCTGGCGTACACATCAGAATCTCATGAAGGGCTTGAATACAATATGGATGTCCAGGCCCAGCCCCCAAAGATTCTGATTCAGAGAGCAGGGACTGGGCATTAGAATTGTTTAGAAGCTCTCCCGTGATTCTATGTGCAGCCAGAGATGAGAACTGACTTAAAGTTTCTAGAAGTTCCTTCTAACAAGGCAGAATTGATAAACTCTAAAATTTGAAGTCTTCAGATTTCATGCTTCTTAACCATTACATTTTATGTTGAAACCCCAAAATCAGCTCCTGGAGGAGAGAGAAACCCTGAAAAAAAAATTTTTCTTTTACTTTGTTTTGGCCAGTTCCAAGAGTAACTAGGAATCTCATGATAAAAAATGAAACAACAAAAACACACAAAACAGGGACTTCCCTGGCGGTCCAGTGGTTAAGACTCCGCAATTCCATTGCAGGGGGCATGGGTTCAATCCCTGGTTGGGGAACTAAGATCCTGCATGCCACAGCATGACCAAAAAAAAAAAAGTGAAGATTTGGGGCTTCCCTGGCGGTCCAATGGTTAAGACGCCGTGCTTCCAGTGCAGGGGGCACGGGTTCGATCCCTGGTCTGGGAACTAAGATCCCGCAGGCTGCAGAGCCAAAAAACAGAAACAAAACAAAAACCACATACACACACAGAACAACTGAAGTTCTGCTGTTCAATGAGTCTCAGTATTGACAATCCCCGCCTTAGTCATGTTCTCACTCCCCAGCACAGGTCGCAGCAGCACACTAAAATGGCCCAGTTCTGTGGTTATTAAGATGAGCAAAACAGCCTGACTGGCTCTGCCACCCACCCCGACATCTTCAGGCTACTATAAGTGCAGCTTTCAAAGCTAACTCTCTAGTGTTCATGAATCCTTTCCTGACGTGATGACCAGCCAGCTGGGTAGAAACATACTATGTTATCGGAATTCAAGATGCTGCTGAATCTGACGTCTAGTTTTGTGTTTCCAGAAGACCAATGTGCAGTTCCCATGACAAGAAGCACGGCATTTGCTGTTCTCTTAATAGAGATGCCACCACAGGTGGGTCATAGCAGCTGGCTGGAAACCAGGCCTCATGCAAAACTTTCCATTCACCAGGCCACACCGGACCTACTGCCTGAAATCAACTTCTGTTGCTCCAAGATAACGATCCCCTCAGCTGTGAGGCTGCCAGAAACCCAATATGGTGGCCCGTAGCTGTGAACCAACTGTTTACCTCTTTGTGCTTTATAATATGACCAGTTTCCATGTCTTCTTGAAGGTGACAACGTTGAGAAATCCTGCATAAGACCAGTGTTCTCAAATTTTCTTGAGACCTTAATACACTTAAAAATGATTGAGAACACCTTAATACACTTAAAAATTATGAGGACCCCAAAGAGTTTTTGTTTATGCAGGTTATATCCAGTGGTGTGCTGTAGTCAGCTTGTACCAGTTCACGAGAATTCAATATTCAGGAATTTTTCAAGCCAACTGTTAAACCATCAGAAGCTTGAAATTGGCAGGAGAGGGAATATTTACACCGTGGAAATTGGCAAATGCTACATATCAGAGCCTTTTTTCTTTTTCTGGAGATTGGGTTTAGCAGCAACGCCCTGCTTCTATTTACCATATTAGACATTAAAATGGAGAATTTTTGAAAATATTTCTTTCAGTTAAAAATAACAATAGGGCTTCCCTGGTGGCGCAGTGGTTGAGAGTCTGCCTGCTGATGTGGGGGACACGCGTTCGAGCCCTGGTCTGGGAAGATCCCACATGCCGCGGAGCAACTGGGCCCGTGAGCCACAACTACTGAGCCTGTGGGTCTAGAGCCTGTGCTCCACAACGAGAGAGGCCGCAACAGTGAGAGGACGCGCACCGCAATGAAGAGCGGCCCCAGCTCGCCACAACGAGAGAAAGCCCTCGCACAGAAACGAAGACCCAACACAGCCATAAATAAATTAATTAATAAAAAATAAAAATAAAATAACAATAAACCCATTACTCAGCCATAAAAATGAATGAAATCATGCCATTTGCAGCAACATGGATGAACCTAGAGATTATCATACCAAGTGAAGTCGGACAAAGACAAATATATGATATCACTTACATGTGAAATCTAAAAAAAATGATACAAATGAACTTATTTACAAAACAGAAACAGACTCACAGACATAGAAAACAAACTTGTGGTTACCAAAGGGGAAGGAAGTTGGCGGGGTACAAATTAGGAGTTTGGGATTAGCAGATACAAGCTTTATACATAAAATAAATAACAAGGTCCTACTGTATAGCACAAGAAACTATATTCAATATCTTGTAATAACCTCTAATGGAAAAAAGCTGAAAAAGAATATATTAATATAAATATATGTATCAATATAACTGAATCACTTTGCTGTACACCAGAAACTAACACAACATTGTTAATCAACTATACTTCAATAAAAAAATAAAAAATAATTAAAAGAATAATGAAAAGTCCATTACATGTTAACATAAATACTATATTTTCCACAAAGAAAAATTTCCCCCAAAACAGTGATTTCGTGAAGAGAGTTACCTTGGTTTTTATTTTGGCAAATCTCTTTAATGGCTGGCTAAATGGAAGAGTCAGATTTTCATATCTGCTCCTGCATTCAGTCTGTTGTGCTACCACGCCACCCGGCCTCTGGAAGACGCAGTTGTATACTCGTGAATCAGACCAAAACACTACCTTAGTCTTAAGAGAGTTCTGACCCCGTGCATCTCCTGAAAGGGTCTCAAGGACTCTGGGGATCATGGAATTGGAGCATTTCTCGTCTCTGCTCAGATCGCAGCTTCCCTAACTGCACCTTCTCCACAAATCACACTCAGTTCATCCTGCGGTTCATTATTCTCCATGCACATTTGGTCTAGCAATTTTGAAAGGAACAGCCACACAGCTGTGCAGTTCTGCCAGGAAACTACTGTTGGTGACTTTCCCAGTAAATTTCATGATGGCACCTAGGTGAGAAGCTACTAGCGGAAGGTCCAGGCCTCAGGAAAAAAGCTTCATCATAAACGTTGCTTAAGTTTTTCCATTTGCTCTCAGAGCTCAAGACTTCCTGAAGGACATGCCGACATTTCTCTTAATTTCTTAAATTCAAAAGTATAACTCCAAATTTTCCATGTGTGTATTTAACAGTCAAGAATTCCATTTCCTTTAAAATCCTATTTTTGACTTGGTGGAAAAAACATGCTTTTTTGTGTTAAGAAAATTTGTTTCTTGATTTCAAACATATTTTGAAAAATAACAACAAAAGAGCTTAAAGGTCACTTTCTGTTTAGAGTGGGAATCCTATTTTTCTGGTGGTCATGAGCTGGGCTGACTTCATTCAATACACCCATTTCTGAAATACTGTGGACACTCCCCTCAGAAACTTAAGCTTGTGTGTTAACTTAAAAATTCTGTGTGCTAACAGAATTCTTGTTCAGTTGAAATAACTCTTCTGCTGACTATGAATTTAGAAGAACATTATCAGAATTTTGGGTTGCTTTTCAGCTCTCAGAGGTACTTGTAACTTTGCTTTTAATTCCCCATCCTCCCTCTGCCCCAGGTAGTGTTAGATGGCAAAGAACTGTCACTCAAGGGTGGCCCTTCCTTGAGTTTCGACATATGTATCCTCTGACATTTAATTTGTTTCTCTCTTCACTAGGAAAGAACTGCAGAGTCAGAGATATAGAAAACAAACGTATGGTCACCAGAGGATGTGGGAGAGGAGGGATGAATTGGGAGATTGGGATGGACATATACACACTACTGTATAAAATAGGTAACTATGGGCTTCCCTGGTGGCGCAGTGGTTGAGAGTCTGCCTGCCGATGCAGGGGACGCGGGTTTGTGCCCCGGTCCGGGAAGATCCCACATGCCACGGAGCGACTGGGCCCGTGAGCCATGGCCGCTGAGCCTGCACGTCCAGAGCCTGTGCTCCGCAATGGGAGAGGCCACAACAGTGAGAGGCCCGCGTACCGCAAAAAAAAAAAAAAAGGTAACTAATAAGGACCTACTGTATAGCACAGGGAACTCTACTCAATACTCTGTAATGACCTATATGGGAAAACAATCTAAAAAAGATAGGAACTTCCCTGGCAGTCCAGCGGTTAAGACTGTGGGCTTCCACTGCAGTGGGCACAGGTTCGAGCCCTGGTCGGGGAACTAAGGATCCCCCATGCAACACAGTGTGGCCAAAAATAAATAAATAAATAAATAAAGAGTAGATATATGTATAACTGATTCACTTTGCTGTACACCTGAAACAAACACAACATTGTAAATCAACTACTCTCCAATAAAAAACAAACAAAAAAAACAACTGCAGACTCTATCCACAATGCTCATAACCCAGGAATCTGAGCATGTTCTCAGTGACATAATCTTGAATTTTCCTAAGAACGGATTTAAAAAAAAAGACACAGAAATCTAATCACCCAATGCCTTTGGTAGAGATTGTGCTTTTTTTTTCTTCGAGTTTCATTCTCTGCGCCCCAAGAAGCCAACCTTTATGGGCTCCATCACCCAGGTTCCCTTGACCTCTGGGGGTAAGTTAAAATCAGGAGCAATGGGGAGGCATCAGCAAGAGATCAGAGGGTGGGGGGAGAGGAGGTCTGTGTATTCCCTCCTCCACTCATTTTAGGCCTGGGGTGGTAACAGCTTTCCCTAATTGCTAGGCCCTGGGGTGCTTCACCAGCTCTTGTTGGTTCCCTTAACCCTGGCCATGCCTCTGCAAATCACCTTTTCATTAACCGCTGTTCAGCTAAATCCTTAGACTGGCCTTCCTGACAGGCTCTAAAGATACAATAAAATCTTATTCCAAACAGATACCAAGCAAACTTTCAGGTTTATTAATAGAGGTTACATACATTTTTTTAAGAAAAGAACATAAAAACAGTGATGTAATATTTTATAAGTACATACTGATAATACAGTAATGAGTCTTATTAAGTCAGAGGTATTTTAATATAAACAGAATGAATGAACAATGACAGTATATCTCCACTAAGTTGGATAAAATGAATATCGTAACTAAATTAATAAAAACAATGTTAGCTTCTACTTACAAGACATACTTTTATGTAAATCGTTCTATGGCATTTGGAAACCATTTGCTCTTTTAAATAGGTAAGTACTTGCCTTACAACTTTCTACTCTTTTTGTTTAAAACGCCAACATTTTTTCATAAGGACAAAAGATATAATTCAACCTAATTTTCAAATTATTTTCTCAAATACATGAGGATATTCTGTACTTGATACTCATCATAGCTTGTAAAATCATCTCATTAACTCTTAAGAAAAGTGAATGGAAAATAGAGAATAATTCTCCTGGATTTCAAAGTCAATTCCATTTTCTTCTGCCATTTCTAATCCGACTAATATAATTAATGTTTTAAAAATCTGACTTGAGTAATTTATTGAACAAAACATTTGTAAATAGGGTCCAATTAAGACAGACTGAAGGACTTAATCTTTTTTTATCCTTAGTTGTCATTTTGGTTTATTTTTTTCAATCTCTTTTATGTAAAACTTTGTTTTCATGTTGATACATAGTCAGATTGACGATCATATTATGTACAGAATTTATAATTTTTATCTTGCTTGAATAACATTGTAATAAAACATTTCATATTCTGTTACTGAAGGAGTTATTTTTAAAAACACGCTTCCTGTACTATATTATGTTTATCTCAAGTTATAACTACAGGAAGAAGTAACCCAAATGTTCAAAGTTCTTTACCTGCCAGGATTATGTGGAACTTGCTTGGTGACATCTGGCTAAAAGCACTTCTTTACCTAATGATGTGTTTCTTTCACACGTCCCACTCTGTGTATCGGCCCACTTTGTTATTCTTGAGAACAGGTTTCAGTCTGATTCAATTCTATTTGCTTAGAGCACACGATGGGTGTCCATGTTTGCTATATAGGTGTTTCCACCTGGGAATGGTCCTTGCAGCACAACTGTTAGAAGTGAACGTGCCTTCTTTCTCCATTCTTAAAATGGGCAGTCTTTTGTATCCATTATCTCTTGGGATAGCACATCCTACTTCGCCAACTTCTAATAAACATGATAAGCGCATGGCCAATCCTTGAGGGAATCCCAGCAGGAGACAGCAAACACGGTGGTCCTGATCTCTCTGAACTGGCCCTGTCTTGGAGTCCTTCATCTGGGGGCAGGGTGCTTTGAAAGCCAGCCTCAGGTCACTGGTGGGACCTCTGCTCATTCTTAGTTTACACACACGGCGTGTAAAACAGCAAAAATGCTACCCATATCTGTTTTAATGATTTTTAGAATTCAAACTTTGATACGTTTAACATGAAAAACAGCAGAACTTTCTCTACACACAGACAGTACTAAGTCTCATCCCTCAATAACTTAAACATTGCTGTTGGACAATTTCAAAACACTTATTGGCAAAAGTTGTATAAGTCCAGACTGTAGAATCCCTCACTATTGATGGACTTCTTCAGATGTTCAGGGCTAAACTCCAACCTAAACTTTGCATATGAAATCAGAGAATCAGAGTTTACTTCCATAATCTCTGGTGAAAAAAAGAGAGGGTTTCAAAGTGCCTATTCTATACTGCACTGCAAATGATACAAGTATATGTGTATAAATACACATATACACACACATATATCTAAAATAAATCACGTAAATTTATGAAAAAAGTGACATTTCAGTTCTTGTTGTAACACTCTCTTGTAATAACATTGTTTTCTATTCCTGTTATTTTTTTTTCCTGTAACTAACAAATATATATGCTTAATGGCTCTCATAAGGAGGCATGTAAATCATACATTTGTTGTTTTAGATGGTAAAGTAAATACTTTTTGTCAGGGACTAAGTAGAATCCTCAGGTTATTTGCTTTTTTAACATTTTCTTTTTAACTCACTGTCGGTCCCTTTTCCTAAGTTAACAGCTTTTTGTACACGCTGCTATTCAGGTTACTAGAGCAGGTGTCCATCTTACTTGCCATCAACTGACCGCTGCTGTTATAACTGCTGGGATCTGAACTTTCTTTGCAGCATAAGATACTGTAGAGGTACCTCTGGCACTCAGAGGAAGCATAGTAGTAAATCAAGGGGTCAACGCAACAGCTTATGCTGCTGACACAGACACACAGGAGGTAGGCAAAGTAGGCAGCCTCTGTCATGGAATTCTGGGAAAGGAATGCGTAATGTAGAATCAGCAGGATGTTTGTGGGTCCAAAGCAAAGGACGAAGATGCAGAAAACAGCAGCTGACAAGAACAAAGCCCGGGACTTCTTGCTCTGGTTGGCAACCGCGGAAGAGCTAAGAGATAGGATGATAGACACGTAACAGACTGTGGAAATGATCAATGGCACAAAAAAGAAGATGGCAGAGAAGGCCGAGAAGTAATATGAGTAGTAGCCTTCGAGCAGTGTTTGGTTGAGCACATCGTGACAGGTGGTTATGTTGAGCCCCGGGACCTGGGTGGTCTGCTCCTTGAGGAGCAGAGGTACCACCCCCGCGATGGCCATGGCCCAGATGGCCAGACAGGTAAAGGAAGCCCTCCCCAGAGTACGCCAGGAGAGCGACTGCATGGGGTATACCACAGCCAGGAACCGGTCAATGCTGATGACCGTCATGAGCATGATAGAGGCATACATGTTACAGTAGAACGCAGCGGTGATGAAGCGGCACATGGCAGACCCGAATCTCCAGTCACTTCCGGAAAAGTAGTAGCTGATCTTAAATGGGAGCACAGACACAAAGAGCACGTCTGCCATGGCCAGGTGCAGCATGTACACCATGGCGGGCTTCTTGATCTTCATCTTCAAGGTGAACACGATGATGGCCATGATGTTCAGAGGAAGGCTTAAGAGGAACACGCCGGTGTAGACGGAGGGGATAAAGAGCGTCAACCAGGTGCCGGTCAGATATCCTGAGGCATCTTTTGAGATGAACTCGGGGGGTAATTTTTGAGGAGGACTGCTTCTATTGTCGGAGCTTAATCTGTCTTCTATGAATTCACTTTCATTTTGGTCCTCATCCTCCTTCAGTGGGATTGGTTCAAATATATCATTGGGATTCCTGAGAAAAAATGTCCGGGGACCCAGAGTATCATTTGTTGCTTCTGACTCTGAAAAGTAAAAATTTTAAAACGAATTACAAAGGCAAAAGAGACAAGGAGAGAGTACGCTTTACTTTTGCTTTTTGTTTTCTTCCTGGGAGAGTGGGTAGTAAGGAGCAGGTGATACTCAAGGGGATCACAGACTTTATCAGGGAATTAGCTAACTCGAAGTAGTGTACCACATTTTGTTCTGGCACAGCAAACCCTTTTCAAACTCTGCTCCTCAGAGATATGAGGTGAACGATACACTTTCAGAGATCTGCAGACATCAGGAAAGGCTGAGGACGTGATGTGAAAGAAAAGAGCCGTAACTTCTTTTCTATACGAGCCACTGTCTATATAAACAAATCACTCCCAGGCTATGTGACTTCTCTTTCGTCCATATGTCTACATGTATACATTTTCTCCATTTAGCTTGTGGCCACCCCTTGAAATCCATTCTTCCTTGTGGAAAAATCCACATAGAAAGTTGAGGGAACATCTTAAAGGTTACGGAGCTACAGGTGAACTTGAGTAGGACCAAGGGCACCCATTTCCATGACCATTATCCATGTGACAGTAGCTGTCCTTTACTAGCTTCAGTTTGTTTACACAGTAGAATGTCGCAAATCTCTCATCATATTTGGGTCCAAGCCACAGTCTCAGGTTATCGTCTAATGTAACCACAAGGTACCTACCACACCGTCATCTTCCTGTCTCCTTCCTTAGCGGGCCAGTGGAGCAGATGTCCTAAGCCAGTGGCCTTCCTCAGCTCAGTTCCAAAATGCCACATGCACGCAGGCAGAGGCCAGGCCAACCAGGCTCTTTTGAGTATCAACCAGAAGTCAGTTGCAAACGTCCTTCTTTTATTACCCTCCTCCACCAAAAACATCCATGTGAAATGTTCATCAAAGAAATGCAGCACTTAGCAACTGGAACTCAACCAGCTTTTCCTTCCCAGGAGCTTTGCTAACATTCTGTCACTGAGGAGACTCAGACAGACAGCCTTTGCTGGGCCTTGGCAAGCTGAGGAGTGGGGAGAGAAACCACAGGGGGAAAAGGATGAGGTTTCTATCCCTGGAGGTATTGGCCACAAAGGCTGGATACACACGTCACTCAGAAGTCATGTCAGAGGAATGAAAACTGGCTGGAAATTGGGTAAGTACAGTAGATTTTTAAGCTTTCAGTTTTATTTTTCAGTAGTGGAACCTTCCTGCAAACAAAAACTTACACAGAGAGGCATAATGCAATAAAAGAGATAGTTCTGCTTCTGTAGGGTCCTACCAGACCCTAGACAAAAATTACAAAAACCTCTGGATCCCTTTCCTCCCCCAAATCAATGACCTGAAGTTATTTAGGTTCACAGGGTCATGTCAGGGAGGGGAGGGATGGATCTTCAAAGAAAGGATGGCAACTGATGGGTTTCTTG
Source organism: Phocoena phocoena (assembly GCF_963924675.1). Taxonomy (NCBI): domain Eukaryota; kingdom Metazoa; phylum Chordata; class Mammalia; order Artiodactyla; family Phocoenidae; genus Phocoena; species Phocoena phocoena. The sequence goes on along the minus strand of NC_089221.1, from coordinate 60,864,728 downwards.
TTTTCAGTGGCTTTTAGCTTGAGAGAAGGCCAAAGTCAGTGCCACAAAAGATGGTCGAAACTCGGATAGAAAACCCATAGTCTCTATTGCCTGAAGAACCAGAGGACAGAGTTCAGGGCAACTACAATCACTGGAAAGTGAGGAGAGAATCTCAGAAAAGAAAAATTCAGAGAGGGATAGAGAGAGCACCAAATTCCAGTGCAAATTCTGCCCCAGGCTTGGGTTGACTCTAGAACCTGCACACTCAAGGAAGATGTAAAGCAGAGTTAACTGCTAGAGTTAACACATTTTTGACTGGAGATGTATTTTGGGCACAGGTGTTAGTTTCTGCAAAAATCCTCGGGTCAATAATGCGTTAAAAGAACGGAAGTGTTATTTGAACTTCTTGCTCAAGAGGAAACGTCTGCAGTTTCAGTTCAACCAAATTAACTGCCTGCTAAAGCAAAAACACCAACATTTTTTGGAGAAATAAAACAAAATCTTGAGTTTTTACAGTAGGATAATGTCCAGCAGACAATTCAAAATCATTCGATATAAAGAGAATCAGGAAAGTGTGACCCAGTATCGAGAGAAAAGGACAATCAATGGAAACCAATCCCAAGATGACCCGGATGTTGGAATTCGCAGATAAGGATTTTAAAGGGTATGTTACAACTATGCTCAATGAAGGGAAGAAAAAGATTTCATTGAAATGAATGAAAAAATAGAAAATAGCAACGAAACCAACCAATGGAAATTCTAGAGCTAGAAAATAAAATACAATAAATTGGCATCTATTTCCAAAATGAAAAGCAAACCTAGAGTAGCACCAACCGATACACAGTAGAACAGGGTCTGGTAGTGAAAGCTGGAGGTCAGATGACCTCAGCAAGAACATGAGTGGGTCCCCTGAGGGTAAAGGGGTGATCTGGCAGATCTGTCACAGGGGAAGAACAAAAAATCTGCAGTGATCTGTATCATTTTCACAGACGTAAAGAACAAATGTATGAATACCAAGGAGGGAAGGCGGGGATGGGATGAATTGGGAGATTGGGATTGACATATATACACTACTATGTATAAAATAGATAACTAATGAGAACCTACTGTATAGCACAGGGAACTCTACTCAATGCTCTGTGGTGACCTAAATGGGAAGGAAATCCAAAACAGTGGGAATATATGTATACGTATAGCTGATTCACTTTGCTGTACAGCAGAAACTAACACAACATTGTAAAGCAACTATACTCCAATAAAAGTTAATAAAAAACCAATCTGCAGTGATGAGCCTCTGAGTACACATATACAGCTAGATTGTTCCCCAAGGGTAGGAAACTGTTCCTATTGAACGCTGAGTCTCCAGTACCCTGCCCCACATGTGGTAGGTATGGACCTTAAGTTGGCTTTTAATCACGGATTTGCATTCTAATACTGGCTCTACCAGGAATCACTTAACGGCTCTGAACTCAGTCTCAGAATCATTAAAATGGGATCCCAATACCTGTCTGGCCTACAAATCTGGCAGCCAGGAGCATCACATGTTAAATAGGATATATGTTCACTTTGTAAACTTCAAAAATTAATCAGCGTAAGAAATTATTATTCTTCCCCTATCACTTCAATGTGGTTTGCTTTTTGCTCCCTTTCAATCACTTTAAATTAAAATGGAATCTGTCCCTCTTCCCCTCCTAAACATTTAGCACTGTTTGGTTTATCAACCTTTTCCCGAAGTATCGTTTCCTTCCCCTTTCGAGGCATCTAATTCACTCTGTGCATCTGGATCCAGTCACATGGGGGCCTGACCCTGGTACAACGGCCCCTGTGGGAAGTGAGGCTACCCTCGAGGTCAAGAATGTGTGGGAAGCGGAAGAAAAGAATGAATGAGTTCTGGCATTTTAAGGCCACAAAGATATGTGTCCTCAAAAACGCTGACCCACAGGAACCTTAAAACAACATGACTCTCTGCTGTAGCTTTGGGTACCTGGCCAAAATGAAGACTCCCGTCACGCATGGAAGGAAGAAAAGTGCAGGGTCTTCCCTGGTGGCGCAGTGGTTGAGAGTCCGCCTGCCAACGCAGGGGACACGGGTTCAACCCCTGGTCCGGGAAGATCCCACATGCCGCGGAGCAACAAAGCCCGTGTGCCACTACTACTGAGCCTGTGCTCTAGAGTCTGCGAGCCACAACTACTGAGCCTGCATGCCACAACTACTGAAGCCCGTGCACCTAGAGCCCGTGCTCCACAACAAGAGAAGCCACTGCAATGAGAAGCCCACGCACCGCAACGAAGAGTAGCCCCCACTTGCTGCAACTAGAGAAAGCCGGGCGCAGCAACAAAGACCCAATGTAGCCAAAAATAAAATTAATTAATTAAATAATTAAAAAAAAAAAAAAAGAAAAGAAAAGTGCAGGCACGCATGTGTGCAGACACACGTGAGCAACAGGACATGACCTAGAGGAGTGACACCTCTTGAAAACTACTGAACACTCACAACTAAGCTCTTAGATGCCATCACTTGGTCTGAAAATTAAACTCTCATTAGGCTTTACTCTGTATTTAGTACTTTGGGAACGAGTATTTGTTTTCAAAATTTTCTTCCCTGGCTAGGCCTTCTTGGGCAGTATGGTGTTTATGACAGAAACATTATACGCACTGGAACATGACATTTTATAGGCTGGAGCCCAGGAAGAATGCATAATCCCTTGATTAAATATCATTACCTAAGGTATCACCTTTTCTTGCCACCATAGGTTTGATATTTTGGCTTTTATGGGATAACAGAATGTCAGCAAGTTTTGTTTGTTTGTTTAACTATATACCAACATCAAAGAAAGAACAAAACCAATTCCAGGTGACTAGATAAATCCAACTAGCTCAAGCCCCTTAGGTTGAAATTTGAGTTTGGGTATGTTGCTTTTCCTTTAGTCCTAGCCCAACTCATAGGTCAAGGAGAAAGTGCCTGTCAGCGTACAAAAAGCTCTTGTAACCCATCTGTGTTTTTATTTTTAAGTTATGGTTTAAAAAAAAAAAAAAAAAAAACGAAGTCAGGTCCTAAAATTGGTTCTCATACTTGTTGCTAAGTTTCACTTAATTTAGGTTTCTCTAAAATGGCTCTAGAGTAATTTTGTTGTTGACCATAGCGTATTGCTAACGAGCTTAAAAGCTTAAAAATCTTCTAACTCTGAAGATTTTTAAAAATTAGTCAGTCAGGCACAGTGCTTTTTCTGACTTTGACGAGATCTGGCCTTGGAAGCAGAGTGGTGACCAGATGCTCTCTCAAGGTCCCATGTGATCCTGGAAGTTATTTATACCATTTCATCCTCCCACAACATGCCAGCCTTGGTTCCCACTCAGAGCACTGGCCTATAGGGCTCATGCTTTCTGGGAATTAAGAAAGCAGAAGTCCCAGGACCTCGCCTACGTTCACACACAGAGCAGGAGAGATGTACCCTGCATTTCTCCACGAGTGACTCAACACTACAGGTTAAAGAGAAATAAAGAGGATGATGGAAAAATGATGGAAACATACTAACTCCAAGCAGAAAGCAGCAACATTACAGGAATACTCCACTGTCTCAAATGCAAACGCACACCATGAAAAGAAGTGCTCCTTAAAGAAATGGCTGGTTCCAGATCCGGGGGGAGGAAAGACACAAGAGGAGTCTTGAACGTCCTCAAAGAATATTCAGGTCAGGTCAGAAAGACTCTGAAGTCGATCCAGAGAGAGCTCCCCATTGGCCAAAAATCATTAAGAGAATAATGATGGAAATGAATGGAAACACTGGAAACATGTCGTATTTGTTAAGATCTATGAGTTCATAATGATGCTCAAAGGAAAATAAAACCTTTTCTGTCACTGTTGGAGGAAATGAGGGGACCCAGTCTGAAAATTGGTAAATAAAGGCAAGATTCAAGCATTTATCTTACCTTTTCTATAAACAAAATATTTCAGGGAAACCAAATAGTCAATGAAGGAAATTTCTATTTTATAAAATAATTCCAGCTCATAAACACAGAAGCAGTAACAGATTTAGAAACGCATCTTAAAGTTCTTAGTGAAATCAGATTTAGTACAATGGTCATCAGTTGTTGCTAAAAACGTTAGGTGAAAGGAGAGGTGATAGGGAACTTTCTAACACGTGGATCACCTGACAACACCTGAGTCCAATGAGTAACCTTAAAATCTCAAAAAGAGAGACAATCTTGAGGTGATGAAACAGGTGTGTACACAGCACCACTGCTCAGGTAGTCTAGCAGAAAAACAAACTTGGATCAGGTTAAGCCTCCAGATGGACCACATTACAGAAAACACAGAGGACAGAAGGGCATGTTGAACACCCCTACAAGATGCAGCTGGCCAGATCCAGTATATAGAAAAGTCTAGAAGACGAATGACCCTGTTTCTCTGACAAACAGCCTTGAAACAGGAAGAGAGGGAAAACCACTACAGACTGAAAGATTTAAGAGACACATCTACCTAATGCAACAGTGGACCATGTTTGATCCTGATTCAAATAAATCAACTGTAAAAAGTATTTATGAGACAATCAGTAAAATGTGAACACTGACTGAATAGTACATGATATTAAGAAATTGTCCATTTTTTTAGGTGTTATAATGGCAATGTGGTTATGTGAAGAAAAGAGTTCTTATTTCTAAGGATATAGACTGAGGTATTTATGGATGAAATGATACAATGTCTGGGATTTGCTTTAAAATTGAGGAAAGAGAGGATACAGATAAAACAACATATAGGGGGTAATTGCACTGTCAACTTTTGGTATGTTTGAAAATTTCCATAATGAAAAGTAAAAATAAAAAAAGAAGAAAAAGAAAAGCAAATATTTTATGCACATTTACTTGCCACTAAAAACTAAGGACAACAGATCCACCAGAGGGGAGACAGCAGAAGCAAGAAGAACTACAATCCTGCAGCCTGTGGAACAAAAACCACATTCACAGAAAGATAGACAAAATGAAAAGGCAGAGGACTATGTACCAGATGAAGGAACAAGATAAAACCCCAGAAAAACAACTCAATGAAGTGGAGATAGGCAACCTTCCAGAAAAAGAATTCAGAATAATGATAGTGAAGATGAGCCAGGACCTCGGAAAAAGAATGGAGGCAAAGATTGAGAAGATGCAAGAAATGTTTAACAAAGACCTAGAAGAATTAAAGAACAAACAAACAGAGATGAACAATACAATAACTGAAATGAAAAATACACTAGAAGGAATCAATAGCAGAATAATGGAGGCACAAGAACAGATAAATGACCTGGAAGACAGAATGGTGGAATTCACTGCTGCAGAACAGAATAAAGAAAAAAGAATGAAAAGAAATGAAGACAGCCTAAGAGACCTCTGGGACAACATTAAATGCAACAACATTCGCATTATAGGGGTCCCAGAAGGAGAAGAGAGAGAGAAAGGACCCGAGAAAATATTTGAAGAGATTATAGTCGAAATCTTCCCTAACACGGGAAAGGAAATAGCTACCCAAGTCCAAGAAGCGCAGCGAGTCCCATACAGGATAAACCCTAGGAGAAACACGCCGAGACACATAGTAATCAAATTGGCAAAAATTAAAGACAAAGAAGAATTATTGAAAGCAGCAAGGGAAAAATGACAAATAACATACAAGGGAACTCCCATAAGGTTAACAGCTGATTTCTCAGCAGAAACTCTACAAGCCAGAAGAGAGTGGTATGATATACTTAAAGTGATGAAAGTGAAGAACCTACAACAAAGATTACTCTACCTGGCAAGGATCTCATTCAGATTCGATGGACAAACCAAAAGCTTTACAGACAAGCAAAAGCTAAGAGAATTCAGCACCACCAAACCAGTTCTTCAACAAATGCTAAAGGAACTTCTCTAACTGGGAAATACAAGAGAAGAAAAGGACCTACAAAACAAACCCAAAACAATTAAGAAAATGGTCATAGGAACATACATATCGATAATTACCTTAAATGTCAGTGCATTAAATGCTCCAACCAAAAGACACAGGCTTGCTGAATGAATACGAAAACAAGACCCATCTATATGCTGTCTACGAGAGACCCGCTACAGACCTAGGGACACATACAGACTGAAGGTGAGGGGATGGAAAAAGATATTCCATGCAAATGGAAATCAAAACAAAGCTGGAGTAGCAATACTCATATCTGATAAAATAAACTTTAAAATAAAGAATGTTACAAGAGACAAGGAAGGACACTACATAATGATCAAGGGATCAATCCAAGAAGAAGATATAACAATTATAAATATTTACGCATCCAACATAGGAGCACCTCAATACATAAGGCAACTGCTAACAGCTATAAAAGGGGAAATCGACAGTAACACAATAATAGTGGGGGACTTTAACACCTCACTTACACCAATGGACAGATCATCCAAAATGAAAATAAATAAGGAAACAGAAGCTTGAAATGACACAACAGACCAGATAGATTTAATTGATATTTATAGGACATTCCATCCAAAAACAGCAGATTACACTTTCTTCTCAAGTGTGCATGGAACATTCTACAGGATAGATCACATCTTGGGTCACAAATCAAGCCTCAGTAAATTTAAGAAAATTGAAATCATATCAAGCATCTTTTCTGACCACAACGCTATGAGATTAGAAATGAATTACAAGGGAAAAAAAAGTTAAAAACAGAAACACATGGAGACTAAGCAATACGTTACTAAATAACCAAGAGATCACTGAAGAAATAAAAAAATACCTAGAGACAAATGACAATGAAAGCATGACAATCCAAAACCTATGGGATGCAGCAAAAGCAGTTCTAAGCGGGAAGTTTATAACTATACAAGCCAACCTCAAGAAACAAGAAAAATCTCAAATAAACAATCTAACCTTAAACCTGAAGGAACTGGAGAAAGAAGAAAAAACAAAACCCAAAGTTAGCAGAAGGAAAGATCAGAGCAGAAATAAATGAAATAGAAACAAAGAAGACAATAGCAAAGATCAATAAAACTAAAAGCTGGTTCTTTGAGAAGATAAACAAAATTGATCAACCATTAGCCAGACTCATCAAGATAAAGAGGGAGAGGACTCAAATCAATAAAATTAGAAATGAAAAAGGAGAAGTTACAACAGACACTGAAGAAATACAAAGCATCCTAAGAGACTACTATAAGCAACTCTATGCCAATAAAATGGACAACCTGGAAGAAATGGACAAATTCTTAGAAAGGTATATCCTTCCAAGACTGAACCAGGAAGAAATAGAAAATATGAACAGACTAATCACAAGTAATGAAATTGAAACTGTGATTAAAAATCTTCCAACAAACAAAAGTCCAGGACCAGATGGCTTCACAGGTGAATTCTATCAAATATTTAGAGAAGAGCTAACACCCATCCTTCTCAAACTCTTCCAGAAAATTGCAGAGGAAGGCACACTCCCAAACTCATTCTGAGGCCACAATCACCCTGATACCAAAACCAGACAAAGGTACTACAAAAAAAGAAAATTATGGACCAGTATCATTGATGAATATAGATGCAAAAGTCCTCAACAAAATACTAGCAAACAGAATCCAACAGCACATTAAAAGGATCATATACCATGATCAAGTGGGATTTTTCCCAGGGATGCAAGGATTCTTCAATATATGCAAATCAATCAATGTGACAAACCATATTAACAAATTGAAGAAAAAAAATCATATGATCATCTCAATAGATGCAGAGAAAGCTTTTGACAAAATTCAACACCCATTTATGATAAAAACTCTCCAAAAAGTGGACATAGAGGGAAACTACCTCAACATAATAAAGGCCATATATGACAAACCCACAGCAAACATCAGTCTCAATGGTGAAAAACTGAAAGCATTTCCTCTAAGATCAGGAAAAAGACAAGGTTGTCCACTCTCACCACTATTATTCAACATAGTTTTGGAAGTCCTACCCATGGCAATCAGAGAAGAAAAAGAAATGAAAGGAATACAGATTGGAAAAGAAGAAGTAAAACTGTCACTGTTTGCTGATGACATGACACTATACATAGAGAATCCTAAAGATGCCACCAGAAAACTACTAGAGCTAATCAATGAATTTGGTAAAGTTGCAGGATACAGAATTAATGCACAGAAATCTCTTGCATTCCTATACACTAATGATGAAAAATCTGAAAGCGAAATTAAGGAAACACTCCCATTTATCACTGCAACCAAAAGAATAAAATACCTAGGAATAAACCTACCTAAGGAGACAAAAGACCTGTATGCAGAAAACTATAAGACACTGATGAAAGAAATTAAGGATGATACCAACAGATGCAGAGATATACCATGTTCTTGGATTGGAAGAATCAATAATGTGAAAATGACTATACTACCCAAAGGAATCTACAGATTCAATGCAATGCCCATCAAATTATCAATGGCATTTTTTACGGAAGCAGAACAAAAAATCTTAAAATTTGTATGGAGACACAAAAGACCCTGAATAGGCAAAGCAGCCTTGAGGGAAAAAAACAGAGCTGGAGGAATCAGGCTCCCTGACTTCAGACTCTACTACAAAACTACAGTAATCAAGACAATAAGGTACTGGCACAAAAACAGAAACATAGATGAATAGAGCAAGATAGAAAGCCCAGAGATATACCCACACACCTATGGTCAACTAATCAATGACAAAGGAGGCAAGGATATACAATGGAGAAAAGTCAGTCTCTTCAATAAGTGGTGCTGGGAAAACTGGACAGCTACATGTAAAAGAATGAAATTAGAACACTCCCTAACAGCATACACAAAAACAAACTCAAAATGGATTAGAGAGGGCTTCCCTGGTGGCGCAGTGGTTGGGAGTCCGCCTGCCGGTGCAGGGGGCGTGGGTTCGTTCCCTGGTCCGGGAGGATCCTGCGTGACGCGGAGCGGCTGGGCCCGTGGACCGTGGCTGCTGGGCCTGCATGTCCGGAGCCTGTGCTCTCAGCGGGAGAGGCCGCGACAGTGAAAGGCCCGCGTACCGCAAAAAAAAAAGGATCAGAGACCTAAATGTAAGACATGACACTATAAACCTCCTAGAGGAAAACATAAGAACACTCTTTGACATAAATCACAGCAAGATCTTTTTTGATCCACCTCCTAGAGTAATGGAAATAAAAACAAAAATAAATGGGACCTAATGAAACTTAAAAGCTTTTGCACAGCAAATAAAATCATAAATGAGATGAAAAGATTACCCTCAGAATGGGAGAAAATATTTGCAAACGAATCAACAGACAAAGGATTAATCTCCAAAATACATAAATAGCTCATGCAGCTCAATATTAAAAAAACAAACCACCCAATCCAAAAATGGGCAGAAGACCTAAATAGACATTTCTCCAAAGAAGACATACAGATGGCCAAGAAGCACATTGAAAGCTGCTCAACATCACTAATTATTAGAGAAATGCAAATCAAAACTACAATGAGCCATCACCTCACACCAGTTAGAATGGGCTTCATCAGAAAATCTACAAACAACAAATGCTGGAGAGGGTATGGAGAAAAGGGAACCCTACTGCACTGTTGGTGGGAATGTAAATTGATACAGCCACTATGGAGAACAGTATGGAGGTTCCTTAAAAAACTAAAAATAGAATTACCATATGATTCTGCAATCCCACTACTGGGCATATACCCAGAGAAAACCACAATTCAAAAAGACACATGTGCCCCAATGTTCATTGCAGCACTATTTATGATAGTCAGGTCATGGAAGCAACCTAAATGTCTACTGACAGATGAATGGATAAAGAAGATGTGGTTCATATATACAATGGAATATTACTCAGCCATAAAAAGGAATGAAATTGGGTCATTTGTTGAGACGTGGATGGATCTAGAGACTGTCATACAGAGTGAAGTAAGTCAGAAAGAGAAAAACAAATATCGTATATTAACGCATATATGTGGAACCTAGAAAAATGGTACAGGTGAACCAGTTTGCAGGGCCGAAATAGAAACACAGATGTAGAGAACAAACGTATGGACATGAAGCGGGTAAAGCAGTGGGGGGAGGGGATTGTGGTGTGATGAATTGGGAGATTGGGATTGACATGTATACACTGACGTGTATAAAATTGATGACTAATAAGAACCTGGTGTATAAAAAAATAAATAAAATTCAAAAATTAAAAAAAGAATAAAAAAGATTGAACGTAGAACAATTGGAGGGATAAAAAACAAGCAAGCAAACAAAAAAAACTAAGGACAACAGTTTTTGCTTTTGCTTGTCTTAGTTTTGAGGGGGGGGAAGTTGTTGAATGTTTGTGTGAACATAGTTTTACACTGAGAGAATTCATTTGATACCAAACCCTCCAAGGTTTTTCTGGAATATGGAGGAGTTGGTGTATGAAGAACACTTAACATTTGTCGACCACCTACTTACTATGTACCAGGTACTTTGCTTAAGGTACCTCTGTAACATTTTTACGAGATAAGCATTATAACCACCGTTTTATGGACAACATGGGGGCACAGAGAGGCTAAGTAACTAATACAACGTCACACAGCTAGGAAGTGAAGGAGCTGGGATCTGAATCCAGATCTGCCTGGTTCTAAAGCTCATACCCTTTGAACCACACCACCTTACCCTGTCTCTTTAAAAAAGTTGTGAATTCAGGACCTACTCCTAAGAGAGTACTACTTTTTTTTTCTCTAAGCATTTCACCAAACAAGTGAATCTACCCACCCTTCTGAACTATAGCAGGCAGGACATGGCCATGTGAATGTATAAGTTCAGTTGATGATGCGCACAGCTGTTGCTTGGGAATCAGGAAGCCTGCTGACCATGGTGACACACCAGCCACATGCCAACAACCCAGTCCTCACGGGACAGTTGTAGTAAAGAGATGTTCAAGGACTAAACAGAGAAACAAATTTTTAAAATATTGTCCCAGATGCAGCAGAGTAAGAGCAAGTAAGTGAACAAAAACCTCTTATGGAAAAGCCAGAATTAAAGGTAGAGTAAGGTACACACTGGCTGCAGAGTGAAGAAGAGATCGCCAGTATATGAGGTTGCCTCTCCTCCCATCCCACCTTCTGCAGCAGGGACTCCACAGGGAGCATAGGAAAGCAAACCGGGGGGAAAGCTGGGAAAGTGGAGGTTACAGGAAGTAAAGGCAACCAGAAAATGTAAATGTCAGTGCACCCAAGGCCATTGCAGGCACTAAGAAGTGTGTGGGTCCCCTCCTGAAGGCCAGGGCCTGACTTGTGGGGTCAGAACACTAGCAGGCCTCTCTGGGAAGGACTCTGATTCCCTGGCTCTCCCCCTTCCTCCAGGCCTTTTCTCCACCCAAAGTTACAGGCCCTGAGCCCAGTGTCCTGGGAACACTGCTCTCTACTCTCCAAGACGAGCTGAAAAGAAAACTAATTCACAGTAAAGGATGTTTATAATCACCAATTGCCCCGGAACCAAGCTGTCTCCACTCTCCAACCCCGCCCAAGTTCTATTGAAGTTTGTAAACCTGAACTCAAACAAATTATGTTCTAGATATGATAGAAACCATCATAAACAGCACTTCCTGGAAAGCAGAACACTTCTTGTAAAGCCAAAAAGTACTTCAGTTGTGGTAACTGCAGAACAGTGCACCGCACCTGCTGCACTAGGTTTTAAATGATGGCAGAGGATTGACAGTGCTTATGAAATCAATTTACAGGACTTTAACAAGACTTTTAAAAGATAGAACAGTGTAGGGCTTCCCTGGTGGCGCAGTGGTTGAGAGTCCGCCTGCCGATGCAGGGGACGCGGGTTCGTGTCCCGGTCCGAGAGGATCCCACATGCCGCGGAGCGGCTGGGCCCGTGAGCCATGGCCGCTGAGCCTGTGCGTCCGGAGCCTGTGCTCCGCAACGGGAGAGGCCACAACAGTGAGAGGCCCGCGTACCGCCAAAAAAAAAAAAAAAAAAAGATAGAACAGTGTAGAAAATATTGGAATGCATAGCATGTGGTAAAGATGAGTACTGGTTAGTAAAACTTCTGTTTCTATACACTAGGATTGCCCACATAGGCAGCAACTGTGTCATCATGTAAAGCGTATTTCTTACAGTTCTTACGGCTGGTTAGCAAAAAAGAAAATACTGGAAAACACTCCTTTAATATACCATAATACCTGACTTCTAATCCACCATAGACTTGAAATATAAATAGATGAGATTAGATTATGTCCTTTCCTAAAGTTCAATAAATGTGTTTTGAAGTGCAAATTTCAGATTATTCCTGTTATTTCCAACAGCAGGTTCTTTTGAAAGCAAATAAACGTGTAAAGGCCGCTAATGGCCTTTTAAGCAGCAAAACATCATTGGATGCCTTGGGATGGAGGAAAAGGAGGTGTAACTTCGTGGGTTTTTCCAAGCCTTATCCCAAGGTCAATGTGGGAGAGAGTGTCTGGGGGAAGCTCAATCTAGAGAGTTATATACTCTGACAGTTTTAGGCATAAGTATGAGAGGGTGAAAGGCAGAATGAAAGAAACCACAAAAAAGGGAAACAAACAGAAAATGCTCAATGTTGAAACTGTGAGCCCTTGATACTAGCATCACAGTCAAAAATAAACCAAGGCCGTGGTTCCTAATGATGCTTCTGGGGTTTTTGTGAGTATCCCATAGTAAACGGGATATAGTTCCCCAGATACAAAAGGCCAAACATTGTATGATTCCATTCATATGAAATATGGAGAAGAGGTAAACCCAGAGAAACAATAAGCAAATTGGTAGCTGCCAGGGGTTGGGGGTAGGGAGGGTGAGGGCTGAGTACTTGATGGGGACCGGGTTTCCTTTTGAGGTGATGAAAATGTTCTGGAGCTAGATAGAGGTGGTAGGTGTACAACATTGTAAATGTATTAAATACCACTAAATTGTATGCTTAAAAATGGTTAATCTGGGTTTCCCTGGTGGCGCAGTGGTTGAGAGTCCGCCTGCCAATGCAGGGACACAGGTTCGTGCCCCGGTCCGGGAAGATCCCACATGCCGCAGAGCGGCTGGGCCCGTGAGCCATGGCCGCTGAGCCTGCGCGTCCGTCCGGAGCCTGTGCTCCGCAACAAGAGAGGCCACAGCGGTGAGAGGCCCGCGTACCGCATTAAAAAAAAAAAAAAAAAAAAGGTTAATTTTATGCTTTGTAGATTTCACCTCAGTTTTAATTAATTAATTAATTGATTTTGATATTTATAGAGTTTATTTTGATATTAATCTTATTTCCCATTTTGATTCTCTTCATTTCTTTCTGTGGATTCAAATTACCATCTAGTGTCAATTCCTAACTCCAACATAGCTTCATTCTATGCCCCTCCTTTGCACGGTTATTGTCAAATATATATTACATCTCTAGGTCATATGCTCAATAGTACAATTTTATATTGTTTTATGTAATTATTTTTCTTTAATTCTTTTTGTCACAATTTAATCTTTTTACTTTTTCATACCATTTTTAAAGGTTACTTTCCATTTACAATTATTATAAAATATTGGCTATATTCCCTGTGTAGAAAAGTACTTGCTGATTCATAAGAAATTTGACTTTCAGAGGTTTTTGGTTGGCTTAAAGCAGCATCACTGTCCAGTTTTGTGCCTTTTGTTGGGCTGAAGACCACAGCCTCTCAGTAACAGCCAATTAATTGGCACATTCATGATAGGGATCTATTCACAGACTGCCTTATCATCTGCTTCAGAAAGTAAATGGCAGGATACCACAATCCATGCATCCATGTTTACAAAACACCTCTGTGCATGGGCTGCCAAGCCAAGGGGGCACAGACTTTGCCTTCCAGGGGTTCTGGGAAGCACAGCAGGATTACTTCTCTGCAGTCGGCTGGGGTGTGGGGGTGGGGTGTCTGGATGGCTTCCCCTCTACATTGGGTGGTAGAGAACACTTGCACTTAGGAAAGAAAGGCCTGTGATCAAATCCCAGTTCCACTTAATTGCACTTGTGACTTAACCTCAGTTTCCTTACCTGTAGAATGGGGATGACATCTACTCAAAGGGTGGCTGGAGGAATAAGTAAGGTAGTGTATGTCATGTACCTAAGCAGGGTGTTGGCTGTAGTAGGTTCTTGATATCAGGTGGCTGTTTTTAATTAAATGTGAACACGTGGGGTGTGGGAAGGGCATTTTGGCCAGAGGGAGTGGCCAGGGGACAGAAGCCAGAGAAAGTTCTACCTTGGAGGTTGAACTAGAGGGTGGGGGCCGGGTGAAGTACAGGTAATGTAACAGGCTATGTAATAGGGGAGGCTCTGTAATAAGGGAGGCTGGACAAGGCTAGGGACCCATCCTGCAAGGGAAGGGGCACCTCCCTCTATGCTAAGGAACTGGGCTTGACCCTGTGGATAGGAAGGCAGTACACAGAATCTCCCATCCAAACCCCTCTGCCACAGTCACCATCAGCTGTTCTGGTACCTTTCACTCTCCAGATCTTTATAGAATTTATGAACATCACCTCTAGGACACTGACCCTCTTTGATGAAAGCATCTCACTTAAATTGCCTGGACAAAGGAATGTAAACTGGTTACTGAACTTAGGAATTTCTCAACAAGTATCTGCTGAGTGCATATCTGTTCTAGACTCCACAGGGATAACCTTATAACCTTAGCCTGGGAGACGACATACTCACAAAGTGACAATGCAGGAAATGCCAAAATGAGTGGGGGAACAAAAAGCCCGAGAGTGCTTCAAGAAAGCTCACACTGGTGGGCAGGGCCAGTTCTGGAGGCATTTCCTATAGCTGGGGCCTCTCAGCTCCTCACATCACATAGAGCTGGTTAAGACAGACATTGTTTAGAATTGCGGGTGCACAGTGATAATAAAAAGCAGACCTATTTTTGGTTGATTTTATAAGTGATTTAAAACTCCAAAGACAAAGCCCCACTTATTCCTTGCATCCAGGACCCCCTCCTCCATTTGGAATTTGGGTGCATCATCTCTGAGACTTAATTTCAGAATCAGCAAAAGGGGATAAACATTTGAGAGGGTGAAATGAGATAATGTGAACTGAAAATGCCTCTGGGCCCAGGGTTTGACCCAGAATATGGCACTTTTTTTTTTTCTCAGAATATGACACTTAACATGAGTTCCTTTTCTTCTCTCATCCTCTTTTCTTCTCTCCCTCCCAAAGTGGTCCCAGAATCCAGTGTAGATAAATCAGCCAATGTTATTCAGTTCTCTTTCTGACTATGCCAGCTCTGTGCATCCTAGCATACCCCACTCGGGTTGACGAAAAGGTAAGAAGTGTGGCAGAAACAGCAGTCTTGACTTCTCTAGCTAACACAGGCCAAAAATCTTTGGGTTCCTATGTGGGCCTCTTAGTGTTCCTAAAAGCATCACCTCAAAACTCACCCTGAGCAAACATGGAGAGCAGGGAAAATGCTGTCTCTTGTCACCTCTTAATCTCCATACGCCTACACTCCTTCTGGTGTGGAAACAATACAGAGTACACAGTCTTTCACAGATAATAAGAAAAACAGCTAGAATTTGTTTCTAAGTGAAAAAAAGGGGGCTGAAAGCTTACAAAGTACTATTGCTACAAAGAAATAAAAACATTTTCCCCCTCCCCCCCCCCCTTTTTTTTTTGCGGTACGCGGGCCTCTCATTGTTGTGGCCTCTCCCGCTGTGGAGCACAGGCTCCGGACGCACAGGCTCAGCGGCCATGGCTCACGGGCCCAGCCGCTCCACGGCATGTGGGACCTTCGCGGACCAGGGCACGAACCCGTGTCCCCTGCATTGGCAGGCGGACTCTCAACCACTGCGCCACCAGGGAAGCCCCCCCCTCCCTTTTTAACTAGGGTTTTTACAGACTAAAAGCAACTTCTCCGCCCTGCTTTAAGAGCGAGAGGTTGGAAAATACATTTATTTGCTCAAGCAGTCAGATACTTAAAAATACACACTATTAGTAATGAATGTATTCTAGGTGAGAAACCTCCTGCTCCCAGCAGATCAGAAACTGAAATGGTTTCATCCCATAGTGTCTGAGGGAGCCGGATTCTGAGGAAGGGATCTCTTTCCTCAACTCAATTGGAAGCTTGGAAGACTGGGTTCTAGAGAACAAACAAACAAAGCCTCCCAAGCGCCGCCACCGCCTCGTGGCTATCCTGTTAGCACCCAACATCCCGCACCATGTCCGCCTCCTGCACACAAGGCCTGTGGTTTTCTACTAAGCGGGCCAAGGCACTAAGCTTTTCTCTACAACACTTTCCTGGCCTGCAAACTGTGCATGAAAAACAATTCCAACAAGACAAAACTTCAGCGGGAGCGGTTCTCGACCGCGTTCGAGCGGTTCTCGACCAGGACCGCTTTTTCTTCCGAAAAAGCCGGAACGTTTATTGGTGGAGCAACGTGAAAACCTTTCTTTTTGGGGTGGTCCTGGGAGAAACAGGCCACACAGTGACAACAAATGCAACGAGGTCCCGCAAGCTTCCCCAAGAAAATCCGACCCCGCTCCTCCTCCATATCCAAAACCCTGCCGTGGGGCCGGCTGCATCCTCCAAAACCCAGTGCAAAGGGGCATCAGCTGAGCCCGCAGCGGGGGTGGGACGGGCACCCCACCAGGATATGAGTTGGGGAGACTCCGATCTCAGCCCTAAGGCGCAGTCAGGGGCACCCACTGAGTCCCGGAGCAGCAGCGTCCCTCCTCCTCCCGCCCGCCCCATTCCCGAGGAAGCCCGGGATACGAGGCCGGGGGTGGGGACAGGGAGGGAATGCCGGGGTCAACTCTCACCTGGTTTGGGGCCTCGGGCGCGGGCCGACAGCAAGGGGCCGCATAGACTGAGCCCCGCGGCGACGAGCAGCAGCCACCGCGGCCCCATTGTCCGGAGGTTCAGGGCGTTCGGCGCGGTCGGTGCGGCGCTGCTCCGGGAGACGGGCCCCGCCGCCGGGAGGCTCGGGCCGCACGCTCTGTCCCTCCACGCCCTCCTCGCGCAGAGTCCGGAGGGCGGCAGGGGCGGGCAGACACAGCGCTAGCCGCTGGGCAGGAGGAGGCTGCTCGGCGTGTCTAGCGGCGCTGGGCAGGACAAGGGGCGCTGGGCGCGGGCGGGGGCGGGGTGCGCGGCCGCCGGGCCTGAAAGGGCGCCCCCTGGCGTCGAGTGTGCGCCTCGACGCGGCCGCCGCCCGCCGGTCCCTCTGCAGTCTCTGGGCCACCCACGGGGCTCGGCGACCTAGCCGGCCCTCTCTCCCGGTGCGCCGGCCGCCCAGCGCCCCGGCTGCTAGACACTGCCCCGCAACTGAGACATTGTTTCCTTGGCCTTCGCCTTGGACCCGCGAAGCTACCAGTAACTCAGTCTGGTGGGAACCTTTGCTCTCGGGGAGCAAAGACATTGGCAGAGAACCTCCGGTCAGGGATGCGCCCCTCCCTGCCCTCGGGCCGGACCTCAGGCCGAGCAATGCGCCGCATTTGAAAATTCGGCGTTCAGCTACAAGTTTGAAAGTGACTTGTGTTTTTGTAATTTGGGGATAGTGGATTTAAAAGTTGATACTGTAGAGATAGGGTTGCCTGCTGATGAGAAGGAGCTCTTAGCTTTGAACAGAATTCTTGACGTTTCTTACTCGCTTCCCCTTGTTTCCCTACTTAGATATTTCATACGTCGGGCACTTATTTCTTCGACACAATGACTGCGAGTGGATACAATCATCCAGTACCAAGAACAGGTTCTCCGCGTTCGCACTCGGGCACGGCTGCAACTTTCTCCCTCTATCCAGAGCTCTCAGCCGCGCTGCGCATCCACCTGCGCGGCCTTTTCCGGAAGGCGGGCGGGCTGGGCTTTCCCCAAGCGTCGGGCAGTGCTTGGGCGCCTCCTGCGAGCGGGATGCCCGGAGGGCGAAGTGCCCAGGTAACTCACACTTTCTGCACGCTACGACCCGAATTTAATGGAGTTCGGCCAAATTCAAGTCAAGAGGGGGAGGGCACTCGAGCCTCTGGCTGAGGGGCCCCTGGGGGACAGCGCGGCTGAGGCTCCGCAGGGAGGAGCCCGCAGATTATTTTGTTTAGAGAGCATATCTAGTGAGCGCGTCTTTCAGACCGCAAAGGGAAATGGGTCCCCTCAACGGGCCGTTTCTGGGAAAGTTTACCCGCAGCCCCTTCTCCTCCCAGATGTCGGGGTGTGTTCTGCACCCTGGGTCTGATAAACTGCTATTGAGAGTCACTGGTCAGGTTTCTAAGCTTTTTAAAACGGGAATTTCGCGCAGTATCATTCCCCAAGGAGAGCCCTGACACTTAAACCAGTGGAGAAAATACAGCAGAGACCATCCTGTTCTTCCCTGTATTCCCCCTCATCATCCTCAGAACACAGCGTCTTGTTGTACACAGAAGTTGCTCAGTAAATTACCGAATAACCCAATTCATTAACGCTATTTTTTAAAAAATTGCTTATTCAATTCTCGGAGGAAAACATATCCAAGAGTAGATGTGAATCATTAAAATTAGATATTTCTCCATTCTCTATCAACATACTATTTATTTTTTATCAACCCTAAGACGCCATTGATTTCAAAACGTCATTTTGATTTATGTACCACAAGCAAGGAAAACAATGGTGCCAATTAAACTGTGACATATCATTGCTTGTAAGATGCATCTCAATTGCAGGACTGTTTAAACACGAAGAAAGGCCATCTCAGAATCAATCAAATACAGGGTAAAAATATAAAAGTAATCAATATATGTGGCAAAATATTGTAACAGTTCAAGGATATAAAATGAAAAGTAAAAGTGTCTTCAGCCTTCCCTTCTAAGAACCACATCTGCTTGATGACCACTGTGAAAAGTTTCTGTCCATCATTCAAGAAATTGTAATCCCATACAAGTATATATGTATGTATAGCCTTAAGAATGGAGTACTCTGACTATACTTTTAAATTTTATCTGTTTCATTGCTGGAAAATGTTTTAACCATTTTCTAAAGTTTAAAAGGAATTTTTTTTTTTTGCTTCATTATTAGAACAGCATGTACCTCTAGTGACAAAAAGAGGGCTGCTGAAAGAATGAAATGCTTAAATGAATTCTTTGTGCACATTAAAGTGTCCATTATAGTGGGGCTTCAATACACGGAACAAAGGAGAGTGGAACAGAATGAGGTATTTCTTCCTCACTTTACTGTTCTCTAAATATTGTGGATTGCTAGTTGAGCAGCCACCAGAAAGTGAACTTACCTTCAAAAACAGTGGTTTTACATGAAAGGATGCTCAATATCACTAATCATTAGAGAAATGCAAATAAAAACTACAATGAGGTATCACCTCACACCAGTCAGAATGGCCATCATCCGAAAATCTACAAACAAATGCTGGAGAGGGTGTGGAGAAAAGGGAACCCTCTTGCCCTGTTGGTGGGAATGTAAAATGATACAGCCACCGTGAAAAACAGTATGGAGGTTCCTTAAAAAACTAAAAATAGAACTACCATATGACCCAGCAATCCCACTACTGGGCATATACCCTGAGAAAACCATAATTCAAAAAGAGTCATGTAGGGCTTCCCTGGTGGTGCAGTGGTTGAGAGTCCGCCTGCCGATGCAGGGAACACGGGTTCGTGCCCCGGTCCGGGAAGATCCCACATGCCGCGGATTGGCTGGGCCCGTGAGCCATGGCCGCTGAGCCTGCGCGTCCGGAGCCTGTGCTCCGCAACGGGAGAGGCCACAATAGTGAGAGGCCCGCGTACCGCAAAAAACAAAACAAAACAAAACAAAAAAAAGAGTCATGTACCACAATGTTCATTGCAGCTCTATTTACAATAGCCAGGACATGGAAGCAACCTAAGTGTCCATCGACAGATGAATGGATAAAGAAGATGTGGCACATATATACAAGGAATATTACTCAGCCATAAAAAGAAATGAAATTGAGTTATTTGTAGTGAGGTGGAAGGACCTAGAGACTGTCATACAGAGTGAAGTAAGTCAGAAAGAGAAAAATAAATACCGTATGCTAACACAAATATATGGAATCAGAAAAAAAAGTTTCTGAAGAACCTAGGGGCAGGACAGGAATAAAGACGCAGATGTAGAGAATGGACTTGAGGACGCGGGGAGGGGGAAGGGTAAGCTGGGACGAAGTGAGAGAGTGGCATGGACTTATATATATGACCAAATATAAAATAGATAGCTAGTGGGAAGCAGCCGCATATCACAGGGAGATCAGCTCAGTGCTTTGTGACCACCTAGAGGGGTGGGATAGGGAGGGTGGAAAGGAGAGGCAAGAGGGAGGAGGTAAGCAGATATATGTATATGTATAGCTGATTCACTTTGTTATACAGCAGAAACTAACACACCATTGTAAAGCAATTATACTCTAATAAAGGTGTTATAAAAGAAACAATAAAAACAGTGGTTTTGACTTTTAACATGCACAAGTGCAGATTCCTGGGTTCCATCCAAGACCTATAACATCAGATTCTACACTTTTACAAGCACCCTCAGGTGATGGTAATGTCCGAGGGTTTCCAGACCAAAGTTTTGAGTAACAATATTCTAAGACAGTGTTCTCAAACTTTAGCATGGATCAGAATCACCGGGAAGACTTGTTAAATCCCAGTGCTAAGCTCCATTTCCGGAGTTCCTGATTCAGTGGGTCTGGGAAATGGACTGAAAATTTGCATTTTTAACCAGATCCCAGGTGATGCTGAGGCTGCTGGGGACACATTTTGAAAACCACTGCTCTGAGAGGGAAAAAGAACTGGATTCCATATAGTTTGTATTGCTTTTCTTTAAATGACACAATATTTCAAGCATAGAAAACTACAGAGCCTAATAGAACACCCATGGCATTTAATTTTATATATATATAATTGTTTAAGCTTTTTCATTTCCCTTTTCTGATTCCATTCTTTTTACCTGCCTGGAAGAGTAACTTTCTTATCCACGTTTTTGTATTTTAAGTTTAGTACATTTGTACTTACCCTCAATTTTTTTTTCTTAGTATTGTTTTGTGTGTTTTAAATATTTACACGAAGAGTAACATACTCTAAGAATACTTTTGCAGTTTGCATTTTTTTAGATTTACCTGTTTGATACCTGTATATCTAAATTTTTTAAACTATAGTATTGATATTTCCTTGTGTTATATAACCACATTTTATTCTTCTAAAGGTATCTATTTTATCTGTAGTTTTGGCCTCACTTTTATTCCTAATATAACTTATTTCTACTTTTTTTCCCCCTTGATGAATCTGGCCAAAGGTTGGAAATGACCTTTTTTTTCTTTTTTTTTTGCGGTACGTGGGCCTGTCACTGCTATGGCCTCTCCCGTTGCGGAGCACAGGCTCCAGACATGCAGGCTCAGTGGCCACAGCTCACGGGCCCAGCCGCTCCGCTGCATGTGGGATCCTCCCGGACCGGGGCACGAACCCGTGTCCCCTGCATCGGCAGGCGGACTCTCAACCACTGCGCCGCCAGGGAAGCTCCGGAAATGACCATTTTTAAATGCCCATCTTTTTGTTTTATTGCTTTTATTGCTTAATTTTAGTGTCCTTAATTTTCACACAGGCTTTAAAAATTTTCCTTTCTACTTTCTTTGGATTTACTCTTAATTGTCTTAACCTTTTGAACTTATTGCTTAGCTTAGCTTTCACTTCTTCTCCCTGAAATGACCGCTTTGGCTACATTTTGCAAGTTTTGATATGTTCAAATACGCAATTCAGGCCTAAATATTTTGTCAACTTCATCCTATCTTCTTCCATCCATAAGTTATTGGAAGTTTTGACTGGCTTTTTTGTGATTAATTTCCAATTTTGTGTTATGGTCTGTTGGTGATGTTCTGTTTTCTCTACAAAAGTTCCTGTAATATTTGTGTGCTGTTTAGGGTTTCTTGAAAAAGATATCAATCTCTTTACTTCTTTTGTTCCATGTTACCCATACCAAAACCTTTTTTGTTCTTGGTTTTAGAGCAAATACGTGCAGGTTCCCTGGAGTAGAAAATTGACCCAACCAGAGATGGCTACCTAACATGTTAATATCCCTTGGAAATGAAATCTCATCATTGCAGCGTCATTCATATTGGAACCACTTAATATTGGTTCCCAGTTTTCATTTCCTGTTTGAACTTGTCTGGCACCAAAATGAGTCACTAGCTATCCTCTCATAGTGTGTTTGGTATTTAGTAGTGTTTTAAAACAAATGTACTATCCAAATGGTGAAAGTTTCAATCCCAAGATCCTATGAAAGCAGTTTTGTTTAAACCCATTAGATGACTTACCTGCTTCAGCTATTCCAGTTACTCCTCCCCTGATTGAAGCCCTCTGAGGACAACACTATAGCCCAAAAACTTGCCTTAGTAATTTCGTTTTGGAAGCTAACGGTGGTGATATCCAGGCTTCTACGAAATGAAATCAAACTGTATGCAAATTAGGTGTGCGATTCTCCAGATTTTGTGTAGATATCTCTATAGTTTTTTAAAAAATAAATTTATTTATTTTATTTATTTTTTGGCCGCATTGGGTCTTCGTTGCTGCACTTTCTCTAGTTGCGGTGAGCGGGGTCTACTCTTTGTTGCAGTGCGTGGGCTTCTCACTGCAGTGGATTCCCTTTGTTTCAGAGCACGGGCTCTAGGCACACGGGCTCAGTAGTTGTGGCTCGCGGGCTTAGTTGCTCTGAGGCATGTGGGATCTTCCCGGACCAGGGCTCAAACCCGTATCCCCTGCACCGGCAGGTGGATTCTTAACCACTGTGCCACCAGGGAAGCCCCTCTACATTTGTTTTTAAAGCAAACAGTAGATCTGTAATCACGGTACAATCTAACCAACAGAAGTCCTGTTTCTACCTTTTGTTGATACAAACCTGCATTGGTATTTTGGGTTTAGAAGTAAAGTTAATCTTTTATAATAGGTCAACAATGCATTTCCACTATGGAAATCCATGGACAGAATGGTAGACTATCCCTGTGGTTTGGGGTGCTAGTAAAGGTCAAATTCAGTATCTGTTAAAAAGCAAACAACAGAAACTTGTTCAAGTTATATAAGGTGAACTCAATATCTTTCACTTCTCATATCTGTTCATTTCCCTTCTGTAGTAGTGAGGATTCTCCGGAGAAACAGAACCAATAGGATACATAGAGACGTATGTAAGAGGAGATATATTATTGAAACTGGCTCACATGGTTATGGAAGCCAAGAAGTCCCACCATGATCTGCTGTCTGCAAGCTGGTGACCAGGAAAGCAGTGGTATAATTCAATGAGTCCAAAGGCCTGAGAACCAGGGGAAGTGATGGTATAGCTCCCAGTCTGAGACTGAAGGCCCGAGAACTGGGGGGCTACTGGTGTTAAGTCCCCAGAGTCTGAAGGCTTGAGAACCAGGAGCTCTGCTGTCGCAGAGTAGAAGACAGATGTTCCAGCTCAAGAAGAGAGAGAGAGAATTCCCCCTGCCTGCACCTTTTTGTTCTTTTTGGGCCCTCAACAGATTGGATGATGGTTGTGCACATTGATAAGGGTAATCTTTACTCAGTCTGCAGATGCAATGCTTATCTACTCTGGAAATACCCTCACAGATATACTCAGAAATAGTATCTTATTAGCTATCTGGGCATCCATTTGCCAGGTCATGTTGACACATAAAATTAACCATCACACCTTCCAATACATTTTAGCTAAGAGATGTTATACTCGGAGGAAACAACAGTGAGGCAACCTAGACAATCTGTATGAGCTATTTTATCTGTAGAGAGCATTTGCACTGTTAAACTGAGATAATCAGTAACTGTCCCATTTATACAAGGGCCAAAAGCCATACTGGGACTCCTGAGAGGTGGTGGCGGTCTCTTTCCTTCTCAACCCCCTGGCAGGATCCAATGCTGGGCTTCTACCTCCCCACCATTCTCAAGGCACTGCCAGGCTCTGGACATACAGCAGTGACTGTAACAGTCTCTGTCCTCTGGAGCTTAGAGGATGACTTAGAAGGCTCTATTTTAACCTGTTACCAAGTCCTGGTTACAGTAATAGAGGCAATGGATTTTTCAAAAAGCTGATCAGCAGTTAGACCACCCAGTACTCACCAGAATTTCTCAAAATAGAGACAACTTCCACCATTCAGAGTTCTGTGGTTTGCCTCTTGGAATGTTGAGGAGTACCACAAACCCCTACCTAACCACAGTCCAAGTTGTAAAAATTACATCATGAACAGCACCTCTAATTAGTGCCTGACCACACACACATCCACCAACATACACATCATGGTTCTGGTCTTTCAGTGACAGAAGGGAGATGTGTGTTAAAAATCAAAATTCAGTTGAGTAAATTTGAAGATCTAATTGGCTTTATTGAAAGATGTAAGAATCAGGCATCGTTCTGTGTAACAACTAGAAAGGCACACTGAAGGGGTTTTTGTGGGCTGGTGGAGGGTGGGGAAAGAAGGTCTAAGCAGAAGAAAAGAAAGGATTTGTTTCAAGCCAGGCCATCTCCTTTTGGGGGAAGGGTACTGCAGGGGTCTTTATCATGCAGATTAGCTCAATAGTGTTGATCCAGAAATTTAAGATTGACTGTTTTAAAGGCCACATTTCTGGGCGGGGTTAAAACTGCAATCAAGTCTTGCTTTGCTGTGATGTGGGTGGAGAGCGAGAATGAGTCCATTTTGGGCTTGTCATTTTTTTTTTTTTTAACGTATGCCATGTCAGACAGTGATCTCACTGATTGGGTCTCTTTCTTCATCACAAACTTCCAAAATATTAAAGTATGCAAAGGCTTGCCCTCTCTTGGAGATCACTAGAGCACATTCTTTGCGAGTAGTTAGAGCCCTGTTAAGTCTTTTTTGCCTTTTTAAGTTCCAGGTGCTAAAAAGTGGAGTTCGGGGCAAGCGTGGACCCCCCCTCAGCGTTCCAGACCAAAAATCATTTTTGTAACAGCGGAAACATGATCAAACATACATCAAAATACAGGAGTCAGCTATGCAAAAATGAAGCTAGTGTTTCAATTGCTCCGTGTTTTAAAAAGCCAAACCAGTTTTTCCCCTTCTCCCTATGAGTAAGAAAAGCTACGAGCCCTGGAGAGGAAGCTGGTGAACGGTAGCAGAATATGCCACCCCAAAATATGCCTCCTTCTCTGGGTCACTCATTCATCCATTTCCCTTAAAGATCTCAAAAAAGAAGCGGTTGGTAATATCTTCAACAATAACCTCATCTTGGGGGTCAACGGAGAGAAAACATTTCACAGCTTTCCTCGAGGATGTTGGCATGATAGAAAGATCTTTCTCCATAAAAACAACACTCAAGCATGTCACTCAGTGCTGGAGTAAGTTAAGACGAGCCCCCCCCCCCCCGCCCCACCCTTTTTCTTCCAGATAAACAAAAACTGAGACAATTTATTGTTAGCCATCTTACATACTAAAGTTCTTCAGTCTGAAAGAGAGTGACCCTAGACAGAATCCACAAAAAAGACAAAGTATCAGTAAAGGTAATTTAAGACAAGCCCCTTTTTGAGAGGCTGTGAAAGGTTGGCTTTTACCTCCAAACATCTTTCCCTAATTTTGGCTCTTCCTGTACATTTCCACTAAAAGTCTTTCCTAGAGCACGAAGAAGCAAGCTTAACGTAACTCCTACCTCCTCCCAGTTCCTGTTCCTCACCTAATGCTAGCTGTAGGGTACAGGGAGGTTTATTCTCAAGGTGAAGCTTTATTTTTTATTTTACTTTAAAAATAAAAATTTACTTTTTATTTTACAAATAAAAGCTTTACTTTTATTTGATTCCTTTTACAGAAGCCTGTAGTAAGGGTAATCCATTAAACACACACACACACACACACATCTACAAACTGCTGAGACAACACTGTTTCAAGGTATTTACCTCTGTCAAAAATCTGTATAAGCCTGAAACAATCATCAAAGTAGCAGATTCTACTCTTTTAAAATTTGAATTTTCCAAATTCTGTCGGGCTTACCTTCAAGTTTAGTGTGCCAAATGAGCACAAGCGAACTGTTTCTGAATATGGGGTAACCTCCGTGGAAAATAAAGCCTGTTGAATGAATGAACAGAATACAAAGTGTTGGAGTGAGGGGGGTCCAGCCTGAGAGTCTGGATTACTGTTGTGGCAGAGACAGCTGATTGGTCCCCAGGTATCACTGTTCCCTTTCTTTACAAATAGAACCACCTCCCCCTCTACCCCTGGGTTTTAATTGGGCGCATGACTTAGCTAGGAACTTTACTTCCCAGCATTTTTGTTTTTTTTTTTTTAATTTATGTATTTTATTTTTGGCTGTGTTGGGTCTTCGTTGCCATGTGTGGGCTTTCTCTAGCTGTGGCGAGTGGGGGCTACTCTTCTTTGCGGTGCGTGGGCTTCTCACTGCAGTGGCTTCTCTTGTTGTGGAGAACGGCCTCTAGGCGTGCGGGCTTCAGTAGTTGTGGCACATGGGCTCAGTAGTTGTGGCTCATGGGCTCTAGAACGCAGGCTTAGCAGTTGTGGCACACGGTCTTAGTTGCTCCGCGGCATGTGGGATCTTCCTGGACCAGGGCTTGAACCCGTGTCCCATTGGCAGATGGATTCTTAACCACTGTGCCACCAGGGAAGCCCCATGTAACTAAGTTTTGACCAAAGGACTGTAAGCAGAAATAACACATGGAGCTTGAAACAAAACGACTTGACCCGGACTTCTTTCCCCCTTCCTGCCATCCAGGAATCAGTGACAAGGACAGAGCCAACTGGCCAGCTTGGATCCCTGGTAACTTGTGGGACTGCTCACCTGCCTTTGAGAAAATGTGGGGCCTTTAGGGACTTTCCACCCCCTCACTTGTTCCCGTAAACCAATTCTTCTCCCTATCGTGCGCCACTCCTTCTCCCTATCGAAACCAATTCTTCTCCCTATCGTGCGCCACTCCTTCTCCCTATCGAAACCAATTCTTCTCCCTATCGTGCGCCACTCCTTCTCCCTATCGAAACCAATTCTTGGAGTTTTTCAGTTGACGGGGACTTGCCAGACAGCGGGTAATTTTCCAGTTGCCCGTAACAGGTATACGCCCTAACCGCCACAATGAACAGACAACTATAACGGCCAGAAGGTGGGACAAAAGTTCCTAAGCCAATGAATTCAAAAGTCACCACATTTACCCAATCATTGTGAGAATATACCCGCCCTATGAGTAAATAAACCTATAAAAAGTATGTGATTCCGCTTTTAGGGGTTCCCCATCGGCCTCCTGCGTGAGGTTCAGGGAACCCCGGTGCATCGGCTCCTAATAAACCTCTTGCGTGTTGCAGCGGCTCTCGACTCTTGGCGGTTCTTGGGCGAGTTGGAATCCCTCGTAGACCGTTTGGGTCTAACAAAAACAAACTTCTACCTTGTGTCAGCCACAGGGTTTTGGATCTCTTGGTCCCAGCAGATCACTCTTGAAGGGGAAAATGTGCCATCCCCACAATATGCCTCTCTGGTAGAAGGATTACTTTGAGCTGGTTATTTTTGAAAAACAGCAGATACAGGAGAAGCTCTGAAAACCAAGTAAAGTTACAGTCTTTTAAAAGACATTTACATTTATAAGGGAACTCTCCATTCGTTAAGGGTGTTTCCTTCTCTGAACAAGGAAGAGTGACTAAATCTCTAGCAACTCTTATCAGTGGAAAAGGCAGAAGCTGAAATCTGCATAACTATACCCTCATTTACTCTGCTTTGCCCGATTACCTCCCCTAACTGCTCCCCCCATCGCCTTTTGCCTTTAGCTGGAGATGGTATTTAAGGTGGTGGCTTGGGACATCTGGGGGAGCAGGCAAAGCACAGTAAGTGAGGGTATAGTTAGGCAGATAGCTCCTGTGTGTCTCCCAGGTATATAGGAGGTATATGCATCATTAAACCTCTCTTTTTCTCCTGTTAATCTGTCTTTTATTATGGGGGGCGGGGAGGTCTCAGCCAAGAACTTAGAAGGGTAGAGGGAAAATTACTTTTCCTCCCCATAAACTATACCCTAAATGGCACAGCTGTAGATGTTGACCCTTAAACAGTGTGAGGGTTAGAAGTGCCACCCCACACACACAGTCAAAAATCTGAATATAACTTTTTCTTTTAAAAATTTAGTTTTGGGCTTCCCTGGTGGTGCAGTGGTTGAGAGTCCGCCTGCCGATGCAGGGGACATGGGTTCGTGCCCCGGTCCGGGAAGATCCCACATGCCGCAGAGCCGCTGGGCCCGTGAGCCATGGCCACTGAGCCTGTGCGTCCGGAGCCCGTGCTCCGCAACGGGAGAGGCCACAACAGTGAGAGGCCCGCGTACCGCAAACAAACAAACAAAACAAAACAAAACAAAAAAAATTTAGTTTTTATTTATTTTTGGCTGTGTCGGGTCTTCCTTGCTGCGTGTGGGCTTTCTCTAGTTGCGGCGAGCGGGGGCTTTCTCTAGTTGCGGCGAGCGGGGGCTACTCTTTGTTGCGGTGCGCAGGCTTCTCATTGCAGTGGCTTCTCTTGCTGCAGAGCACGGGCTTAGTTGCTCCGCAGCACGTGGGATCTTCCCAGACCAGGGCTAGAACCAGTGTCCCCTGCACTGGCAGGCGGATTCTTAACCACCGCGCCACCAGGGAAGTCCTGATTTAACTTTTGACTCTCCTAAAACTTAACTAATAGCCTACTGTTGACCTAAAGTCTTAACCAATAACAAACTCTTAACATATATTTTGTATGTTATATGTACTACGTACTGTATTCTTACAATAAAGTAAGCTAGAGAAAAGAAAAGGTTATTAAGAAAATCGTAAGGAGAATACATTTACAGTACTGTACTGTATTTATCAATACTGTACGTTTATGTGATCTGTTTATAAAACAAATCTGCCAGTACCTACATTAATATTGTCTTATATGATATAAAACACTGTAGATGTTATACATATTATTAACACCAGATATCAAAAATAAAAAGATGTGGAAAAGAAATTCATGGTTTTTTTACAGTTATTTATTGAAAAAAATTCATGTGTAAGTAGACCCATACAGATCAAACCCATGTTGTTCAAGGGTCAACTGTACTTCTTTTCCCCCAAAGTCCCACCAAGAACCTTCTCCTACCCACTAAATGATTTGGATTTATTCAGACAGAAGTCAAATTAATGTAATTCAGTAATATTTATTTTACATAAAACAATTTTCAAAGAATACATTTAAAAACCATCCAGATACTGATTTTATTGCATTACAAAACATTGAGAGGCACAATTGAAATATTCAAATAAATTGTGAGGGGTGGAGGTGGGGTGAGGCCTATGATCTCTATCCACCTTGTTCCTTAGTCACTGAGAGGCTCTGGGTCCAAGAGTCTCTACCATGAGGCAGTAGTGCACTTCATTAAGTAGGAATAAATCACATAAAATATATACTTTTATACAGAAAGTGTTATTGTACTGTCACTTTCAATTACTTATAAAAACTTCACTTTGAATTGCACAAAAGGTTTCTTTAAAATCGATAACTCCCAGAAGGTGGGGCTTAGAACCAAGTATCTCTCTAAATAATTCATTACAAATAATTCAGGTTCCATTTCTCCACAGATCAAAAAAAAAAAAAAAATCTATGAAGACTTACAGTATTCAAATGGGACATTTAAAAATTTTTTTTATAGGAAAATAGGTTTACACATTTGTCCCTAATCAGCTAAAGTTATTTTCTCCCTACTTTAAAACAAATCACAGAATATCCAAAGTTTTAAATCAGAGTACCTGCACCACAGTATAATGTGGCAGTGTTTACGTTAATTCATTTTGTGTATCATTCTACTGCAGTATCAGGTTATCAAAAAGGCACATGGGTACATTCTTCGGAACGGTTTTGGTCTTAAAAAAGAAAAATCACACGTTTATAAGCAGTGATTTCAATCATGTTTAAAAACAAAAATACTAAACAGATTCATTTCCTAATCCAGGTGATACAGAATCCATGAGATTTCTTCAGGCACTTCATTTCCCATAGAATTTCTTGTTCAGCAGGTATATGAGAAGGTTTACATTCACTTTAACCTTATCAAACATTTTCATCACAGCTACTCCTTCATACTGCATCTGAAGTAAATCCTGAAATTGTAAGGAACATCAATCACATCTCCAATTTGACATTTCCCACATTTAAAACACATTCTGGAAGACTGTTGACAACAATAAGATTCGGTTGACCTCAGGACCTCGGTGGGGGTTCTTACACTTCAGTGTGCATTAGAATCACCTGGTTTAAAAACACAGGCCAGTTAAAACAGATTGCTGGGTCCTACCCCCAGGAATCTCTGATTCTGGATCTCTGGGGTGGGTCCCAAGAACTTGCATTTTAACAAGTTCCCAAGGGGTGATGATATTGTTGGTCTGGGTGCCATAGTTTGAGAATCACTCACCTCGATGAAAGAAAACAGAGTTTTAGAATTGATAAGGACTTTACGAGAGAAAACCATTACCGTTAATATTAGACATAGAATTAAAAGTTTAATTATAACTGAAAAACTCAAGACACAAATGTTACAGCAAGATGAGGTATATCCTTTAGAAGAGCCAGGGTTTTCTAAGGTGGAGTGAGACAGTTCGTTGAGGAGGAAAAAGAATACTAAAACTCCTATTTTTATTTTTTCCTCATTTCTTAAGCATGTACATTTTCTATGTATTTTATAAAGTAGATTTTGAGTAAAGTGCCAAGAGCATGTATACTTTATAAATAAATAAATATAGAGAAATACGGAGAAATGCTGTATTTACTGAGGAAAACTGCGAGAGTGAAATTTGGAGACCACTGCACAAAGCAACTCGTTCCGATCTAGACTACTTCTGTTCCTGTATTCTGTTCCTCATTCTCAAGTAAGTTTATCATTCTGTTTCATTGCTGCTGTATAAACAAAGAAAAATTAATAAAATTTCCTTCGTTTATAAATTAATAACTGGCTCACACCAGCCAAATGCATGAGACTAAAGCAGTAACATTTTACAACAACACAGGACAGGGGGGCTTTCCCAGATAGAAGATATTCCTGAACTGCCCTAGACTCGTACCCGGGTCTCATTTTCCTGCTTGTAGCTCTGGAAATTTCTTGTTTCTCAATGATAATGCCTTGTGTCTATAACAAGCAAGGCCACCTGCAGAAGGTGGAGTCTTCTTTGAGGGAAGGGCTCTTGCCGGCTTCCTGCTCTACTTTCTCAATTATCTCCAACTGCACTCAACTAAACCCCTCCATTATTTAGATATGCTTCTGGGATGGAAATTCCATAGGGAAGTGAAGTTCTTTCATCAAGAATGGTTTTGCCTATTAAAGCGTAGTGGAGATTCACTTTTCCTTTGGGAAAGGCAACATCTGTCAAAGACTCTTGGAAAAGAACGAAACCAATATGGTTAAATTGAGAAGGAATCATGTATGGAGGGGAATTAGCTGGGCCCCCATGGGGAACAGAGGAACTCTGATTGTACTTGCGGCTGAAAGACCAGATATTAGTCTTTTTTTTTTTTTTTTTTTTTTTTTTTTTTTTGCGGTACGCGGGCCTCTCACTGCTGTGGTCTCTCCAGACGCACAGGCTCAGCAGCCATGGCTCACGGGCCCAGCCGCTCCGCGGCACGTGGGATCCTCCCGGACCGGGGCACGAACCCATGTCCCCTGCATTAGCAGGCAGACTCTCAATCACCGCGCCACCAGGGAAGCCCCAGATATTAGTCTTATCTCCACTATTTGCTATCTTACAACCTTGCAACATCATATAACTTCTCTGAGGTTCTGTTTCCTTGTGTGTAAATTGGGGCTGACACTGCCAACCCCATAGGCGTGTTATTGGGCATATGAGATCAAGAAGTCTGCAAACACTTTGTAAGCCACTCTTGTCTGGTCAGGAACAACTGGAATCCTGTGAGAGAGGCAGCAGTGTAGAGAGATGAAGAGTTTGGATTCCAGCGGCCCTTCCATAACGTGCTCTCTGAATCCCAGTTCTTCATCTGGGAAAGGAAGAATACCAAGACTGCAGCCCTCCATAAACACTGGCCATTGTTTATATAAGCAGAACATCTTCACATAACTCACACCTTCCTGTTATGTATATGGCTACAGGATATAATTAGGATATCATCTTTAGGAACTGAGGAAAGAGTGGCCTGTAGAAAACCTAGAAGCATAATATTAGAAGGAATCTCCCTTTTTGTCCTCTTAGAAACAAAGTCCTTGACTCCCACTGAAGACCGGGCCGTCACATTTCTCTTTGGTAATTTGCTTCCTATTAGAATTGTCTGAAAGCCATAAATTGTGTGAAAAGATAAGTGTGACTTTATGTCTGACAGCTATTATATGCAGGGCTGGCTCTGTGGGCATTCGACCTGTGCATGGTCCCATGATTAGAAGAAGGGCCCTGCACTTAGTTTAATGCTCTGCTGTCGTCGTCTTGAAATTCTCACCAATTTCGAGTAAGGGGCTCTGCATTTTCATTTTGCACTGAGCCCTGCAAATTATGTAGCTGGTCCTGATGATATGTCAATGAGCATAATAGCCACCTGCATACAGCTAAGGAGCAACAGTTTACAATTGTGTGTCTAAGTGAATGGTGTGAACAGCTAATCCTACTATGAAACTTTTAACAAAGGAGCAAGTGAAGCTTGGTGTTTGCATACTGTTAAAAGGAAGTCCTATGGAATTCCTGAGGCCTCTCTAAACAGGTGTCTCCTGGTCACTTGTGATTCATCTGTTGTTCAGTTGATGTTTATCGGGCTTGGATCATTTCCTTCTTGGCAATCACATGATATGTTCTTGCTACAGAAGAATCACTAACCAAGGCATATCACCACAAGCACACTCTTTTCTCTTCCCATATTTATCTAAGTATTCCACAGAGTAACTCAAGACTTTCAGTTAAATTTTTAGACGGATACATTTAGTGACATTTAAAATAAACAAGAAAATAATAGCGTTAAGTATACTTTTCATAATTACATAATATCTTCAATTATCTCTCTTAACTCTAATTTACTCCATTATCTCAGTGTCTTTATAAAACCCATTTAGCTCTCATTTCTTTTTAGGCTTATAAGGAATGCTAGACAGAAAAGAAGGGCCCTGGTATTTTATCCCATGGGTTAGGGGTGGAGGTGTAACTCCACGGATCTCAGCAACAGGCTAGGGAGGCAGTGAGGCTGGAACTTACACCATTCCCAGTGGCTTATCATGATGTTCCACGTAGATACATGCAGAATACCTGGGAACAGTTTTACAAGTAGTTGGGGGCCCAGGTAAATAGGTGTTATTTCCATTTAAAAACTCAATCATATCAAAAAAGAAAACTCAATCGCAGCTCTAAATTGATTCTGTGCAAGAATTAAGTTGGGAGTAGATAAACATTTACTTGCACTCTCCCTCCTTTTTTTTTTGGTGGCACATTAACTGTTTTCTGTTTCTGCTCAAGTATATTTGGCTTAAATGTGGTTCTTATGAGAAAATAGCAGTAATTCTGACTGCAAACACCATTTTTCTATTTACAGATATCGGTTTTGCACAATGTCTTTCTTTCTTGTGATCCCAAATAGTTAACAAAGAAATTTAAGAAACTGATGCAAAAATAATTCTAGGAAGGAGAAAGGGAAGAAGGAGAAATGAGATCCAGAAAGTTCCAATCCTGGGTATATGCTATCTTAGGAAGAAATGCAATTTCCTAAGAAAAGGAAACTTTCCAACCTTTACTTAATAGCTCTGAATACTTTTACATATATTATTCTTTTCTCTAAGCTTCAAAATGAAAACATAGCTTAGAAAAACTCACTGCTATGGTTTACCATTTAAAAGCAGTTTAAGTTCCAATAATGTGGAAAATCATAGCTTTAAAAAAATCAACACCACAAACTAATACTGGCAAATAAGGCTGGCATTGGTCTCCTGTTAAATTTCATTGTTGTCATGAAGAATGCAAGCCAGGGGCTTCCCTGGTGGCACAGTGGTTAAGAATCCGCCTGCCAATGCAGGGGACAGGGGTTCGAGCCCTGGTCCGGGAAGATCCCACATGCCACGGAGCAACTAAGCCTGTGCGCCACAACTACTGAGCCCGTGTGCCACAACTACTGAAGCCCACGCGCCTAGAGCCCATGCTCCGGAACAAGAGAAGCCACCGCAATGAGAAGCGCGCGCACTGCAACGAAGAGTAGCCCCCGCTCACCGCAACTAGAGAAAGCCCGTGCGCAGCAACGAAGACCCAATGCAGCCAAAAAAAATAAATAAATTAAAAAAAAAAGAATGCAAGCCAGGGAAGCCAAGAGGGACCCCCACTATAAAACTCTCCCCAATCTGCAGGAATCCCAGCTTACCTGAATATTGAGCTGTACCTTTTCCATCTCAACACCCAGGAATTTTGATCTGACATCAAAGATGCCCACATCTTCAGTAGATGAGATATCAAATGTAACGTTTTTAAACCTAGTAAAGAAAGGACCATTCACACATGTGGAACTGCAAATATACGCTTAAAGCTGAAACAAATTAATGGACCCTAAGTTACCATTCCTGGTGAACAGCCTGCTGGGAAAATTCTAAGGAAGTTACCCCAAATCTCCCACCATCAGTCCCCAGTTTGGCTCACTGGAAATATGGCTCGTGTTGAGATCTGCAGCCCACGGAGCACTGAAGTAGGTGCTTTGTTACAAGAGAAATGCAAAATATTGTCCTTGCTCTTAAAGAGCATAATATACAGTTGAAATTATAGGAGATTCACAGAACTATAAATGTTGAGTTTTACTGCTGACAGGCCAGTTGAGCATTTTAGACGATTAGTTTTACAGCAACTTCAAAGGGGAAGAAGCATTTTCTCTGAGCTGGTCTCTGTCAAGAGAAGGTTGGATGGGACAAATGCAAGAGAAGCCAGGCCTTGGAGGAAGCCGGAGTTACAGAGGAGTACACACAGTGAGTCTGGCGTCCTCCAATGGAAAAGGAAGTGATGGAGCACAGGACTTACGGTCCTTTTAAAATGGCGAACCCATTAGTGCCTGGTGTGGGGCTCGGAGGAGGGTTTCTCCTCCACCTCAAATACACACAGTAGTAGCACACTGCTGGAGTGGCTCTGACCCAGGGAACAGCACACAGTCCGTGGCTTCCAAATCGGAGAGGTACCGTTTTGCAATTGGAAACAACTCTCACTGAGCTAGACCAAAAGGCAGCTTTTCTTTTCTCACTGCTGTGACTCAGTTCTTTTGGAGGGAGAGGCGAGGCTGGCAAATCCCAACACACTGGCTAAGCCACGGGAAGCACAATCACTCGATCAGCACTTAGTCTGACCAGCAGCATCAGATGCTCCAGGCCTTATGGGAAGACTAGAGATTACAATACACGTGTTCTCTCCTGTCATCTGTGAGCAAGGGGAAGCCCTGACAGACCAAGTGAAGCCTTCTTCAAAGGCCACAGGAAACTGAAGTGGGAGTCAGATTTGATGGGAGGGATGAGAGGGCGGTGTGCTTTGTGCAGATTTTCGGTGCCACTCACTGGTTTATCTGAAGATCGTCTACGCCCAGGAGGACACCCTTCTCATGCAGCTTTGCTGCGGTGTACCTCACCGGCTTCGCTCGCTTTGTCCCTTTGGGTTCTCCTTTTCCATCAAGTTTAATTGATCTCCGAGTATTTCTGACAAGATAAGAACAGACCATCCGTCGTGAAGATGGCAAACTCAGACGTTCCAGGCAGCGCAACAACCAGCACAGAGGGCACACCACTGCCCACACCTGGCCCCCACTATATGGAACCTGGGCAACTTTATATTGTGTGATAGTCGGCGACAACCTTCCCGGTGCAGTGCAATCTCACTACTGAACAGTTTAAGGAAAAGCTATTTTCGATGCGACTCAAGTTTGAATTACAGACTAATATGTTTCATAAAACCTGTACTTTGCTGTCTCAGGCATGTTGAACCATGTGGCTCGATTAAGTCATTTCACAAGCAGCTTAGGTGCCATAACATAAACTGCGTACACACTCCTAAAGAAAGGTATCACTAGGAGTGCTTTAATTTATTTAACAAATAGTACGTGGCCATCCCTGTTCCAAGTGCTTTCTAAATACTGCCTCACATTTACAAAATTAACCTTGCCATAGTGTTCTGAAATAAATTCCTTTTTTCTGTATCATTTCATTTAGCTCTCATAACAACACTTGTAAGGCTGGTACTCCCAATTCTCTCTTAAAGATGAGAAAATTGAGGCTTCAGAGATCACTGGACTGGTTCAAGATCACACAATGTAAGAGAGAATCCCAATCTAGCTCACCTGACTGCAGAGGTTGTAAAATGCCTTGTCGTAGTTGCAATAAATACGTAGAGAAAACCCCTGACAAGCTTATTTCTACTAAATATTAGCTTTACCAACTTTTATCTTCCCAGGAATAGCATAAAAGTAATTTACAGGCTGCAAGCAAATGAATTAAAATTCAGAACTAGTGCGGCACAGATAAATGAGATTTAAATTTGGTTATATTCCTTCATCGAATCTATGATTAATGCAATTGATTTTTCCATATAGCACCATTTCCTAGTGTCAATTTGACTACAAGGGTTACATAAAAATACTGAATTATGTATTTAAACGGGTAATTAAAATTTGATTAGCATTGACCTTAGTCTATTGATAAGAGCAATTATGAGCAAAGAATACTCATTAAAAGTAGCTATATTGGGCTTCCCTGGTGGCGCAGTGGTTGAGAGTCCGCCTGCCGATGCAGGGGACGCGGGTTCGTGCCCCGGTCCGGGAAGATCCCACATGCCGCGGAGCGGCTGGGCCCGTGAGCCATGGCCACTGAGCCTGCGCGTCCGGAGCCTGTGCTCCGCAATGGGAGAGGCCACAACAGTGAGAAGCCCCAAGAGTGAGAGGCCCGTGTGCCGCAAAAAGAAAAAAAAAAAAAAAAAAGGTAGCTATATTGTGAAAAAAAATCTATGATATGTATGCTAATGGGTAATAGAGAACTGACAAATTTTGTCTTTTGTGGAAGTAATTTTTAAAAACCAGTAAAAACCAGTAAGTAATTTAAAATCATTGAGCTGTGCTGTGCAATAGCAAATACCTGGTGCTGCCTAACATTGTCAAGTATATAAAAACTGTTTATTGTTATCATCCCCAAGGGTAGCTGCTTTTTTTTTTTTTTTTTAAATAATAGTGTTTAAAACACACCTTTGACTAAAAAAGAAGGAATAATGAAAGTGCTTCCCCAAGTGTTTAAAGCTACTTGTTTGAAACACAACAGGGTAAACTACTTTAATGCCGATGTTAATAGAGAAGTAACATGTTTCTAAATTCACTCCTGACTTCTTAGCTCAGAGTGGCAAATCATAAAATTGAGATTCTAGTTTTTGGTTATATAATAAAGCAAAAGTTTGCTAGCACACCCAACCCGACAGCCCAGGATTGTAAAAGAATGGATACCCCATA
Organism: Phocoena phocoena; assembly: GCF_963924675.1. Classification (NCBI taxonomy): domain Eukaryota; kingdom Metazoa; phylum Chordata; class Mammalia; order Artiodactyla; family Phocoenidae; genus Phocoena; species Phocoena phocoena. Next base: position 60,827,468 of record NC_089221.1, on the reverse strand, counting down.
TATATCACGACATTACAAAAGAATACATGATTTCAACTTACTTTCTTTTTAAGTTGTCTAAACAAGTCTTTATGTAGGTGTCATAATAATTAATTTGCTCTTCATAAAATGCCGCCTTCTTGTTAAGTGCGTTCAGGGTCTGTTGAAGTTTTTCCAATTCAGCTTTTCGAAGCTGACGATGGATTCTTTGATTTCGAATATCCTAAAATAACAAGGAAAGGCCACGGTATGAGATTTAAGCAGGAGTTTGCTTTATGATACTGCCCACTTGGGACAAGAAGAATATCTAGTACTAAATCACTATTTGTGACTGTTGTAGTTTATTTTAGTCACCTCATTTTAAACTCTCAACACCAAAATGTTCCCTTTTTACTTTAGAACTGGGAGTGTCTGTATTTCATTTTTTTTTTTTTTTTTTTGTATTTCATTTTAAGAGAGGTGCTAAGGTTGATGAAAAAGCAGAGAAGCAATTTTAGATTAATTGTATAAGGAGAAATAGTGTTTTTAAAAGGGCACAAGGAAGATTTTAGCAGGAGAAAATTTCTTCAGAATATTTTGAACATTCTACTTTGAAGAATACTTTACCCTGAAAAGGGTTACATTTCATCATTACATTCATTTTCTTTTTTTTTTTTGGCCGCCCCATGTGGCTTGTGGGAATCTCAGTTTCCCGACCAGGGATCAAACCTGGGCCCTTGGCAATGAAAGTGCAGAGTCCTAACCACTGGACTGCCAGGGAATCCCCTATTTTAGAAATTAAAAAAACAATACACTTTTTAATCTGAAAAATATTTCTCAAGATTTGCAAAAACAACTGGGGTCTCAAGATTGATTGAAAAAATTCAACATGGATAACTATTACTTGGATTTAAATAGAGTTCCTAGAACATAAAGTTGACCAAGCTGCTTACAGCTTACGAGAGATACGTTATATTTAAACTTACATACACACAATTCTTTTTTTTTGTAATTCTAATTTGTGAATTAAAAAAACGTTTCATTTAAGAAAATGGTGCTTGTTTAATATTATTTTTCCTTTGTGGACAGTTAAAAAAGATTCCTCTAGGAATCCAAAGACAGACAAACACATCCTTCTTGAGTAAAAATTCTTCATTAAGTAGAATATTTTGGGGGATGCCTTCACGATAGCTTTTTGCTTTTTCCAAGACAAAAGCATCAATTTCTCTACTACACATTCCCTAAGAGACATATTTTCCACCCCAGAGCTATAGAAAAAAACGTTACTTCCCTTGAGGCACTCAGGCTGGGAGGAATAAGCCTACTGCCAGGACTGACCATAACTTTCCGTGGAAGAATGAAGCTGAGTGCATTTCCCTCCCAGAAGTTAAGAAAATTTATTTTTTTTCTGATCATGTAACTGTCCTTAACCTCCAGACCCATTTTAATTTGCATGTTTGGGTAAAAAGAATGAAAAAACATTTTTTAACCCAAAATATATACTTCCTTATCTTTGGCAAACAGATCTAGCCTTTTCCTGTGATGTTTCCTTGCACTAATTTGATATCCTTTTCTCAGGAAGTTTCTCAACTGTCAAAATACAGGGAGGAGAAAACAGAAACTAACTTTTAAGTCTGAACTGCATTCAGGTTAAACTGCTTAGAGGAAAATTCTCAGGGACACAGAGGTGCCATCTCAGTGGCAGGTCCCATGGGCAACTGGGTTATATGACAACTAAGGACTCAAGAGAGAACGCTCCTAAAAGTGTCACTTTTAAAACTAGTAGGTATTGTTTAAAGCAACAGATGAAACTTGTCTATTACATTTCCTAAGCATTTATGTCTGGTGTGTTTCAACTCTTCTAATGACTTGGGGGAATTGTGATTATTCTCTATGAAAAGTCATCAACTTCTCTGAAACCTTAAAAAATCTGTAATATTGAGGAGGACAGGAAACATATGTATATAACTATGAATTCCTCATGTCACCTCAGAGTCCCAGCATGTGTGTGACCAATGATTAACACGTCTGCTAAGCAAAGGAGAAAGAATACTCTTTCCAACAACCTTGGCAATCTCATTGAGAATGTCTTGGTATTTGTTTTTGGATGACACATGTCCAGTCTGTTCCAATGTCCGAAGATTCCTCTGGATCTTCCTCTTCTTCTGCTCAAGGGGCAGCTGTGCATCTTCAACCATAGACTGGCTATGCTTCATGTCTTCGGGAGTCCTGGAATCTAAAACTGCACGGCTCACCATGTCTGCGGCATGATCTATCTCCTGGAAAGGGAATATCAAGATGTTGACTTATCTCTGATGCCCTAATCTCAGATTCAGAAGCTGTACAAGGCAAGTTAATATCAAAATGAAAGAGGTCCTCGAGCCAAGGTCCAGAGACAGAATTACAATACGTTCTTCATGGGTTTTGAAGTAGGTCTTTGGGAAGGAATTACTTTGTTTTTCCGAGAAACATAGCAGTGGTGGCAGGCCTACTTTGAGCGAAATTCTAAATAGCTACGGTATTGCTAAGATGACAAGTTACCTTAGTAATGGACATATTATCAGGGATAACTGATATTTTATAGTTCTCTGGATGGAAAGATATCGGTTTTGGATACAATAGTCCAGATGAGGAAACTAAAACTAGATTATCCATTAAAACGTGGCCATGAGAACCCTGAACTCGACTCTAACATCAGCCATATTTACAGAGATTCATAAGCTGTAAAGGCTTTGTTCTGGTAAGGGAATCATTCTCAAACTTCCGACTCTGAAAAACCTGCAGGGTTTCTTTGAACCAAAGGAAATTAAGAGTTTTCTAGCACGAAATAAGTTTCCAAATAAATGAATCAAGACAGTTTGGATACTTTGTTCAAAAAACCAGTAATAACAAGAGACTGGTGATCTTCCCATGTCACAATCAGACAACTGATTGACACTGTAGACAAAGTCTAAGAATATAAATGACAGATCAACTTTATGGACACAGTAACAGTAAACCAGGTTAGCAGGTAACAGTAACAGTAGCAGCCAATATTGTTGAGAACTTAATATGTATCAGATATTATTCTACCCACTTAACATGTTTTAACTGAGTTATTCCTGAATTGGGTACTATTATTATTATTCCCTTCTTGCAGTTGAGGAAATCAAGGCATAGAAATATTTCTAAGTGCCTAGAGCTACAGAGCTATACTTGATCTCGGAAGTCTTCACTCTTAGTGATTAAGCTACATTTGGGGAAAAATAAAATATTCATTAAGAATTAAAATTCTCATACTCAGTAAAATATTCTACCCACCTTGTTTAAAAATATTCACACATTAACAAACATCAGATAACTTGACATTTTATATATATATATATATATATATATATATATATATATATATATACTTTTATTAAAAACTGTGACAGAATGATTTCTTGGCAACCAATTAAATTAAGAATGATTCAGGAAATTACATGTAGCCCAGCTAAGAGTAACTAAATAGATAATTTTGTTAGCGTTTGTTTAGGGAGTGGCAATTATCGAAACTAAAGCAATATCACTGAAATTAATTCAGAACAAACTGAATAATGATGCATTTTCAAGGATGCTGATAAAAGGATTATTGCAAGATTGTTATTAAAGTTTAATAAACTTCAGTTATTTACACCAGGATAATGGTGCTCTGACCTAATGGACTCAAGACGTTTGCTTCCGAAGCATTTGGAAAACAGTTTTAATGTGTGGGACATTTCTTCATTTCTTCAAGTTAGCAAAAACATAAAATATGAAAGGTATTTTTCTGTATCCTGTCGACCAGAACGATCTCTTAAGTGACTTATTTGCCCATCCACTGCAATGAATACAGTCTTCTTTTTTTTTTTTTCTTTTTTGCGGTACGCGGGCCTCTCACTGTTGTGGCCTCTCCCGTTGCGGAGCACAGGCTCCGGACGCGCGGGCTCAGTGGCCATGGCTCACGGGGATCTTCCCGGACCGGGAGATCTTCCCGGACCGGGGCACGAACCCGTGTCCCCTGCATCGGCAGGCGGACCCTCAACCACTGCGCCACCAGGGAAGCCCAGTCTTCATTTTTAAGTAGTCCATTCTTCTTTTCCTTTGTTTCCTACACTCACTGTTCAAAGTTTACAATGAACATTCAGAGGCTTTGAAAGACCCAGAACTATCTTCCTAGTCTAGGACAAAATTCTTCAGCATAAATTCAGTGCTGCATTTTTCTATTTCATTACATTGATATTCCATGGATTTTACATATAGCTGAACTCGGTTGAATTCCTTACTTCCAAACCGTGTCAGATACAGTTTCTCTGAGGTAACGATAAACATTTGGCACAAAGATTTGTTAACAAAATCAACTCATATCAAAGGTACTTATTATTTTACACTCTAAGGCCAATTACCTGTTTTGTACTTGCTGGCGTCTCTAAGATTTCTGACAGTGTGCTCCCTGGTTGGTTCCGGATCACATCAATGATCAGCTTTTTGGTCCTTACAAAATACAGAAAGGAGAGACAGGCTTTCAGACAGCAGTCCTAATGCACAAAAATCTGCTTCTCCCAAGGGAGTGAACAAGCACCTACAGAGATGAAGCCTCAAAGAGAATCCCTTAAAATAAAGCCATCTCACAGAACTCCACCACATCTGCTTTAAGGCTCCCCAAAGTTTGCGAATGCTTAATAATCAAAGTCTGGGTTTTATATGCTTGATGTTGTCAGATTATAGTGTCAGTATCACGGGCACAAGTATGTCATAAGATTCCTTATCTAAGTACCTGTTCTTCTTTTTAGACTGAGACTACTTTTTGACGAGAAGGAAGGATAATTTGGCCCGTGACTGTGGAGGGTGCAGGAAAGGTCCCCCTTTCCTAACTTGAGTAACATTTAAACTTCTGAGCCTGTTGAAAACATCCTAAGCCTTTAGGAGCCAGAGAAGCTGTTAGCTTTCCTGCTCTGAGAAGGTTATGAAACACTGTGAAGGCCAGTGGGAGCCCAAGTCCTGTGTGGGCTGTGGAGGCTTTGGCTGCTGGATGACACAGCAGCCAGAAGGATGGGTGTTTGGGAGCCTCAGGTCTGGTGGCGGGACGAACCCATCGGGTGGGAGAGAACTGAAGAGCTGCTCGGTAACAAAAGCTGGAAAACCCCTCTGTTAGTGCTAAAACCATCTATTTTTTCATATGTGTTCTTTAGGGTAATCAGCCACCCTTTACTAATTAAAGATCAGGTTACGGAACTATGTAAAAAGATTTTAACATAAAAGGCAAATGGTCAAGTGTGCTCCCTTTTACATAAGTGGGAACATTATTGGACATCGAGTCCCTTCAAAAAAAAAAGTGGGGGTGGGGGGAACATAAACAGAAGTTGCCTTAAATTACAAACAGGTCTAACCAACAACGTCTGAAGTTTCACTCTCATTGCGTTGAACCTCAGTTCTTTCCAAGGCATTACATGGTATCACTGGATGATGAATTTCTTCCTCAACTACAGCAGAAAATGTTCACACGGCATGAAAATTGGAAAATGAAAATAAAACATCGTTTATGTTTTGAAGCACTGGGGCGACTGCTCCCAAAGGACAAGAGGAAACTTTCAAAAGAATTCCAGATATATTATTTTTGCAAACAGGATAAAATCCAATAAACCATCTGTAACCATTATTTTTCTCCTTTCTGATTTATTTCAAGTCTGTATGAGAAGAATGATCACAACCATTTCCTCTGGCCCATGACCCTTTGCTGTTGGGGATTTACAGGCTGTCTGGGAATGCACAGAGAAATGCTCCCCCAAGAGTCAGAGGTGGGCACACAGCTCATTACAGCCACGTGGGAGACGGCCCTGTTCCTGAGGCTTAGAGAGCCAAGTATCTATCCTTTCTGTCCCACACAACTCCCTCCTCCAATCATCATTATAAATGCATTAAGCTGGAACATCGAGTTAAAAATAAAAGCTCTGGGTGATTTTAACAAACGTAAATACAGTGACTGTCTCTTATTTGAACTAATATTCTAGGAATGACTGACGATATATGCTTCCAGGAAACTCCCAGCTCGACTCTTCAGAGACACTATCTGATGACCAAAATGACCAAGGTCACTCAAGTATGCCCTGCTAGGGACAAAGAATGTTATTTGTTCAGGAGTGGCTGAAGGACAAACTGCTTACACAGCCTTTCTCTTGAAATTCTACTTTATGTCAGGCCTCTACTGGAACCCACTGCCAAAGCTCTACCCCAGACATCTTACATGTAAATAACCATCCAGTTTCTTGACAGGGAATTCAGTACCTCACCCTATGGTATGCCTAATGGTTAAGAACACTGAGTCAGACAGATCTAAGGTTGAATCAGGGTTCCTGTTGCTTACTAGGTGTGTGGACTTGTGCAAATTATACAGTCCCTATAGTGGGTTTTTTTTTTTTCCATTTATGTAATGGGAATCTCTCAGGACTGAATGAAGATGCACGTAAAGCCTCTCTCTAGGGTCTGACGTGTGGTCAGCACTCACATGGTCATTAAGCTGTGCTGCCCAAGATGGCATCCACTGGTCAGCAGGTGGCCAGTGGGCACTTGAGACATGGCTGGTCCTAACTGAGATAAGCATTAAGGGCAAAACACACACCAGGTTTGGAAGGCTCAGTATGAAAAAAGGAATGTACCATGTATCATTAACAATTTTTTTACACTGATTCTATATTGAAATGATAACATTTTAGATATATTGGGGTAAATACATATATTAGAATTAATTTCACCTGTTTCTTTTCAAAATGTGGCTTCTAGAAAATTTAAAAGTAACTGTGTGGCTGACATTAAATCTCTGTTGGCGAGCACAGCACTGGAACAGCCCATTCTTAAATGGGAAGCCCACTCTGAGAGGCCTGCCTTCCAGTATGGTCCACTCACTGGATCCAGTGAGTCACAGGACATCAGCACCGAGGGGGACCTTGGGCAACAGTCCAATCCCTGATTTTACAAATGAGTCAGCTAAGACCTAAGAGGTTCAATCGTTATAGAAGGTCACATCCTATTTTCTAGAGTTGCAGGAAACAAGTCGATTTCCCCTTCCTCATCATCAGCCCCTCATCAACCTGCAGAGAGTGCCAGCATTGTGTCTACGTCCCCTCTTCTCTTTTTTCCAAGTGAAACCCCTCAGTTCCTGAAACCTCTTCACAATAGGAGTTAGAGAGAGTTTCCAGTCCTGCTCACATATCAGTTTGCCAATGACTTTAAGACATGTCCCCTCCCCACCTTAATGCAAACACAATATTCTAGATATGGTCTGACCAGCATAAATCAACTGGTTCAAGTTTTGGCCCCATGGCTGTTCATATAATAGGTAAGACAGGCTGGTCAAACTCTGCCACCCTCCCTGAATTAGGAAAGTTAAGAAAAAAAGAAATACACCTGGGAGTTTCTTCATCACAGCTCTGCTCAAATCCCATGGTCAATGAATGAGACCGCCTGGTGCTTGTAAACTGGTGTGGTCCCTCAGGTTTGGCCATTGCACTCAAAGGGTGTCTGTTATCACATTCTGACCGGGACCATTCCTGAGCCTCCCTCTCTGCCATCTGCCTTACAGTGTGCCCGAGGTTGAAAAGGAATTGGTGTTTGTAGAAGCTAAAAAATATTTCCAGGGCTTCCCTGGTGGCACAGTGGTTGAGAGTCTGCCTGCCGATGCAGGGGACACGGGTTCGTGCCCCGGTCTGGGAAGATCCCACATGCCGCGGAGCGGCTGGGCCCATGAGCCACGGCCACTGAGCCTGCGCGTCCGGAGCCTGTGCTCTGCAACGGGAGAGGCCACAACAGTGAGAGGCTTGCATACCGCAAAAAAAAAAAAAAAAAAAATCCAATTGTTTAAAATTCTAATAACATGATTATACATTTTTATCACCAGACCTTGAATATCTCCTTAGCCATTTATTGCTCATTTACTGCCAGCTTGGACTACAAGCAAGAAAATCTTGCAACTGGGATGATGGATGCCTAAACTGAATTATGTGATAGGAAAAAAATTCTTACGAGATGACAACTAAAGCACTCAGGCAGCTAAGTATGAATAAAAGCCATCTATAATGCCTTCTACTTACACACTTCCATAGAAAAGCAAGCTTAATAAAGGCCAAAAGGATCACATACTATAAGTTGAATCGTAAGTTATAATGAGAGAGATTTTCTTTTCTTTTTTTTTTAGTTTACTATTTTTAGCTGCACTGGGTCTTTGTTGCTACGCGCGGGCTTTCTCTAGTTGCGGCAAGCGGGGGCTACTCTTCTTTGTGGCGCACGGGCTTCTCATTGCAGTGGCTTCTCTTGTTGCAGAGCACAGGCTCTAGGCATGTGGGCTTCAGTAGTTGTGGCTCGCAGGCTTCAGTAGTTGCGGCTTGCGGGCTCTAGAGCACAGGCTCAGTAGTTGTGGCACACGGGCCTAGGTGCTCCACGGCATGTGGGATCTTCCTGGACCAGGGCTCGAACCCGTGTCCCCTGCATTGGCAGGCAGATTCTTACCCACTGCACCATCAAGGAAGCCCGAGAGAGATTTTCAATTGTACAGTTCTTTATAATTTATAAGGTGTCACTGTGTGACTTCATTTACTCACCAGAGTCCTCCCTTTCCCATCATCTCCCCTCTTCTCCATTTGATGGATGAGGAAACAAATGGGGAAGTGATTTGCTGAGTCCAACGGCTAATGTGTGAGATTGGGGCTGTAATCCCAGGTCTCCCTAGGACTCCTCAACCAGGCTCTTTTGTTCGTTTGTCCTTTTAATACCACCATGCTTGGTAGTATTAGCAAAATGGCAATAGCCCAAACCGAGGCTCCCTATTCCATAAAGATATGGAAGGGAAACAGAAATAGAATGTTTCTTCCTATTCCACCATGTGCCTTCATGTCCCTTACTCTGTGTCATTCCTTCTCTGTGGCCTGGGAAGCAATGCCCCAGCATCAGGTATACAATAACTGCTCTGCTATCATTCTTATTGTTTATTCTATGATCCCTAAGAGTGCAAAGGACAGTGACCTTGCCCTCAAGTTGTAAAACCTTGTGATCAAGAGTGTAGGCCCACTTCCCATCCCGTGTGTGGGCTCTGTGTGGAAGAGCTGGGAGCTGCTGAGGGAAGGTTTCCTTTTGGTGCTGACCCAGGAGAGAGAGATCCAGGCTCAGAACTTCTCCAGCTTCACCCTGTTGAAGCTGCGGCACTCCTCCGCCATAGGTGGGGTCAGCCTAGGGGCCAGGCACGTGGGGCACCTCCTCCCCATGGACTAAAGCCCAGTGGACATTGGGTGCTGGAGCTTTTTCTCCTTTTCCTTGTTTTTTTGTGAAAAAGAAACACCTATAGAAGAAAATAAATGTACTTTACCCACTCCCCCACAAAAAATAAATAAATAAAAAAAAAAAAAAAAAAAAAGAGTGTAGGCCCAGAAAGATTTAAGACTGTCTGGATTTGAACCTATGCCCCACTTACTAACTATACTACCAGGAAAGGGTTTTTGTCTGTTCTGTGCCTAGTTTTCTCTTACATAAAACCCAGGTAATAACCTCTACCTCTTGGAGTTGCTGAGAGTATTATATGACTCATGGATGTTGTTATGTCATACATGTTGTTATCTGTTATTATCTATATCCATATCCATAGGACAGTCCCTGGTACCTGGTAAGCACTACACAGGTGTTTGGTATTATTATCATCTTCATCCTCATCTAATTATTAAGAATTATGAAACTAGCATGGAATTAAATTTACAAGCACAAGGATTAACAGTGCCTTATTCAGGGACCCTCATGAAGATGAATTACTCATCACTGCAAAGCTAGTGATTTTGTAATTAATAATAAGGGGGGCATTTTGAAAGTTAAAAATACAACCTATTTAACAAGGAGGCAAAATAGTTTTTTGATAGAGAAAAGCCAGTTATTTTTATCCCCAACAGCTCTGCATTCCATGACTGTCTACTTCTTAGTAACTTCTGAAAGGCACTGTCTGATTTCAGTTAAATTTGGTTCTCTAATGAAGAGTCTCAAGAACTATATTTTATGTTTGAGTTAGGAATTTGGTTTATTGCTTGGAAGAAAGTCATCCCCATAAGAGTTTTCGAATCAGTATTTCCAAGCGTCTATCAATGGAACATCAATGGCCTATGAATTTAAAGCATGTCAGTGCCCATCTACTTACTTCCCATAATTTTAGAATTTAATTTTCTCACCTCAGAGATAAAGACTCAGACTAGGTGGTCTCCAAGCTCCTTGTCAATGACACATTTTATAATTATCTGTTAGTACCAAGATTTTGAAATATATACTTAAGGTATAATGTATTTGGAAGTAAGGCTAGCCTAACATCATGGAGCGAACTCTGCTGACTGTTTTGGGCAATACCCAAATTCCACTTTTGGGGAAGGCTACTTGGTCAGTCTTCATTTCAAGTTGTTATCCACGATGATCCACTGGGCTGCTTAGTGAAGGGCTCTGCTAACAGCAGGATCTTGAAGTATGCCCAGAGGAAGGCTTTCTAGACCCCAGAGGCCTATGAAAGCAGTAAATTATTGAATCTATTAAAGCATTGGCCCAATAGTCTTTTTTATATAAATGGAAAAGTTGATCCTACAGTTCACATGGAATTGCAAGGAACCCCAAGTAGCCAAAAGAATCTTGAAAAAGAACAACCTGGAAGACTCATACTTCCCAACTTCAAAACTTACTACAAAGCTACAGTGATAAATGCAGTGTGGTACTAGCATAAGGATAGGCATATAGATCAATGGAATAGAATTCAGAGCCTAGAAAACCATACATGTATGGTAGACTGGCTTTTGACAAGAGTGTCTAGACCACCTAATGGAGAAAGAATAGTCTCTTTAAGAAATTGTTGTGGAAAACTGGGCATCCACATGCAAAAGAATAACGTTGGACCCCGACCTTCCACCATACACAAAAATTAGCTCAAAAGGGATCACAGACCTAAGTATAAAAGCTGAAACTATAGAACACTTTAGAAAAAAACACAAGAGTAAATCCTCATGATCTTGAATTGAGCAATGAATTCTTATGACACCAAAAGCACAAGAAACAACAACAAAAAACAGATAAACTGCATTTCATTAAGTTAAAAAACTGTTCTACAGAAAAGGATATTACCAAGAGAATAAAAAGACAGCCCTGAAATAATGCCATTTGCAGCAACATGGATACAACTAGAGATTATTATACTAAGTGACATAAGTCAGAAAGAGAAAGACAAATACCATATGATATCACTTATATTTGGAATCTAAAACATGACACAAATGAACCTATCTATGAAACAGAAATAGAATCACAGACATAGAGAACAGACTGGTGGTGGCCGGAGGGGGGTGGTGGTGGGGCTGGCGGAGGGATGGAGTGGGAGGTTGGGAGCAGATATAAGCTTTAATATATAGAATGGATAAACAACAAGGTCCTACTGTATAGCATAAAGAACTATATTCAATAGCCTATGATAAACCGTAATGGAAAAAATATATTAAAAAGAAGAATGTATATATATAACTGAATTACTTTGCTGTACAGCAGTAATTAACATAACATTGTAAATCAACTATACTTCAATAATAAAAAGACAACCCATAGAAGGGGTGAAAATATTTGCAAATCACATATCTGATAGGGGTTTACCATCCAGAGCATATAAAGAACTCTTACAACTCTGCAACAAAAAGACAAACAATCCAACTAAAGAATGGGCAAAAGACTTGAATAGACATTTCTACAAAGAAGACAGGCTGACAAGCACATAGAAACATTATTAATTATTAATCATTAGGGAAACATTATTAATCATTAGGGAAATGCAAATCAAAACCACAATGAGATACTACATACCCACTAGGATGGCTATAACAACAAAATAAACAAAACAGAAAATAAATTTTGGTGAATTATGGAAAAATTGAAACTCTCATACTTTGTTGGGAGGAATATAAAATGGTGTAGCCACTGTGGAAAAAAGGTCTGGCAGTTCCTCAAAACAAAATTACCATATGACCCAGCAATTCCACTCCTAGGTGTATACCCAAAAGAACTGAAAACAGTATTCAAGTAAAAAGATGTATATAAATGTTTACAGTAGTACTATTCACTATAGCCAAAAGGTAGCAACAACCCAAATGTCCAAGATAAATGTGGTATGTCCATACAATGGAATGTTATTCAGCCAAAAATATGCTGAATAAGAGAAGCCAGACACAAAAGGCCACATATTGTATGATTCCATTATATGATATTTCCAGAATCGGCAAGTTCATAGAGACAGAAAGCAGAAACGATGCCCCAGGGTCACTGGGGAATGACTGCTTAATGAATACAGGGTTACTTTTGGGGTGATAACAATGTTCTGGAACTAGATAGTTGTGGTGCTTGCACAACATTCTGGACGTACTAAGTGCCACTGAATTGTATACTTTAAAAGGTTAGATTGGTAAATTTTATGTTGTGTGTATTTTACTACAAAATACAAGAGTAAGTAAGCAAAGAAATAAAACCACTGGCTGGCTCTACTTGGAATGGTGATTAAAGAAGTAGACAGTACTTTTTTCTAGCATACAGTGGGGAGGGAACCACACAAGGGCTGAGGCAAGTAGGACAATGCACCAGGCCTTCCTGGCTAAGATGCATTGCTGCCCCACACACCTGACTTTCATGGTTTTGCTTTTGAAATGTGCACTCCAAAAATTCACAGAACCATGGAGACTCAGATTCAGAAATAAGTATAAATATACACGATGTTCAGACTATTTGATATTTTAGACTACCCCAATCATGATCTCCATTCATTAATGCAGACATCTGAGTTGACTGCATCTAGAAAATGGTGCTCAAGTAACAGACAAAATTAATTATGAAAAAATTTCTTCCTGTTACTTCTAAAGGACAAAGCTTATGAGATCACAGGATAACTGGCCTAATTTAATTTGCATGGTGGAACCACAGGACCCGTATTTCCAGTTACCTTTGTAACTGGCACATGCTCAGAGGAACACAGGGAGCAGCTTCCACAGTTTTCCCCCTTTTTTCTGTTGCCCTGTCCTGAGCTGTCTCTGCAAGTGCAATCTGACTTCATCATCAGTAGTTTAAAGGAACTGCCCTCAACTCTTATGAAGCCAAGTTTGTGTAGGAGTCCTGCGTCCCTCAGGTGAGCTGTGCTGTCCATCAGACTGCAGACCCCCGGAAGGCAGGGACCCTTAATGGCTTGCTCACCGCTGTGTCCTCAGCCTCAAGCCCAGTGCCATGGACACAGAGTAGATACTCAAGTATTTGGCTACGTGAACAAACAGATCCTTAGAGATAATCGGAGCACAAAATAAACAAGCCTAGTAGAAGAAGCACATATGTACATATTCCAACATAGCACACTAAGTTTTTTTTTTTTGCCATTTTCATGGCATTGAATATCTGGAAAAAGTCAACTAGAAATGAGTACTGTCCAAAGCATGTCAGTGGCAGAACAGAAAGGTCCTGTAGCAAATTAAAACAACCTCAGAATTCAGGGTCTGTACCTTGGAAGTCATGTGTGAAGTATTATTTAAATACTTATTTATTTCCTTTTCTCCCCATTTCCCATTTCCATTCTCCACCTCACCCCAACGTACAACTGTTCTAATGTGTTAATGCGAATCCTTTTGGTTATATTGGTTCTTAAAAACTGTATTGTTTGGTGAGCAGCTGGCTTTGGTTTAAGGCGTCTCGATTTATGGTGATGGATCATTCTTTCTTACCCTGTATGTAAAGGACTGATGTGGAATGTCCACGAGGCCTTGACGGAAAAAGTACAGTGTTAATTAAAAGTGTGAAAGCTTCGCTTGAAATCTTTGAGAACAAGAAATTGGGTATAAATAAAGTCAAAGTTGGTCAAGATATCCAGGCTTAGTTTAATAGGCAAGGTGTCTAATAAATCAGATAATAGCATTATGTCTTATCGTGTGTGCCTTTTACGTTAACATTTTATACCAGAAAATAAATTAGGTTCAAGGTATTTCCTTGACTATTCTTTTGACCACTGAAACAGATATTTCCTTTCAGCTACGTGAGGCCTTTCACCAGCTGAGTTAATCATTTCTTAAAGGAAAGGAATCAAATTACTACAAGGAAAACTAAAAAACAAGATAGGCTTTAAGAAAGTATCATGATATTTAGTTCCCTCTTAAATTACAAAGAGTCTACTATTCCTTAGTTAGATGTTTGATGGATAAACATAATGTATTTCAATATTTAGATATTTTAAAATGGATTATTTGAGGAATTAGCCTTATTTGAATTTGCATGGTTTAAGATGCATAATTGGAGACATGTGCTCTTTAAGCTCCAAACTTACTTGATCATGAGGCTTTGGCCATCTATAGCTTCACCATCCCCTATGTCGTACTTGCTGGTCAGGAAAAGGGAAATCTCAGTCTTTGCAAGTTGACTTAGTGTGTTTACCTTGTCAGGGTCACTGGGGTCAACAGCTCCTTCCCCTGTAGAATAAAATATTGTTATTTTTCCAATTCACTGATTGTGACAGTGGCATCAACAACGTAAGAGAAAGGTTCTGTAGGAAACATGGGCTTGGTAGTTGAACAGGAGATCATGGTCCTCAGAAGAAAACACATTCCAGGGCTTCCCTGGTGGCGCAGTGGTTGAGAGTCCGCCTGCCGATGCAGGGTTCACGGGTTCGTGCCCTGGTTCGGGAAGATCTCACATGCCGTGGAGCGGCTGGGCCCGTGAGCCATGGCCGCTGGGCCTGCGCGTCTGGAGCCTGTGCTCCGCAACGGGAGAGGCCACGGCAGTAAGAGGCTCGCGTACCGCAAAAAAAAAAAAAAAAAAAAAAAAAAAGAAAACACATTCCAATACACTTTAAAAAATCTCTGAATTAAACATTAAAATAGCATAGGACATCAATATTCGAAATCTGAAAAAAATTACTAAAAGAGAGAACTGTTAATAAAAGACACCATTGGAGAACATAGCAAGGAACGTCTAATAAATTTCACTCTTTTTCTTTCTTTATGGTTGACAAATCGTTTTTGATGTATCTAGAGCTTCAAGAGCATCAAATTGTTTGATAATCTAGCACACTAAGAATTACAGAATCCTTCATGTAGGAAGGGGCTAGTGTAGTTATCCTTTAAATAAACTTAAGTATTAAATTATAACGATTTTTTGATCTAGGATAGGAAAACCAACCAACCATCCAACCAACCAATCAAATACAAACCAGAGGGAAGAAGCCCTTACCAAGGAAAGATTCCACATTAGGTACCTCTCCCAGCAACTCCAAAAGTTCATTCAGTAAGTCATTTTTTTCAGGGGCAATTGCATCCTGGTGTTCCAACAGGAGCTTTATATAGAAAGCAACACACATACAAAAATAAAAGTCAGTTCTCAATGGCTACCATATTTACATAGTTCCCTTCCCAGTTTTTCATAACTTTTTTCTGATATTGTTTGAACCTTAAATACAAGTCTGACATATATTAAAATTAGAGATCACAGAGAAACACAGCTTGCATTTTATCTTAGAGGCAAGTGCCCACTCTTCATCGAGAAACTGTAGTTTTGTGAAAGGTGTTCATAAACACTCTTTCAGCAAGATCTTGCAAGATCTGCCAAGAGGCAGCCTTCTTCCACCTAAACCCTGTGCTCCCTCCATGTTTATACAAAAGTCAAAGTTGAGGGATAAATTAGGAGTTTTGGATTAACACATACACACTACTATATATAAAATAGATAACCAATAAGGACCTACTGTACAGCACAGGGAACTATACTCAATATTTTGTAATAACCTATAAGGGAAAAGAATCTGAAAGACTACACACATAGTAGTCTGAATCACTTTTCTGTACACCTGAAACTAACACAGCATTGTAAATCAACGACACATCAGTAAAAAAGAGGAAAAAAAAGTCAAAGTTGGGGAAAGAGTCTAGAACAACACACAAGTCTCTTGGCTAATATGGTAGCAAACTGTAAGGACATTTCCATAACTCTTCAGAGAAAAATTATTCAGTAATCAAACACTATATATTTTTTCAAATCACCACAATTAGCTATTTCAATCTGTCTGGCATTGAAGATCTTTCATGGGTATGGATAGCAGAAATGCCCATATGATTCCTTGGCCTGAGACCTAGATGTACCAGCTGGTTCTTCCTTTCAGAATTCCAAAAATGGATTAAGGGGAACACTGCTGGGTGTTTGCCAGGTCTTAGAGGAAACAGTAACTCTGGGGGCACAGCTATGAAAACACAGCTGCTCTTGTTTTCATTTAGAGTTAAATTAAAACAATGTTTCCAAAGTGTGGGACTGGTATCCCTGGTGATGGGAAATCTAATTTTAGTTGTTTTGAGTAGCTAACTTATAAAACACTGAATCATATAATAAAATTAGTCTTTTTCATTTTTAATCTCTTTTCTCTCAACAGCTTTATTGAGATACAATTAACACACCATCACATCCACGCATTTAAAACCTATGATAACGATGGTTTTTAGTATATGCAAAGACTTGTGTAACCATCACCACTATCTAATTTCAGAATATTTTCATCACCTTAAAAGAAACTGTGTACCCATTAGCTGTCACTCCCCAGTATTACCCCTTCCTCCTGGAAGCCATTAATGTACTTTCTGTCTCTACAGATATAGCTGTTCTGGTTGCTTCACATGAGTGGACTCATACAATGTGTGTCCTTTTGTGACTGGTTTCTCTCACTGAGCATGATGGTTTCAAGGTTCATCCAGGTTGTAGCATGCATTGGTTCCTCTTTATCCCCGAAAAACTTTTCAATTATGTGGATATATCGCACTTCATTCATTCATCTTTTGATGGACATTTGTTTCCAGTTTTTGGCTATTATGAATATGCTGCTGTGAACATTCATGGACCAGTTTTTGTGTGCACATGTTTTCATTTCTCTTGAGCCCATACCTAGGAATTGCTTCATCACATAGTAACTCTGTTTAACATTTAGGAATTGCCAAACTGATTTCCTAAGTGGCTGCATCATTTTGCATCTCCACCAGCAGTATATGAGAGTTTCAGTCATTCTATATCCTTGCCAACATTTATTATTACCTGACTTTTTAATTCTAGCTATCTTAGTGGGCGTGAAGTTATCACATTTTGGTTGATGTGCATTCCCTGATGACCAATAATGATGAGCATCTTTTCATGTGCTTATTGGCTATTGTATATTTTCCTTGGAGAAATCTCTATTCAGATCGCTTGCCCATTTAAAAATTTTATTTTTATGTTTTTATTTTTAACTGTAGTAAAATACACATCATAAAATCTACCGTCTTAACCATTTTTTTTTTTTTTTTTTTTTGGTATGTGGGCCTCTCACTGTTGTGGCCTCTCCCGTTGCGAAGCACAGGCTCCAGACGCACAGGCTCAGCGGCCATGGCTCACGGGCCCAGCCGCTCCGCGGCATGTGGGATCTTCCCAGACCGGGGCACGAACCTGTGTCCCCTGCATCGGCAGGTGGACTCTCAACCACTGCGCCACCAGGGAAGCCCTGTTTTTGTTTTTATAGTAGCCGCCATAATGGGTGTAAGATGGTATCTCATGTTTTTATTTTTTTCTTTTTCTAAACCAAATGATAGATTTATAGGCTGTCTCTATTATACAATGAGGCAAAATCATTGTGGTTTTGATTTGGATTTCCCTAGTCATTAGTGATGTTGAGTATCTTTTCATGTGCTTGCCAGCCATTTCTATATCTTCTTTGGAGAAATGTCTATTCAGGTCTGTAGCTCATTTTAAAATTGGGCTGTTTTTTGTTGTTGTCAAATTGTGAGAATTCTTTACATATTCTGGATATTAACCCTTTATCAGATACAGTATATGATTTGCAAATATTTCTTCCATTCTGTAGGTTGCCTTTTCACTGTGTTCATTGTGTCATTTGATGTACAGTTGTCCATTTTTAAATCAGATTATTTATCTCACCATGGAGTTGTGGGTTTTCCTTATGTATTCTGGATCCAAGTCCTTTAACAGATACATTATCTGCAATTATTCTCTCTCATTCCCTTGGTTGTCTTTTCTTGATGGCAATGTTTATAGCACAAAAGTTTCCAACTTTGAGGAGGTCCAATTTATCTGTTTTTTTGTTTTGTTTTTTTTCCTTTTGTGGCTTGTACATTTGGTGTCATATCTAAGAAACCATTGCCAAGGTCACAAAGATTTCCTCCTATGTTTTCTTCTAAGAGTTTTATAATTTTAGCTCTTATATTTAGGTCTCTGATCCATTTCAAGTTCATTTTTGTATAGGGTGGAAGGAAAGGGTCCAACTTGATTCTTGGCATGCGGATTTCCAGTTGTCCCAGAACCATTTGTTGAAAAGACTATTCTTTGCCCACTGAACTGTTTTAGTCCCTTGTCAAAAACAAATTGACCACAGATTTGAAGATTTCTAGACTCTCAGTTCTATCTCATTGACGGGTATGTCTATCCTTATGCCGGTACAACACTGCCTTGATTACTTCCTTTTCCATTCTCTTTTAATCTTTAAGATTAGTGAAGGAGAGAGTTATCTGTTTAATGCTGAATTTTCCCTAACATTCCCTGATACTTACAAATTGGGTTTTTAAGAAAGGGAGAGGGGGCCTCAGATGCATAGCTTCAAGGAAGCAACTATATTCAACTACTTTTAAAGTTCTGTCCACTGTAAGACATGCTAGTTTTTCTACTATAGTTAGATTTAAAGCAAGATGTTATATAAGTAACACAGATGACAGAAAGACACGGTGAAATTTGGAAGTAGTACACAGGATATTTTGGGGTAAGGTAAGTCAGAGACAAGAACAAAATAAGCAAGATGGATACATTTATGTTCTAGTTCTCTGAAGAGATGGGACAGCTGATGGGCTGCTGTCTCTGGAAGGGATGATTTAGGCAGCCAGCTTCTACTCTTTATTCTGATAATGACAGAACATCAGAATTTCCTGAAAATGTCTCCTTAAAGAGCTAATGTTCTACATGTTCCTTAGAGAACAAGGGACAAGTATGTGGACACAGGCGTGGCAAGTCATGCTACTGCCGTGCTTGTGTCTGCATGTGGACACCTCCTCACTTGAGACAGACAGTAAACAAGGACAGTCTTTCCCTGCAATTACACTTCTCCCATGTTATTACATCTGCTTCCAACATCACACATGATGGAATTCCAAACTGGTTACGAGTTATGTTTCCCAGGACTGGATTCTGTTTTCAACTCTTGTTGACGAAAGGAACAGACTATTTCTCCTTGAAGAGTAACAGTCTAAATTAATACAGTAACATTGTCTCTCAGCTCTCCTTGGGAAAGAATCTCTCACTTTTCCTGCATGTGGCTATTGCCCTCAGCACATGTGCAGCCAATGTGTGGACATCTTTTTGAGATGAAAAATTTGCCATAAAAAAATAGATAAATGCGTCGTGGCTCAAATATGAATGAGTCTACTTGTTCGTTAGAAAATTATTTTTGCAAGTGCTGCATATACTGGATGTGTTTGCTTGGTGATTTGGGGTGTTTATATATAGGGAAAACAAGTATAGCCTCTTTATTTAATCAACCCACTCACGCCCTCAGCTGGTCATTCAGATCTGCTTTTGTTTAGGGTCACTCAAAACACTGATGGAGAGCTTGTTGCAAATGTCAAGGAGGTTCCCTGTCCCAACCCTGAAAGAGGGAAATCAAAAGTTGATTCAATCTTTCTTTCCAACCCATCTTTAAGGTTTAGTTACTTAGAAGAGTTTAATATGAAGACTGAAATTTTGAGCAGCCAATTTTGCTACTTGTTACCATATCTGGTTTGGTGGGGGGAAGGGCTGGCCCTTTAAGAGGTGTGTATTTGTCGTGCTTTCCGCCAGTTGTGTGTATCAGTTGAAGCTGGGTGCATCCTTAACCAGGGCTTCTTGAGCTTCAGTGTGTATCTGAGTCACCTGGGATCTTGGGAGAATGCAGGTTCTGATTCTGGAGGTCTTGGGCGGATTTCTCGCATATCCTCAGGACTTAGCTTGGAGTAGTCATGTCCAGAACTGTTCTTGAAAAGGTTATGCTTTAAGAACCTAGCTGGTTCAGGAAATAAGCTCTGGTCTTAAGCAAACAAAGACCCTCACCATGCCGAGAAAACTGCCCTGCCCTCAAAATGCACCTAATACAGGCTAATGGTTGATGGTGGTGATGTCTGCACGTGAACCAGAGGGAGACATTATGACACAGCAGACTGACAGTGCCTGGTTCTAAGAAATGGGGTTTTCCAGAACAACAGAAGCGATTCTTTGTAGGCGGCTATTGCTGGGGTGTGGGGTGTATGTCTTCTTTTCCCCAACCTGGATACGCCTGTTTATCCCTTCCCTCCTTATGTCCAAACATTAGAAGAGAGGGAGCATTCTCCTTTTCCCAGAAAATTACTGGAAATGCGAAGAGAATTCTTGAAAGGGGGAGAGACCGACTCTGGGGTCCAGGCAGTGTGGCCCTGGTGGGTGGAGAAAATATCAGGGCTGCCCGGGCTCGGGGCTTAAACTACACATTCACCACCTGACTGTAACTGGATCACGGAAGAAGTAAACTTTCCTTGCTTGAGAGAAGGAGTTTTCCTAAGGCACAAGAGTCAGGGAATACATGTATCATGTCAAAGGTAAACTTTTCCTGTTCGGGAAAAGGAGATTAGTCAATGCATAAGGGTCAGGGAATAAATAATTCAAGTATTTTTTAGGTTGAGAACATAAGTAGGAGCACACGCTTACAGTAACACCCTGTAGAAACTAAACATTTTCAAGAGCAGATGTTTGAACCCCGTGTCCATTGCTAAGACCCTCCTCCAAACTCTCTTACTGAATGTGTGCTGATGATTTCTTCAATTGAAATATAAATGACTGGTTTGCTGACTGTCACCACATCTGTGTATTTATCCATATTAAACTTTTCTTCTGGTTCAGGGACATTACATGCTTCTTTGAAATATTTCCTAAAAAAGGAAAAAAAACCAAAAGTCTTAAGACAGAGTCAAATTTGTGAATAAAATGGCTTTAACAAAATGGTGAGAAAATCTTCAGTGATGGCTTGTGCTTTGTTTTCTACTGTACACCTCGGGGGACCTGTTCCAGCACCTTCCAAGTCTGGCTCTGGACCTCGAAGCCGAGTCCATGTTTCCGGATGTTGGACCCAGGTCCTCAGAAAGGAACAGACAGAGCATTTAGGGCCTCAGGCCCTGTGACTGACCCAAGGTAATCAAACTATGGGCAGGTCATTTAAAAAATACGATTTTAAAAATGCCCCCTGAAATCTACACAAAAATGGCAGTACTGATGTTCCCTGATCTAAGAATCAAGTCTTTGTAGAGAAAACAATCCATAAAGCAATTAGCCAAATTTGCTACTTTAATTGGCACAAACTCCTGGGGATTTCAACACCCTTTCAGAGTTTCTGTTACCAATTTGACAAAAATTCAAGTTAAGCCTACTCTACTCTTAGTTGATCCAGACAACAGTTGCTGGCTGGAAAGGCTGTTAAGACCAGACACACAGATACATACAAGGCTCCCTTCCACCAGTGCTCAGACTCTAAAAAGTCTGCTATTTTAAGCTACAGCAAATTTCAACAGAGAGATGGAGAAGAGCCAGGTGTGCTGCGATGATGGTTTAGGAAGGATTCTTTGCACAGGTAGAGTCGATATCTTATTCTATAAATTTGCAAATGTTTCATATGCCTGAAATTATCCTTGGTGTATCTCCTAAGGGCACCCAAGGCTTGTACACCAGAAAGACCTGTGCCTTCCCACCCCAAGGCCGGGGCAGGGTAAATGGCAGGCAGCCATGCTCTCACGTGCCAACTGGTCTTTCTGCACATTTTGGTTGTAACTTTTCATGGTTGCTGAGGAACACAAAGGATTAATATGAGCGGAAGAGAAAAAAAAAAAAAAAGATGAATTTAAGAGATGAGGGGAGGCTTTTGGTTTTATTTCCTTTTAAATGAAGAAGAGCTGGAAACTTAGATGTTTGGTAGGAATAATCTGAGAAAAAAGGAAGCAAAAAGAGGTTCTAATAGCAGATAAGGATTTGCAAGAAATGGATGTTACTTTTTTAGTCAGTGAGGAGACCTAAAATTAGCAGCTTGAGAAAATCAAGACTTCCCATAGTAAGAGGATTTGGGGAAAATTTCTCACAAGAGGCCACAAATTCCATAAAGAGAGGAATGATCATGAACTACCTTTGTCAGCAGATAAATCACTAATCTGGAAAACTGAGGAATGGGAAATTATCATTTTCCAAGTGAGGCATGAAAGAGGCCACATAGATGTCATACTTGTACGACTGGCTGAATGGCAGAAAAGAGAAAGCGAACGCCAAGATGAACGTGCTTCCTCAGAGAGCTTCAGGGTGAGTGAACCTTCCTGCTAGATTCAGTCCTCCTCCCGTATCCCCGTGGAATGATTAATGATACAATTCGGAGAGCTTATAAAGTCAATAGACTTAAGTCTTACATGCATATTTGAGAGATGTTCGAGAACAGAACAGAACATGTTCACACACAATCCTCAACAAACATAGAAGCTGGATTCTCCCAACCATCCCAAACCAAATACACAGTTTCCTACTATTGTTTGATGCAGATAAAGGCAAGCTTTTCCTGAATGGACAAAATGATACCCTCTTTTTAAGTTCAGAAAAGCAGAAGTTAGCTATTTTGATTTCTTTAATTCTAAGTATTACAAGCCTATAGCGTACCAAGAAGATTAAAAATTTCTTCTTGTCAGTAGCAGAAATCATACACATGGGGATGACTCAATGTAACAGGGGCACTGGGGGTGGTGGGGGGACGGGGAACACCAGACAGAAGTAATCCCGCCTGCTCGGACTCCCTCCTCTTTCCCCATAGCAACAAGCAGTACGAGAAATGCATGCAGCCCCCTGAGGTTCCTGCCCCCAAGCCCAGCTCTGGGCACAGAACACACATTCCTCTTGCTCACCATCCTGCAAGTTTCTCCAAAGGTAACGATACATCTCACCTGAACTCCTGATACGTCTCTGATAAATAATTGTTCATAGATGAGAGATGCTCATTTTCTCCTTCAAAGAGCTTGTTGGAGGCTGCATGCTGAAGGACCTTGGCCACTGATCCCAAGTTTCTCCTCTGGTCGGAATTTATCTGACCTCCGGCTGTCATATCAATGATATCAAAGCCGTCTGGGGCGACGATGGCTGGGTTCATGTACCGATAGTACAGGAGATTTCCAACAATCTGGAGTGATGTAGAAGAAAAGACTATTTTTGAGAGAGAAAACTCAAGAGTTTGGAGGGTTTTTTAAAGTTAATATTAACTGACATTTCCCAAGACAGCAACTCGTTCTCTGATCTGAATCTTAACAAGGAGTTAAGTAAAGGTAGTGAATATAATCACACATTATTAATATAGTTAACAAAATTATTTTTGGTGAAAATATGCTACTGCCCCCCTCCAAATTCTCTAATATAAAGAGCCTCAATAATGTATAAGAGCTCCCAACTAACCTCATAACAATAATCTTGAGAGCCATTAGAATAGAAGACTTGTAGCTTATTATAAAAAGTCATACAGGGCTTCCCTGGTGGCGCAGTGGTTGAGAGTCCGCCTGCCGATGCAGGGGACACGGGTTCGTGCCCCGGTCCGGGAAGATCCCACATGCCGCAGAGCGGCTAGGCCCGTGAGCCATGGCCACTGGGCCTGCGCGTCCGGAGCCTATGCTCCGCAACGGGAGAGGCCACAACAGTGAGAGGCCCGCGTACCGCAAAAAAAAAAAAAAAAAAAAAAGTCGTACAAGGGGAAAAATTTTACAAAATAGTGTGTTGGTAATTTTGGCTCCTACCCCCAAGAGAAGCTATGGTGAGATCACCCTTGAAAATCTACCTTTAAAAGCTCATCTTCTGTTGCATCGGGAAATTTCTCACGGATCGAATTCTTCAGTACTTTGGCTATATACCTCAATCCATAACTATATGGAAAACAGATGACAAAAGAAAATAATGGAAAAAGGCTAAGTGAGGAAGAAACACACAGCGATTGTTCCAGTCAACTAAAGCCAAGCAGTTTTCCTAAAAATTAAACACAAAATGAGATGGTAACGGAATCACAGGACTGCCATGGATGATCGTACTTGAGCGCTGTTTTGTACTGTTCCCTCTTTGGAGAACAGTTATGAATTTAAAGTGCAAATGTTGGCAAACTTTTAAACTAGTAAATGCAATATGAGGAAAACGCCTATCTTCACTACAGGGGTTTATTTTACATAGTATTTCAAGAACTTCTAGCGAAGAAAGTTAAAGCTGCTACATATACAACTTACGGCAGTAGATCAAGGGAAGAAATGATAGAACTCAGGACTTTGTCGGTGACCCTTCTCAGGTTCTCGATGGATGCCTCCAGTTTGTTTTTCACTTCTGGGTACGTCAGCGCTTGTTCTGTGGTCACATCGTAAGGCAGGTTGCTGAAACCACAACGAGGGCTTCCGATTAATTGGGGGCCTAGGTAAGAGCATGTGTATCCTTGCCACATTGGTTCTACCATCAAGCTTTGTATCGTGAAGTAGAGTTTGCCCACCAACTCCAATGATAAAATGTTTGCTTGGGGCAGGGGAGAATCCACACGGAACCCTCTGCCACCAGAACAGCAGGGTGACTCCAGGCTCTCCATCTGGGCTCTTCTGGCAAAATAACAGGCAGACCCAGGTAACGTAGACCCAGCTATCTTTCTCTGTCTCTCCCCTCCTCTCTCTTTTAAATTATAAAGAGCAGTATGTTCTTTACAGAAAAATTTGCATATAAGCCAACAAGAAAACAATACTGACCCCAGAGACAACTACTTTTCCTTATTTTAGTGTATAACTTTCTGGTCCTCTGCTACGCATGTGTGTATATGGGTGTAATGCAGTTCGTGTCTATACACATCCCATACAGATCTTACGTGTGTGTATATATGTGCATTTTTTTTTGATACAGAAAATGAGTCATTGTACCAAACTACAACCAAGAACTATGTTATGAACAGTTTACCCAGGCAACAAATATATTTCTATACCACCATTCCAGATAGTCACTACTCGATTATGTTATATAAACATTTATTTAACAGATTCCCCAAAGCTAAATATTTTGACCCTCCCCAACTTTTGTGATTACAAACAGTGCTGTGACAACCACCCATGTAATTCTCTGTGCATATCTTAATGATTTCACATGGCATCCTTTTGCAGGAAATTAAAAGCTGGGATTGCTTGGATCAACAGATTGCTACCTAGAATAAGCCAATCCCACCCGGCTTGTTGAGGCCTACATGTTCAAGTTACTCACTTGGTCATTGTAAAAAAAAAAAAAAGTAGGTATTATAAGGTTAAGAGGTCTATGTCTAGGTCTAGGCCTGGGTTTAGAAACAACAAAGAAAAACGAAGGGAGAGAACTACAGAAATTGTGGCTTCGGGAATCAACTGGTACTGAAATCTGAAAATACCATGTACCGCTAAGATGAGTAGGAGTCCAAGAATGTGGCCTGCCTGCCTGGGTATGTTAAGGGAGGTAACAACATCTTAGATTGAAAACCGACTTTGCACAGTGAATTTTGTTCTTTTAACAGAGCTTAACAGAGCTTAAGAGTATGTATAAATATACACATAAAAATGATCATAAAACACAACTGAAAACCACCACTGCCCAGGCTTTGCTACCTGGCTTCTCCAGTCTGTGTTTCTAGTTGGTTCACCCAGGCCTTGTACACCTCGACGGGGCTTGTGTTGATGATCAGGGATTTGTCATCGATGATCTCTTTCACCACCGGAGCCAGAAGCTGGCGCAGTGTGTTCTGTCCACGGGCACCTCTGTTGAAGCTGACGACCATCTTGATGACTGTAGGGTTCCCAGTAACTATGTCCTGGACCTGGTCCACCTTTGATCTAAAAAAGGCCCAGACCAAACAAAATGGTTTGCCTCTATGCATAGAGTTTTAAACAGTGTATATTCTCTCTGGCGGGCAAGGGCTTTGGGGGGCTGTATTTTTCTCCATTGAAGATCAAAGACGGTGTGATTTAAAACGAAGCTATCTCCCGTCTTTATTTGGTGAGCACACCTGAGCCAAAGGAGACTTTTGGTGGACATGGCCCACATGCTGTCTTTTGTAATACAACCTCTGAGTCTGAAACTTGTGGGAAGTTAAGGCAAAGCTTTCTCTCTAAGTATGACCATTCTATCTGCCTCCATCACTAGACAACATGCCTGACCTATCTGGCTAAAGGTTTGCAGTGGTAACAGGGCCTGTAGAGCAGGATCTACAATGCATGTCCTGATTCTAATTTATCAGGGCTATTGGAAGACTGAGTGTCCATTAATAAAGTGGGTCTCAGAATCCCCCGTTTATTATTTTTATTAAAAAAAAAAGGAAGCTATCATTCGTAAGATGACTTATTCAAGAAATTTAAGGGTCTAAAAATAATTTCTCAGCTTTAATTCCAATCTAGAAGGCAGGAATGAACTAAAAATGGACCTAGACTAATAATAATACTGGGTGACGGTGTACAAGTTGGGATGCTCCCTGTCTCTTTCCTGGGAGTTAGCCTTGAATTTCCAGTATTCTGCTGGATATTGGAAATATTTCACCCACATGTTCTACACCTAAAACTCAAACTCAGTGTTGAAAATCTAATCTGTGCCTTTCTCCTGTGCATGCCCCCCCCCGCCATTTCCCTGAACTGTATAGCTCCAATTCATCCTGTTCATATGTGGCTAGCAGATAGATCAATCTTCTAAAAACTCAATGTGGTCACGTCAAAAACCTTGCACACCTTCCCAGAAAGTAAAAAGAGCCTCAGCATTTGGGCCTACACTCAATGTCTCCCATGATCTGGCCCAATCTTACTTTCTTGGTGGTCACTAATTAAGTCACCTCTTGGCTAGACTAATCTACTTTCTTTCTTGCCCCTTGGCCCATACTGTTTCTAGCACCAGAGTGCCTTATTTCCCTTTTCCATTTCTTTTTATAAAAACTGTAGATATTCTTCAAGGTTTTGGGTCAACTCCTTCCTCTTCCATACAATCTTTATCGATTGACTGTATTGGCACTTTTCTTTCCATCCCTCTGATCTGTTATACTGTGCTTATCATTCGTTTAGTACTTACCTTATTCTACTACATAGCATTGCTATTTCTCATGAATCCTGTTTCTCATGCTGCCTTATAGACAGCATGAGGGCAGAGGTGCCTGGCTAATAGCTTCAGAGACCTATAGGATTAGCATCGCTTAAGGGATCCAGAAGTAAGGAAGACAGTTAAGATCCATCTAGTTGGCTAAGGGCATTTCTCATGGGTTCCCCCCCCCCAATTCATTATAGCTGCCTACACATTTTTTACATTAACTGAGTAAAAAATAAATTAGCAGCAGCTTACATTCCAGTAAGAAGGAAAAACTATTTAGCAGAGATCATTATCCTCATCTGTTTATGGCTTTAATACTCACATAATTTTAATTAGGTTTTCTCACTGACTTTTTCTTAATATAAATTTATTTTATTTATTTATTTTTGGCTGCATTGGGTCGTCGTTGCTGCGCGCGAGGTTTCTCTAGTTGCAGTGAGCGGGGGCTACTCTTCGTCGCGGTGCACGGGCCTCTCATTGCGGTGGCTTCTCTTGTCGCAGAGCACGAGGTGCATGGGCTTTAGTAGTTATGGCTCGCGGGCTCTAGAGCGCAGGCTCAGCAGTTGTGGCGCACAGGCGTAGCTGCTCCACAGTATGCAGGATCCCGGACCAGGGCTTGAACCCGTGTCCCCTTCATTGGCAGGAGGATTCTCAACCACTGCGCCACCAGGGAAGCCCTCACTGACTTTAAAAGAGCTTTGTATACTTGCAAAATCAAGAGTGAATTTAGCATTAGAAAAGATATCACTGCTGGGAGAAAGCTGTACCTGAATATATCTATGATGATGTGGCAATTTCTCAAGAAATTTGATAATTTTAATATGTATAAATAACTTATAAGAAAAACTTTAAAATTATTTTAGTAAATCAGAGATAGCCACCACTAACAAAAGGTATTGGTATTTTTACATATATACTTATATACATACTTTATTTCTTCCTCCAGAGCAGTTTTAAAAAGCTTGAGGAGTAGATATTCTTCCCGTTGATTGGAAGCGTAATTGTATAGGGTGAAAATAACAGTATCCATAAATTTAGTTGACTTGTTCTGTGGCATCTGGAAAATCAGCTTAGCGAGGTACAAAGGATTTGTCTGAAGGAAAGTGAGAAGAAGAAACACCCCCCCACAAAACTATATGTTAATATATTATTAAAAGCAGAGAGGAGTCCCCAGTTCCTTGCACTTTAATGACTTATTATGTATAAAGCATATAGAAGAGTATCTGGCACATATTAAGACTTTAAAAGGTAGCAGGTAATACTAATACTAAACTATAGGACGTTATACTAGAAAGTTACGGTAGGATTTAAATTTTATATACTATATCATGACATATTTAATGGAGTATAATTGTATTATGTACACTCTACACCATTTGGAGCCACACAGTAATATTTATTGTAGAAACACAGGAGGCGGGGGGTGGCTGATAGATCTGGTATCCGAAGAGACTGGCAAGAAGGGACCAAGGGCTCAGCCGAATAGACTGTCCTAGAAGGACTGATGAATGAATAGAAGGAAACACATCCCATATTCTGAGACAAGAAAGAAAAAGAAAAGGATACATTTACATGTGGAGACAGTGGGATGGCCATGATGTTTTAGAAAGCATGAGAAGGTAGGAGTGAGGCAGGGAGGCTGAACAGAGGGGTGAAGGTCAGGATAGTTCATGGGGGAAATGCCAGAAGAACCTGACAAGAAGCCCATATGCTTAGTGTGGGAAAAGAACCACCCCAGAAGGCTAAGATAAAAAGAAGACAAGAGAGAAGGGGGTGGCTGATAGACCCGGTATCCGAAGAGAGAATCTCTTTAAATTAAAAAAAAATTTAAAGATGGACGAGAATTAAAAAAAACTTGACATGTAGTTCAGCTTAGGATGGAGTTCAAGAGATGTAGCACCAGTCTTTGTGGTAATGTGGTTTTTCTGAAGGAGTTACACCAGATGGAGGTTAGAAGAAAAAAATATAATATTAAGGTGACAGAGAAATTTGATAGTCCTACTCTTTATCCTCCTTCCGATGAGAAAAGAAAATTTTCCATACATGGAAACCAGTATTTAAGAGTCTCAAGCAGTTTGGCTTTAAAAATTTTAAGAAAACCCTAATTCTAGTTTAGTTTACCACTTAGATTTACTTTCAAGCTCATAATGACTGGCTGAAATTTTATGAATAAGCAGCTCAGGACAACCTTTTCTTAGCATTCTGGGGTGATTCTTTTCCCACACTAAGCATATCGGCTTTTGAGAAAGGAAAATTACTCTAAAGCCAAAGAAGCCTCATTCCTCTCCGATGACCTAAAAACTTTAAATTTAGGCTCATACAGAAGAGACAAGCCCATAGCAAAACCTACACTAGCTGACCTGCTACTTTGGCTAAGAATTGCCAAAGGTGAAAGGGATCCACGCCGTTTGCTTTTCTATAGCTTCCTCATTGGTCTTGGGTTAATGTCTCCAAAGCAGACAGGAGAAAAGGTGAAGAAAAATAAATGATTTTTTGACACTTCACTCAGTACTGAATGGTCATGCTCTGGTTCTATTAGTTTTGGATCGTTTAGGGAATAAACCTTGTGGAATTATTCTAAACACGCTCCTATGCTTTTTCTCCTTCCCATTAATGAGCCTCCACTTACATAACAGGGTAAACTATACAAATCTTAGGCCAGCGACTAAATTTTCACCTTCCTAAATGACACAAATTCTATCAAAATCCAACAATAGAAAACTAAATCCTAAAGAAGCTTCGTACACTTGGAAGTTCATGGATGTCAAAAGTGATAAATGTGAGAACCTACTGTATAGCACAGGGAACTCTACTCAATGCTCTGTGGTGACCTAAATGGGAAGGAAATCCAAAAAAGAGGGGATATATGTATACGTATAGCTGATTCACTTTGCTGTAGGGTAGAAACTAACAACATTGTAAAGCAGCTATACTCCAATAAAAATTAATAAAAAAATGATAAATGCTTAAGATTAAATTTATAACTGGTGGATGCCTATTAACCTAATTTCAGCAGACAAAAAAACCTTCCCCTGCCTAGTGCGAGCCCCCTTTCTTTCTGGAAAGGAAGCTGTTGTTAAGCACTGGATTCCACGGACAATTCTGTTTTAACATTTTTCCTTCTATGCTGCCACATGGTGGACATCTGGAGTACTACACCTGTTCGCCACTCAAAGTAGAGAATTCTCAACTCTACGAAAATTAACGTCTCTTCTCTCAACGGGTCTAGCCACACCTCATTTATATTTTGGGTAATGTGTTCTCTGTGCACCTAATGCCAGCGACGTCCTCAAGCAAAGATTCAAGCATCTCCACGCCTTGACGGAATCACTGCCACCAGCAGCGGTCCCAGGGACACCTGACTTTCAAGGAAGAACTGCTGATCCATCTTTTTTTGGGAAAATTTTCCTGCCGAGGGGAGGTTTTGTTTCTATCTCTCACTATCGTTCACTGTTTCCTTTGGGACTAACTGTATGTGCTGGTGGGCGGATGAGGTTGATCAATGGTCAAACAAACAAAAAACTCGTCCACCAGACAGAGTCCAGCCCTAACCAGTCCAGCTTAGTTCTCACCCACACTCTTGAAGCAATGGAAAATTACTGTTCACTTAGATCACAGTCATGCCGTGGAAATAATGAAATAAAAAAGGGATCCCATTTCCCTAATCCAAACTCTCTGGCTCCTTCCTCCAAAGAAGGGCAGTCTGGTCCTGGTACAGATCTGTTTTTCATACGGTTACTTTAATTTTTTCATGTTTGACAGCATCTGAGGCTATTATTAGATTTATACTGTTTCTGCCGATAACTGCAGTATAACGTAGTCATGAAGAGCGTGACTGAAGTTTTAAGTCAAACTGCCAGGGTCCCAATACCCTTGTTTTCCCATTTACTGGCTGTGTCTCAGTTTTCTCACATGTAATACAGGAATATCAGTAAATTATTTTTTGATGGTTCCCAGGGCTGTACTAAGAATTAAAATGAAATAATGTATATCAAGCACCTAGAATAGCACTTGGTACTTAATAGTGCTCAGAACATGTAAACGATTATAGCCTTAGCATGGGACAAGATCTACTGTAAAACACCAACGGGGACATAGCATTTACCCAAAACTCACAGTGAAAGAAATTGTTCTCACCTGTAAAAGATAAAAAAGCTGCTGATATGTTTCCAGTGTTTTTCTTCTCTCCTTACTCAAACTTTTGATCCCTTGGTTGTCAGTGTTATTCAGTATTTGCATTTCTCCACCTTTTTTCTTATTCAGTTTCGTTCTGTGTGAAATTACATCCTGGAAAAAATTTTTATGAAATTACTACTTTTTATGCTGGTACTCTTTACCTCCTTCCTTCTCAGACACCCTGAGACACACACAGTTGGAAAGATTAATTTTCCACATTTCCCTCACGAAGAAACAAACGGACAGAGAATGTTAAAGAAATTAAGAAAATCCAAATTGCAGGTGAATTTGGCTTTTGTAATATTTGTTCTCCAAAGCTGTAGGCATTTGTTCTTAGGATGTAATGTAGGTCCCAAGACAATTCAATAGGGAGAGGATAATCTTTCAAAAAGTGATGCTGGGACAACTGGATATCCAGGTTCAAAAGAAAGAAGTCAGACCTCATCCCATAAACAAAAATTAACTCAAAACAAAGTGAGAGTGGCATAGACATATATACAGTACCAAACGTAAAATAGATAGCTAGTGGGAAGCAGCCGCATAGCACAGGGAGATCAGCTCAGTGTTTTGTGACCACCTAGAGGGGTGGGATAGGGAGGGTGGGAGGGAGGGAGACGCAAGAGGGAAGAGATATGGGAACATATGTATATGTATAACTGATTCACTTTGTTATAAAGCAGAAACTACCACACCATTGTAAAGCAATTATACTCCAATAAAGATGTAAAAAAAAAAAAAGAGATCAAAGAACTAAATGTAGGAGCTAAAACTATAAAACTCTTCTAAGAAAACCTAGGCAAAAATGTTTGTTACCCTGGATTAAGCAATGGTTTCTTTTAAGGGTGTGTGTGTGTGATAATTTATTTAATCATATTCCTTTTGATAGACAGTTAGTTTCTTTACATTTTATTACTATTTCAGAGTGTGTAGGGAGCCTTCTTGTACATGCATCTTTGTGCACGTAGATAATGGTTTCTTACATACGACACCAAAAGCACTAGCAACAAAAGAAAAAAATAAAGTGGACTTCATAAAAATTAAAACCTTTGTGCTTCAAAGTACATTATCAATAAAGAAAACCCATGGAATGAGAGAAAATATTTGCAAATCATTTCTTAGATAAGGGACTTGTACCCACAATATACTATAAAGAACTCCTACATCTCAAAAATAAAAAGACAAATAACCCAATTAAAAAATGGGCAAAGGATGTGAACAGACGTTTTCCCAAAGAAGACCTACAAGTGGCTAATAAGCACACGAAGAGATGCTCAACGTTAACAGTTATTTGGCAGCTCCTCAGAAGTTAAACACAGGTGACCATGCGACCCTGCAACTTCACTGTTAGGTATATACTGAAGAGAACTGAAAACATATGTCCACAGAAAAACATGTACCTGAATGCTCATAGCAGAATTACTCCTAACAGCTGAAAAGAGGGCACAACCCAAGTGTCCATCAACTGATAAATGGGCAAACAAAATGTGGTGTATCCACACAATGGAATGTTATTGATCAGTAAAGAGGAATGAAGGACTGATTTACGCTACTACAAAACAGTGAACTTTAAAAACACTATGGGCTTCCCTGGTGGCGCAGTGGTTGAGAGTCCGCCTGCCAATGCAGGGGACACGGGTTCGTGCCCCGGTCCGGGAAGATCCCACATGCCGCGGAGCGGCTGGGCCCGCGAGCCATGGCCGCTGAGCCTGCGCGTCCAGAGCCTGTGCTCCGCAACGGGAGAGGCCACAACAGTGAGAGGCCCGCGTACCGCGAAAAAAAAAACCCAACACTATGCTAAGTGAAAGAAGCTGGTCACAACAGATGACATATTGTGTGACTCTATTAATATGAAAAACCAGAACAGGCAAATCTATCAAGATAGAAAGTATACTAGAGGTTGCTGTGGCTGGGAGTTGGAGTGAATAGGTAATGACTGTTAATGAATATGGGTATTTTTTCAATTGAAGTATTATTCATTTACTATACAATTCATCCTTTTAAAGAGTACAATTCAGTGGTGTTCCATCTAGTTGCAAGGTTGTGCAACTGTCACCACAATCCAATTCCAGAACATTTTCTTTGGGGTTTCTTTTTGGGGTGATGAAATGTTCTAGAGTCAGAGAGAGGTGATAGTTGTACAATTTTGGGAATATACTAAACACTACTAAACTGTAACCTTTCAAATAATGAATTATATCTTTTGAAACTATAGAAGCACTTGCAAAAAATATGCAATGTAGAAATTAGAAATGGAAGGGAAGAGAAGCCTCTAAATATTTAACAAAGTTAAGGGTTTTCCCTCCCAATCATGCTCCTTTATTTACAGGGAAATGTGGAAAATGTGTGGCTGGAAACATTGTCAAGAGGTCACTGAGGCTACTGTGTCCCCTTCAGGGGCTTAAAGGCTCATGAACCAGAGTAGATCGTTTAGATATGGATCTACCAAACATTTTTACAGAAACCCACAGTAAAAAATACATTTTATGTCTTTTATTGGCAAACGTACCCACACACACTATACGAAAGGATGCTTATTCTTACTACTGGGACACACTCTGACCGTTTCAATTTGCTTTTTTTCTATTCCATTTTTAAAATCTGCTGAAGTGATACACTAAATTGATTTCATGACTCACTAATGGAGTGTGACTTACACGAAAGCCACAGCTCTAGAATGCCTCCTTTGCCACTGAACACTGGGTCACCGTCCCCGAGCATAGATGGCAAGAAAGTTGTTTTTCCTAAAACTTCTTCCATCTGCTTCCCTGAGCTCTTAGCCCAGCCTCCACATGAGGACTCTGTTTGCAGCCAGTATCAGGATTCCCCACCACCAGTCCCGAGGGGGGCCCTCCGGGCATTTCAGGCACTACCATGCTTTGCTGTGCATGCACTGCTGCCCATCTTGCATCCTGGGCCCTTCTCCACCAAATGCCAGTAGGGACTCCTGTCATTTTGACAACAAAAAATGTGCCTGTCCCCATTTCCAATTATCCCTGCGGATGAGAACCACTGTACAGGACAAGCTCCAAATCTATTCACCCCCCAGCACCCCCTTCTCCCATAGCTGGGGTCAGCTCATAGGTAGAAAAAAAACCCCAAAACAACCCTTGGAGCGTTGAGATTAGATAGTTCTATGTGGTTACATCCATTGCCTTCAAGGTCTATGACTTCATTCTTCTTTATTCTCAGCTGAGAGAGGGGAAACTTGACTTAATCCTTTACTTCTGTTCCCCTAATTGTTTATATGGGGAAAGAGGAGGAATTTGATTTTCATTTCTATAAAAATTTTAAGAAGGCGACACTTCCCCCCTTCTTTCACAAATATATAAATCACATTCAAGATGAATAAAGGAAGCGTAGTTACCCCCAGATGGAGGTTCGGGAGAAGTCTAGGCAGGCGGTGGCCTGATACCCTTATCTATAAGAAGTCCTAAGACATCACTAGACTAACTGGCTTACGGTTCCATTTAACCCAGGTTTCTCCTCTTCAGATAACTGGTGATGTGTAGAGATTCAATTCCCCCAAATACATGGAATAAATTGATTATCTTGATTTTAAATATACAGAAGAAAAAAAAATCTTGGTACTTAACCTCCCCATCACCGGCCCCCCTCACCCCCGATGTCCCCCAACTACTTGCAATGGAAGTAGCTCTGGAAACTGGAGACTATTCCTTTGTTTTGCTGCAGACTTTCATCTTTAGGGTAATGTTTTTGACATATGCAGAAGAGAACAGAGGATGGGGTGGTAAGCAAGCTCTAGGGCAGAACCAAGTTCCTTCGCAGCTCAGGAAGAGCACTGGAGGAAGGGAAAGAGCAGAGTCAAATGCTGAGCCCTGGAGGGGAAGTGGGAGGGGAGAGGAGAGCCAGCAGCTGTGCCACGGGAACCGTCTGTCTGCTGGAGATCCAAGTACAGAGCAGCACGCTTCAATGGGATAAGCCCTTCTGTCTTCCCTGTGAAATTACACCTGGCTCACAAAAGCTCTGGTGTGAATGGAGGTTTGCCTTGGAAAGCTTGAAGAAGGGGACAAAGGCCAACCCAGACAGGCATTCCAAAGAGAGGCATATGCTTTTTATTAATAGAAATCTCATGTCCTCTGTTCTTTTTTTTTTTTTTTTTTTTTTGCGGTATGCGGGCCTCTCACTGTTGTGGCCTCTCCCGTTGCGGAGCACAGGCTCCGGACGCGCGGGCTCAGCGGCCATGGCTCACGGGCCCAGCCGCTCCGCGGCATGTGGGATCTTCCCGGACCGGGGCACGAACCCACGTCCCCTGCATCGGCAGGCAGACCGCCAACCACTGTGTCACCAGGGAAGCCCAATGTCCTCCATTCTTACCAATAAATATTGAACATTTGAGGAATACTGGTTCGAAGGAGCAACAGTATTTAACTTGTTCATAATATTCCCACATCTCAATGTTGCCTTAGTTGCCACCATCTTTTCCCTTCCCCTGGTAACAGGATATCCACATGCAGGTAATATGCTAGAGTATACGCACTTTTGTAGAAGGTGTGGACTAAGACAAAGGGCTTGGGCTTTGGAGTTATAAAAATACGAGTATCTGCAAAGCACAGTTAGTTTTGTGACCTTGCTCAGGTTAACCTCTCTAAGACTCAGTTTCCTTAAATCTATAAGATGGGCTTAATGATAGCAATCTTACTGAGCTTCTGTGAAGATAAAAACAATCCATGCGGCTTCCCTGGTGGCGCAGTGGTTGAGAGTCCGCCTGCCAATGCAGGGGACACGGGTTTGTGCCCCGGTCCGGGAGAATCCCGCATGCCGCAGAGCGGCTGGGCCCGTGAGCCATGGCCGCTGAGCCTGCGCGTCCGGAGCCTGTGCTCCGCAACGGGAGAGGCCACAACAGTGAGAGGCCCGCGTACCGCAAAACAAACAAAAAAACAATCCACGTAGGGCACTGAGCACATTTTTCAGTGAAGAAAAACAAGGCTTAGAGAGGCTAAGGAATATACCCAAGGAAATATGCTCATAAAGAAGCGAAGAAGGTAAGCAATACAATAAATTTCAATCCTGGGTTACAGACAGCCCTGGCCTACAAGTCTGCACTCACGTGATACGACACACCCATCAACAGGAATTTTAGCAATTCAAGATTACTTTCAATTTCTACTTTGGTTTTCCTTCAAGCTAGTTTAAATCTAGACCTTTCTTCCTCCCTATGCCTCCCAGAAACTTCTACGTCAGCTGTCTGTCTCCATTTCCAAACCTCTTCTTTTGCTTAAAACCAATATTAGCTACTTCACTCACTCGCCCACTGGCTTTCTGAGGTTTCCAGAAGGAACGCCAATCTTAAAAGAATTGTAAGACACATGGTTACTAGAGAGAGCCAGAGTTGCTCTGTAAGAACTAAGCCACTTCCCTTTAAACTTTTTTCTCAACAAATGCTCATTGTTAAAAAAATTAAAAACTATACCGGGACATGGAAGCAACCTAAGGGTCCACTGACAGATGAATGGATAAAGAAGATGTGGCACATATATACAATGGAATATTACTCAGCCATAAAAAGAAACGAAATTGAGTTGTTTTGTAGTGAGGTGGATGGACTTAGAGTCTGTCATACAGAGTGAAGTAAGTCAGAAAGACGAGAACAAATATCGTATGCTAACACACATATATGGAATCTAAAAAAAAAAAAACAAAAAAACTTCTGACATACCTAGGGCCAGGGCAGGAATAATGACGAAGACGTAGAGAATGGACTTGAGGACATGGGGAGGGGGAAGGGTAGGCTGGGACAAAGTGAGAGAGTGGCATGGACATATGTACACTACCAAATGTAAACTAGATAGCTAGTGGGAAGCAGCCACATAGCACAGGGAAATCAGCTCCGTGCTTTGTGACCACCTAGAGGGGTGGGATAGGGAGGGTGGGAGGGAGACACAAGAGGAAGGGGATATGGGGATATATGTATATATATAGCTGATTCACTTTGTTATACAGCAGAAACTAACACAACACTGTAAAGCAATTTTACTCCAATAAAGATGTTAAAAAAATATATATATGTATGGCTAATTCTACCATGCAAAGAGCTTAATTTTTTTCTTTTAGCTTAAGTATATATCTACTTTTTACAACAAATGAAATCGTACTGTTTTAGGTACTATTTTCTTCTCCATTATATTGCAACCCTTTCCCCTGCCCTTAAATATTCTTCAGAAACGTTAGTTTTAGTGGTTGTGTAACATACATGTCGGACTGGTTCTACTGTCCTCTGTTGTTTTCGGGTTTGGGTTGTTCCCCATTATTTCACTACTGTAAATAAAACTTCAACTGCCCTATTCTTGTCATCAAACCAAAAATGCTACTATTAACGATAAGACAAAAGAGTACGTCCTTGAGAATCAGTAGTTTAACTTCTAATCAGTGTTTGATAAATATTTGGTGTTTGAAAATATAAGGCGAAAAATTAACTTTGTTTCACAATGCTAACAATTAGTAATGCTTTAAAAAATCTTAAACACTCGTAAAGATCCGAAAATCTGCCACATTTGTATTTCCACAAGCTACATATTTCTACTACTCTTTTGCAACTAAGCCTTTATTTTAAAAGGCAAGGCATTTCCTGTTTACAACGTTATGGGAGTAGGGTACAACAGCAGTGTAAAGCTATAAAAGGCATTCTCTGAAGGACCTTCTGGAATATATTATACTTTAAAAGTTTTCATATGTATCCAACAATACAAACACATTATTATTTTTTTAAAAGACTAAAGTACTATTGCTTTCCTGGATAAAACAATGAAAATAGAGTTAAAAGCAGAACTTTTAAATTTGTAGTTTTTTCCCTTAATATTTAGAAAAGATGATTATTTCCTGTCTTACAAGTTGCTCTCGTTTCCTTATTTTCTCGGCACTATTTTGCTGGTATCTCTGTGAGGGCCGGAGACAAGAGTGAGGCGTTCCCATGTCCACTTAGCTGGTAGCCTCCCGTGCCCGTTCACCTGGTAGTTTTCCAGAACCACACCAGAAGCTGGCTCTCTACCTCTGACCCACTGTAGCCTTCTCAGGGCATCCGGAAGGTCAACTTGCCCTGCCCTGCCCTGTTGGTTTTCTGAAAACTGACGTGGCATGGGAACAGGGACATGGAGAGAGGTCTTACCCTGGAAATCTCCTTTTCTTGGGTAAAAATGACACTTTTCACATAGTTTTGGGGAGCTTTGACACTGGCAGGTTTCTCACAGATACAAAACGACAGCATTATTTATTTGGAGGCTATTATTAGGGAAATGCCACTCTGTAGGGGGTCATTTTGGAAATGTGGATTGGGGAGGGCTAACATCTGATGGATTGGAGACACCACTGGCTTCCAGTAAGCGGGGCCTGGGGAGGACAGATGCTCTGCTGTCCTGCAGTTTGTAGGATGGTCCTGTGTAAATAACTGTCCATATCTCGCATGGCTGGATTTTTTTTTTTTTTTTTTGGCTGGATTTTTTTAATGTCCCGCTGGTCATTCACGTAGGTCAAAATTCTGTGCAAAATTGCTTGAGCCTAGAATCTAATAGTTTTACATATAAGCACAACATAGATCCTCACAAGTTTAATATAAACTTAATTTTCTAGGATAGCAACTCCATGTCAAGTGGTGGGGGGTGGAGGAAGACCACACTTTGCTGTTCAAGGGCTTATTACAAAGAGTTGTTCTCCACTTTGGAAAAAAGAACTCATGGCCAGTTCCACCACTCACCTGACCAGTCTCATCTGTAGCTCTCTCAATCTGTGGTTATTCTGTGAAGAGGCCCAAGTCTCTGGTAACATTATCACATCTAAAGGCATCAGGCCCATGTATTTTCATATTGAAATATGTATTTTTACTATAAATTCATTTCTTTGAATTTCTCTTTTATATTTATAGAAAGGCCTTAGCCTTGCTATGAAGGTACATATGTAAGTTGGTTTTATTTCACATAAATTTCCTTTCAGAATGGTAAAGAAGTCTTACCAAATGTCATAAAAGGGGGGCACAGAATTTTGCAGGTCTAAGACCATAAAGTGGTAATGAAAATGGTAAATAAACTTTAGGCCACTCCTTCTGGACTCCAAAGGAACTTAGCTGGACCAGAGTGTTGTGGGCAAATATACGAGCATCTTCTCTCTTCTGGGAACCAACAGTCCCACAAACCCCACTGACCTCCAGTGTGATCCTGTTCTTTACCAGCAGCCCAATCTTAATGTCCATCAGGTTCAGGTCTTTCTCCAGCTGTTGATTGCCTCTGATCTTGGTCACCACTTCTTCCCTTAATCGTGCTACCTCCAGAGCCTCCTGGAAATCCAAGTCACTTTGGTCCAACAGGTGTACAAATTTGCGGATTACTGTTAACGGCGGGTTTTCAGAGCCAACTGCAAGGAAAGGAAAGGTGTGCTTTAACTGGGCATGCTTGAATGGATCATCAGTAGGAAAGAAATCAGGTCTTTAAATAAAGCATTGACAGAAAAATAGAGCGACGGACGTGCTTGGTCTCCAGAGTGAATCATCCTCCCTCATGTCAAATCTGGACGGGGAAACGGATCGTATAAATAAATGCACACCACTGATAAGGTTGGGCCTCACTAATTCCTCGTCTAGAACCCGTTTATCAGCCCTCTCTCATGCTGTTCCCAGGACCACACACTGAGGAGATAGTTCTATCTATCAGTGTCTTATTGATGAGGAACCTGGGAAAGAATGCTAACGTGAGTTGCCCCGGCTCTAAGAGCTTGTGGCTGAGCCAGATAAGAGATTTCTGTTCTTGCTCCAGGAAGCAGAAAGAGGTGTTTTTTTTTTTTTTTTCCCAGCCCAAAAGACCTTGGGGAAGGAGCAGGAATTAGGTGAAAGGTGAATTAGAAAAGGTCAGTCAAGGGAGAACTGTAAGGTCTAACAGGAGCCAACAGAATGACAACTGGAACACATGTTCTACTTGGCAGAAATGAAGCAATTTTAGAAACTGAATTGGGTCCCTGTCCTTTCAGGATGGACCAGGGAGGGCATTCAGCACCTAGGAGACCAGGCTCAGTTGTTGAGAGGAATACCTATATAAATTCTACAAGGGCTTTCCCTTAGTGCCTTGAACCTTAATTGTGCTTTAATTCTCTTGCACTGCCACTTTGAGAAAACAATTTTTTTTAAGGTGTGTAATGAGATCTACTCTGGGTAAACTCTAAGAAGAAACTACCTGGACCTTCAATGCTGAATGATTAGACACAGCAACAAAAAGATGACTTGAGAGAGCCCAGTCCAGTTGTGGCGGCCTCAATAACCATCCTTTTACTTCCAAGGCCCTACTCAAGCTTCCTTATACTTCTGTTTAGTTCTGTGGTATCTTGACACTTAAGGAATACAGAGCTCAACCAACAACACAATTAACAGCATGAACTCATCATGAACAACCAAATCTAGAGTCATCTGTATTACTGTTGTTCCCCATCTGATGGCCTTTATTGGTACTTGTCAAAGAAAAGCCTTAGGAAGCTTTAGAGGTCCAATTCTGCTTCCAGGCTCAGAATTTACTGGATAATAATAGCTCATATTCCACTAGATTCCAAGTCACCTTGGATCATGGACCCTTTTCTTCCTGATCACCGAAGCATACATGAATTTATTTTCCTTCTATTTCAGCAAGGATGTTGCTGATGACATGACCATTTCTGAAACAGCCTGAGCCACACACCAGAGCTCATTCATGTAGCTGAGAGAACATAAGCC
The DNA here is from genome assembly GCF_963924675.1 of Phocoena phocoena. Taxonomy (NCBI): domain Eukaryota; kingdom Metazoa; phylum Chordata; class Mammalia; order Artiodactyla; family Phocoenidae; genus Phocoena; species Phocoena phocoena. The sequence goes on along the minus strand of NC_089221.1, from coordinate 60,786,475 downwards.
ACCGCATTTGTGTCTAAAGTTCTCTCTCCTGGCTCTGAAAAACTGTGTATCATTTTATGTGCTAACAGGCCTGGTAGAGACAAATTAATATTTTAGCTTTACTAATTATTATGGCTCAAATGTAATAGTTCCTCTATCAACAGTTGGCTTTTTGGCATCTTCATGGTATCTTCATACCACTTGGTGGTACTTTCATTTCAGGAAACCACACAACTTAACAGTCAGCACTTACAAATGGCCACATTACGGTTCCAGCAACTTCTAAACCTGAATGCATTCAGTGCCTTTCTGGAGGGAATGGGTGAAAATGAATCATGACAGACTAATAAAAGTGATGTTTTTCAGCTGAAAAAAATGCCTTCGTTTTATGAAGATGCTGAATTGAGAAATGAAAATTTACAGTTCAGTTACCACAAAGCCACCCTATTTGCCAAAACCCAGAGCAGTTTTGATCTACCTGATTTATTCACTAACATAGTTTCTATCTGCCTTCTATGCTTTAACAGGAAATCACCTAGATTTTTTTTTTTTTTTTTTTTTTTTGCGGTACGCGGGCCTCTCACTGTTGTGGCCTCTCCCGTCGCGGAGCACAGGCTCCGGACGCACAGGCTCAGCGGCCATGGCTCACGGGCCCAGCCGCTCCATGGCATGTGGGATCTTCCCGGACCGGGGCACGAACCCCTGTCCCCTGCATCGGCAGGCGGACTCTCAACCGCTGCGCCACCAGGGAAGCCCTCACTTAGATTTTTAAACTGGAATTTCTTTTATCTTTGTAACTTAAAAAAAAAAAAAAAAAAAGTAAGCAAGTAACAGGCATCAAGCATCATCACAACCACCTACAAAAACATGTTCCCTAGAAGGAAACGAAAAGCAGCCTGTGTTTGTTTGGAAAACTTATCCTTAAATTACCTATTTTAGTGTGTTAGGGCTCAGAAAACAAACCCCCTATTCAGCTTCCTTATAAAAAATTAAAGATTATCTACCAACTAAGAGACGAATCTCATCAATTCCAAAGTGGAGCAGTGTGGCATTGGAAAGACTGGGGACCTTTCCTCCCTCAGTTTGCATGCTGGATTCTGGAATCTAGTAGAATGAGGTAGTATCCAGAAGATTCCACGGGCTTGAGGCAGAACCTGGCCTCTGAGGCTGCCGGATACTTTTCCTTAACAAGTACCAGGGAAGATCTTTCTTAGGCCATACACTTCACTCCATAATTCAGACAGACTTTTGACAATAAAGGGTGTTGGTGAAACTACTTAGTAGCACTGTGCTAGCAACATAACTGAACAGTTCTTTATTTCCTCCAAAAAAAAAAAAAAAAAAAAGTAAGAAACAAGGCAGTTAGAACATAATGGCCATTTTCATTACTAAAATACACACTGATTTGTTTTGCCCTCTCAAAACTAATCTTGAATGACCTGAATATTTGAAGAATTTAGGCAGTACTAATAAACTTATCAGCAAGCCCTTCTAGACTTAATCTATGACACGTTCTTTATTACATGTTCTTGTGATAGTAAGAATGTTAAAACTTTAGCATATAAAGAATGACCTTCACTATGTAAAAACAACAACAACAACAGAATGACAGACATACGCAGAGCTGAAACTGAAAAAGACAGCACAAATGCTATTTCTGGGTGATTTTTATTTGATTTTGCTGTTTTCAAACTTTCTACAAATGGCATATACTATTAGTATAAGGAAGATGATTTAAAAAAACATAGGTACTCTGAGAAGTCCAGAATGAAATTATAGGAAGATGTTTGTAGTTATCTTTGGGAGGTGAAACTGTGTGCTTTTTCCCTTCTTATTCATATTTCCAAATTTCTTATACGACTATGTTTCATTCTTAAAATGAGAGGAAAAAAAAATCACAGGCCAGGTAATAGATTAAACAGTATTCAAATTTAAGTTTATCTTCTGGCTCTTTTGCATTAGATTCCTGCCTCTAGCTCAAATTTAATATAAAACATCAGCATTTATACCAACTCCATATTTTAAAAATTGAAGTGTAGTTGATTTACAATGCTGTGTTAGCTTCAGGTGTACAGTGAAGTGACTCAGATATATATATATATATTTATTTAATATTCTTTTTCATTATAGGTTATTATAAGATATTGAATATAGTTCCCTGTGCTATCTGGTAGGTCCTTGTTGATTATCTATTTTATATATAGTAGTGTGTATATGTTAATCTCAAACTCCTACTTTATACCCCCACCCCATTCCTTTTGAAGAAGAAATCACATCTACTGCGTTTACCCCACTCCGTTTAGATAGAAGGGCCCACACTTTCTTTCATCACATCTTCCTTTGTGTACTGGTTCAGAACCTGGGGCCTGAGATGGTCAAAATCTACTGGAAATAACAGGCATCCTCTGTTTTTGGAGCCGCCACTGAAGTGATTCAGATGGAAATAACTTGTCCTTGCCTGGTTAATATGGGATACTTTGTCTCAGAATGCTCCCACTTACCCAATGTTTTGTAGTCATCTCTAGCTTTGTTTGCTCTCAATAGAGACTGTATTTTCACAATTTCATTGTTCTGCGGAAAAAACAAGACCAGTCACAACCTCCTAGAGTCCCATCTACTCCACTATTTTAGAATTCAGAACTATTTAAGAAGTGACAGCGTTTTCAAAAGCAACACTATTTAAAATTGATAGTATTTAGATATGGTGCAGTCAATGTTTATTTTTGCATTCTCTTTGAAGAAAGGGGCAAATAAGTTAGCTAAAATATAAACAAGACTGCAAAGGGACCGTTTAAATAAAGAGATTTAAAAAGGGAAAAGAATTTTACCACCAAATTTAGTTGGTCCAATCTATGTTCACATATCTATTCTTCAAAGATCCTAAAAAAATTCCTCCTGCGGGTGTCTATTTAAATTACTCGGTTAGCAGTAATAAGCACTTTACAAGTAATGTTGGAAAGTTGAATCTTTTCTCCCTGGCATTACTAGCCCACATCAGTTTTCTCTCACCCACTTCCTTTCCAGTTCCGAATGGTGAAGTCTCACTCTGAACCTGAGTTCTGAATAAAAAAATGTAAGAAGCCTCCAAATGGTATCACATTGAGTTCTAAAACCTATTTTTTCCTCCTAGTGTTCATTTCCACCATTTAATAAAAATCATTCAATGCTAACATTCAACAAAGTATTCATTTAGTTCATTCTCAGCCAGGATAAAAATCCACATGCGTGTCTCTTACATGATCTCTGAAATACTTCAGTCGTGAGAGGTAATTCTTTCGTGCTGTTACCATCCGGAACCAGGACTGAATCTAAAAATAAGTTAAAAAGAGAAATCCAGGCAATTACCAGATAACCTTTCATATCTCTTTATGGAGTCTTTTAAAAATAATAGAGAGATAATTTGATAAAAAAGTAAAAATTAGCAGCCTACCAACTAATAAACATCTAAAGCCTAATCTTCACCTTCTACTTCCTTCGTTGCTTTTTCTCCTAGGGGTTCAGAACATGTTACACGTTATGGTGGGGAAGGTAATGTAGCTCTTCGTACTATTTGGCTTTAATCTCAGTAAATAAAAGCCAAGCAGGCAAGGCATTTTGCTGAGAGTTGCCATGGGTCAGGGGATCAAATGAAACCAAGTTCAGGGTTGCTTCCCACATCTCTTAAACGCAGCGAATATTCTTTAGGTCTTTACAGGAAAACATTTCAAGAGGTCTCACGAGGGACCAACTGTGACCCATGGTTTTCTGAGCGAATAAGCATGTGTTCCAGGGTGAGCAAAGGACATTTCATTCAGGAGCTAGTAATGCACAAGGGGTCTAGACCATGTCATCCTTTGTCCTCACAGTTTAAAAAGTCTTCACAAATCTCATCTGATTCCCATCTCTCTCCAGTCCCACTCTTGTGACTCTGATCTGGATCTCCAAGTTTCTACAAGTTCACTGCTTTACAGTTCCTTAGTTTTCAGCTCTGAGACAGTGGGCACTCCATTGCGTGTTCTTTCTCTAAGCTCGGAGCAACCAGCCTTGGTGGGAAGCTGGGTTAGAACAGCCCACCACCTAAATACAGGCCTTAACTCAGCTCTACTTTCTCTTGTCATTGGCTTTGCATTTGCGTTACAACTAAGGTTTGCACTGTTAAATTTGAGCATTCTAAACATTATTAGCGAAGACCATAAGAAGAACATAAAATAAAACTGGGTTTCCTCCAGATTTTAAATAATCAATTTGGACTTGTTAGAGAAAGAGCATATATTATAAAGGACCAGAGACAATAGAGTGTTTTCATGGACTTGCTTGAAGATGATCAGCTAAGTGAGTAGTGGAGGTATGACTCAAACCCAGGACTTGCTTCTGATGTCAAGGCTCAAACATAGTCTGTCTTCTAGAAGCAAAACGAAAATGAAGGGAAAAGTTTAAGTCAAGCACTGAGGTAGGAAAGGGTGTTTACCTTCACAACAGAAGGAATATTATCAATGAACATTTGTCTCCTGTGCATATAGGAGGCCCGCTGTTTATGTCCCTTCCAAAAAGCCTGTGGAAAATAATGAGTTACAGAATTACTTACATGTAACAGTTTATTTTAGAAAGTGCAAGGACGGAGTACATCTCAGGAGACACTGAGTTGGGACAATGTCGGGGATCCTCCCTTTCAAATCTCATCTGGACACCATCTCTAGGGGTGGACATTAAACTGGGCAGAGCATACCAGCTCACACCTGAGGTTTGCCCCAAGTTTGGGAACGGAATTACCAGGTGGAAGCCCAGTTTCTGATTTGAAAGTTTAATTTTACCAAGGCCCTGGGTGATAAGAAGTCATAATAATATGGAATTGCCCTGAAACATACAAACAGATCAATTGGGTGCTGGTATTATTTGGTAACAATATAAGATGCTTCAAAATAATGACTAGTAATTAGTTTTCCTCCAACAAGTGGGCCACTGTGATCCAGATTGAAAAGGAAGATGACTCTGGATCCCTGAAAATAGGAGTACTGTGATTGATCTTTTATTATTGCATCTAATTTTACATAAAGTTTAATGAGGCTTCATCAACATAGCTTTACAAGGAACTTTTACAGGAAACATTTGCAAAAAGTGGACACAAACTGGTATCTTTAGAATGATAAATCCATAGCTGTTATAAAGTTTATTCCAATTCATTTTTGAGAATCTTTTTATTGAAACATATCTTTGTAATTCACTCCAATTCTCTGATTTTGTTTATCAGGTTAGAAATGAAATACAAGTTCTGTGTTAAAAAATACAAAAAAATCAAGTTTTTTTTTGGCCTCGCAGCGCAGCTTGTGGGATCTTAGCTCCCTGACCAGGGACCGAACCCGGGCCACGGCAATGAAAGCATCAAGTTCTAACCACTGGGACACCAGGGAATTCCCCAAAAATCAAGTGGTTTTTTTTTTTGTTTGTTTGTTCAAGTTATTTTTTATAAATTTCTTTTCACATCTGCATCTATCAATCTACCTCATTCCTTCTTTTTAAAAAGGTATGCGGAATTTTATTGCCATTTAAAAAATAATATACTTTTTGGTAGTGATTCAAAACAAAACAGTCATGATGCAATAAGTACCCAACTGAGTACTTGCTCCAGACTTCCCCTCTCAATTTAAATCCCTAGAAATGATAAATATGCTTTTTTAAAAAACTTAATTTTGAAATAGTTATCGACTCATAGGAAGCTGCAACAGTAATCCATTGAGTTCCATGTACCCTTTTATCCAGCTTCCTCCAATGGAAACATCTTACAAATATGCTTTTAAAGCAATCCATCATAGTGCCAGAACACAAGAAGGCATATGGGTCAAAAACTATGAGGGATCTTGGAAGAGAGAAGGTAGCTTGAATTGGCTGAAAGAGGGAACCACAGAACACAATTCTACAAATATTGGGAACCTCTACAAAAAATGTGAGATGGCTCTAAGCTTGAGAGAGCCTTGAATGTCAGTCTGAGAAATTTTGGGAAAGTTGTCACATCACTCATTGCCAAGCAGTGAGGGGAATAAAAGCATACATGGGGAGTAGGGATTGGGAAAAGTACAAAAGATTATAGCCTTTTTGGAGGGAATTTAGCAGTATCAAATTTAAAAGTATTTAGCGTTTCACCCAGTGTTTCTAATTTTCAATATACCCAGCCTAAGGAAATATAAGTACCTGTGTAGAAAAACAATATATAAGCATTTTTGTTGCAGCATTGTTTGTAATACAGAAAATATGTAGAGAACAGAATATTGACAAATGGGAAACAGGATAAACTGTGATTGCACTCATACTAATGGCAATCTAACTAGTAACTTATTTGTCATGATGGGTCTCAGTGGTGACTCGTGTTTTTGTGGCTAACACTGTTTTAAAGCACAGAGGTGCAAATGTGCCAATAATATTATACATCCCATTCCTTGATCCAAATTGAAAGGCAACCAAGATACTGGGATTAGCTCAATTTCTCATTCTGCGTTTTTGGAATTATCTCAATTCCAGAAACACTATTAATCTCTATTAGCTCAGATTCTCAAAGATTCTGGATAAGGAATCTGCTGTAGTAACAGAAGATCTAATACTGAAGCATGTTTGCATTAGTGGAATGAACCCCCTTGTCCGTTTTGTACTGTTTTTAATGTCTTAAGGATTCAACCCTCACCAACAGTACTTTCCTGAAGATTTCATTTTGTATTTCATCTCTTTAATGATTATGTAGATTTTTCTGGAATCTACATTTATATTTTTATTGCTACCTTTCCAAACCAAGGCAACTTGGCTGGGTTTTGAAGTTCTGGTCTATAGAAGCAGAGTACTACAGGCTTCCTATTTTATTTGTCAAAATTTAACATTCTTCTTTTTTAGTTTGTAAGTTTTTGTTTCATTAGGATTGGCTTTTCTCATTCTGTGCTAACAGCATAACTCCTGTGCAAGGCCCAGAGACTGCAGGCTCTTCTAATTAGAGGCTCTTTATTAAAAATAATTATAGGTATAAAGTTGGGAGGAAGGTGCTATTGATAAAAATGCAAAAGGAGACAGAATTCTAAACCATAAAGCCATTTAGAAGCAGCTTTTTATAAACAATTAGAGACAAGGCGTTTACCAAAACATCAATCTCTCTCTTGACTGGTATGAGAACTTGCGTGAAAATTTATAATAGCCGTGTTTTTGTTTTGTTTTTTGTTACCATAAATATATTTTCTGTGCAATTCAGCTGTAACAAAGGAGTTTCCCAAGATACCTAGACCTCAGAAGTTACTGCTCTGTTTTATAGATTCTAATTGTCAATCTCTAGAAAATCTGGCTTGCTACATTGCTTGCCTCGTTTGATAATTGGGCACTCAGGAGAGTAATATTCAAATTACCAACTTCTGAAGCACAAATTCTGTGATCTCTCTGTTAGCCAAGAAAACCCTAAATATTGGCCTCTTTTCCCACTCTGCTTAAAGCTACAATCCCGCAACCTGCAAGAGTAGTCAGTTACATTCAAACAATGTAATGAAGGACTGTCCCATCAGGTCACCCCCTTCCTCCCGGCCCCAGATTCTGCCACAGCTCCTGACAACCTGCACTTGCTTCACAGAAGCTTGTTTCTTTTTCTTTGCCCCCATGCTTGTGGCACTCTCTGACCTGAAGTTCAATAATTTAGTAATTCTCAGGGCTAAGTTTTGGTATTGCACTATTATGCTTTTTCCTACAAAGTGGCATTTCAGCGTTCTTCAGTTCAAGGAAAAAAATATTGTAGCTGACTCTTTTTTCCTGTCTTGATTTTTCTGATCTCTTCCTGGGCCAACCAACCACCTGGATGTTGGATCCCCACTACCTGCCCTCTGAGTCACAATCTCTACCGCCTCGTCACTTCGAACACTTGTTGAGCACTTAATAGCTGCATACTGGGCAAAGTCTGTTATGTGTATTATCCCATTTAATCCCTACAACCCTGCGATAAAATGGGTATTATCATCTTCAGATGAGAAAATGTATTTTAAGTCATCTATTCTTAGCTTTTTCTGTGATTTTTCTCAAGTTCTCCACGTGTTTCAATCACTTTCAGTGTCTGTTCTACATTCTGCGGTTATAAGTTCATTCACATTCTAGGATGTCATTTTTCTTCCTCTCTGTAGCTATGGGTTATCTTTTCATTTTATCATGCTGTCTTATTTCATCATGCATCTTATTAAATTTCTTAAAAGCATAAAGCAGTTTCAGTATAAACATTTCTACTGTCTCCTGGAATATGAGAATCCTTAGATGTTAATTTATGTTTTACAACTTACATCCATTTTTCTTTCTTTTTTGCTATAAAATTTTCATTTTTGTTTGAGATTTTTTTCTGGCTCTCTTCTTAAATGTTGGCCATTTTTTCAGGGCTTTCTTACTGTTCAAATATAATATGGTTATAATAGATTCTCATTACCTTCCTCTGTGTTTACTTGGCCACCTTCTGAATTGTCTGAGACAAAGGATTGGCTACTGATGACATATACTCTCTGTACCATATCTAGTTCCTTGGGAGACTGTCGGTGGTAGCACAGTGGAGCTGGGGTGTGGTTGCCCTCAGCCTGGGAGATTTTTCTCTGAATTTGTTGAGACTACTGTGTCTGGGGTTGATGCAGCCAGCTAAGAAGTTTGAGCTGTTCCACGGAGGGGAAATCTTCAGATTTGACATCATTCCCCTAATTTGGAATGAATCAGCCACTTCTGCAAAAAATGAGATTGGCATGATGCCCTTTGGTTCGTGGTCTTCTGGTTTTCTGGGTCAGACCATATTCATCTCCAGGCTATAGCCTGACTTTAGACCTCACGCCCTCCTTGTTAGAAAACTGTCAGAAGCAGGGGGAAGGAAGTCATCACGGGGTGACTTCATAGTGTAATGGCTTCTTCTTCAATACTGCGGCTTCCACGGAGGTGGGGAGGAAAGGCTCCAGGTGACTGTTTCCATCTTTTCCCCAGCTCTCTCACGATTTTAGCCCTGGGTCCTAATATCAGGCGGATTTTATACTAGAGGGCTCTGTAGAGTGTCTTCCAACTATAACACAGCTCTGGGCAGACTGGAGAGCTTGAGGTTGGTCCAAATTGTGTCACACTGGCTAACACTCTTTGAATTCTGTGCAAAAGTAGAGCCTCAGCATCAGTGTAGATGATATTATACTTAAGATTTTGTTCACTCCCTGTGTGTTTTGTCTACCATTTATTTAAAGAAGGAATAAACTGGAAAACTTACGGGTTCACCTAGAAAAATCCTTTGAGTATCAAGTTTTTTTAAAAATTTTATTTATTTGATTTTTAGTTGCGTTGGGTCTCTATTGCTGTGCACGGGCTTTCTCTAGTTGCAGCGAGTGAGGGCTACTCTTTGTTGCAGTGCATGGGCTTCTCATTGGGGTGGCTTCTCTTGCTGCAGAGCACGGGCTCTAGGTGCGCGGGCTTCAGTAGTTGTGGCTCGCGGGCTCAGTAGTTGTGGCTCGCGGGCTCTGGAGTGCAGGCTCAGTAGTTATGGCGCATGGGCTTAGTTGCTCCGTGGCATGTGGGATCTTCCCGGACCAGGGCTCGAACCCGTGTCCCCTGCCTCGGCAGGCGGATTCTTAACCACTGCGCCACCAGTGAAGCCTGACTATCAAGTTCGTAGAAGAAATTTCTTTTAAAAAATTAATCATTCCTGCCTTCTAACATCTTAAGCTCTGAGCAAACTCAGATATTTGAGCACCTATCATATGCAAGACACAAGAATACAAAAGTTTTAAAAACTCATCTTCTGCCCTGTACAATATTATAGTTAGGTGGGGAAGCAGATCAGTACACCAATGATCACAAAAGAGAAGCCCTTCAACTTACAACCTTTCAATTTTGGAAATTTAATAGTTACTGGCCAAAGCAAAAAGCCACCAAACTCTGCTCATCAACAACAGTATCACTTTGGATGCAGAAAAAGGAACAAACACACGGCCTTTTGGAAACCAGCGTGGTGGTTGAGAGAGGATGCTAGGGGAACACAGAATAGAAACATCTAAATCTAGCAAGTTCCTCTCCTGCCAACCAGAACATTCGGACAAGTCATGCAAGCTTAAGAAGAAAAAGGTTGGGAATGAGGATGCCTCTTGCAGGCCTGAATGAAGAAGGGGATTATATAAGAGCGAAGATAGCCTCAGAGATGCTACATTTATTTGATGAGCTATTCTGTTCTTTAGGCTACAAGAGCATAGAAACTCAGACGCCACTCAACATCCACTAACCACTAAGAAACCAATTCAAAAGCACCTGAGGTCAGACAGTAGGTGACACAAGGATATCTGCCTTTTTAGAGAAACAGGATTTCAACTCTGATCTCAGGTATTCCCCTGCCTCTGACTATTCACAGTGTCCTGAATACTTTCCAGAAGACCACAGGTGAAAAATCATAAAACAGCCTTCCCATCTCGGAGTCTTCAATAAAGTAGACTCAGGGGCACTGATTAAGAACAAAATCTGCAGTCACATTTGTTTATTAGAATGCTGGTAGTTGACTGTCCTGTTATCAAATAACATTTTCATGGAATGACAGTTTTCTGTAACGAGTGGTAGGTGACGCACATACCTGTATTTTGATCACATGCTCTTCTTGTTCATACAAAAATGATTTCCTAGCTTCATATTCTTTCCTAAGGAGGGGTCCTGAGGTTGCGGCTTGAAAGCGCAGAAGCATATCTTCGGTAGCAGACCACATCTTCTCACGAATGTAATCTGCTGTAACTTCCTCAATAATGTCCTGGCAAGAGATATTTCTTATGGTTACACTTCACACATCAGATGAAAGGAGCATAGAGAACAGCTTCTGGAAATTTTATCTTTCAGAAAATGATCTGCATAGCTCTTTCTGGCTTGGTGTAAAAAAGATCTGACCAGAGCCGAGGGATGAACTGGCTCAGCTTCTCTCTAGTGATACGGTTCTGGAATCCTCTGAACTTTGTGCTGAGATGGTATGAGAATGAGGTTGAATGGTCTCAGGATTTGGAGGTAGAGGTGTGTAGATGATGCTGGCAGGGACCAGGCAAGAGGCCTGATCTCCTCAGAGTGTAAAAGAGACAAGGATGATTACAGTAAGAGTATGCATCACCTCCTCCCTCTCCTGAGGGAAAGACTGCAGTGCCCATGAAGTCCTTGGGCTTTTCTTGCCCAGGCCAGACGAGGCAGATCCCTGCAATGAGTAGGGGAAAACTCAAAATAAACTTGGGAGAAAATAAAAGACTTGGAGCAGAAGAAAAGGCGGTGGGAGAGGAAAGATAAGTGCTATTGAGGGCAGACAGGGAAACCTAGATGAATGAGAAAAAAAGGAAGAAGGGGGATTGTGAGAAGTCTTCATGTGGATGATGAACTGGGTTTACTTTTATGTTCTTTGAGAGACGCAAGCAAAGACTGGACTCGCTTCTATGGCGGATGTCTCTTATCCAGTGTGACTGGACTCAATGGATGGTTAATTTAAACAATTAAAAGTGAAATCATATAAAAGATGCATAAATGCTTTTAAGAAGACATATGTACATTCTTGAATAAATTCAGTAATTTCAGATTGACTAGAATTTTTTTTTTTTTTTAACAGCATAGACCCTCCACTTTTTATTAATCCTGATACTCCACTTCACAAAGTTATACCTAGGGCATCTTTGGATGCCACACGAGCAGTTCTGGCTCTGAGTTTAACCCTTCAATGCTGCTTCTTCACAGTTTGACATATCCTTTCAATGAGAGCATACGGTTTTTAAATACTGGCCATAATTTCATTTTTCAACAAAGCAGCACTAATACTTCATTTCCACAATGCCATTTTCCTATAAACTCTGGGAACTTTACACATTTGAAATTAGTTAATAAATATGTTTTTCACGATCTTCTTGTCATTCAGGATTTCTGTGGCTTGTCATCCCCAAGCCACAGTGTTTTCTCCGAGTTTTGGTAAATACTGCACCGGTGATTCTGTCCACAATACTGCTACCCTGCAGTATCTTTGATGCTGGTGACTGTGAACAGTTCTATAAGATCTCCATTTGTGAGTTCTATTTTATTCAAGACCAAACTCAATTATTAGAAGTATTTTCTCTTTAAACACACTACAATGCCTGGATCAAAGAGCAATTTTCACATCTTCTGGGTCCAACTTTTGGTCTCAAGTCCAAAGCGATCTTGGTGAACATTCCTTCAAGAGTATTTCTCCTGGGGAAGCATTATTCACTTTAATGGACGAAATGTCCATTAATGTATCTTTGTCATAGGTTGAGGTTGGGGGGAAAGAAATAAGACATTTTGAATACTTACAACTAAGGAATTACCACTAATTGAGCTTTGGTGTCAAGGAAAACCTGGAGATTGATTTCTTAGGATAATCTGTCATCCTAAAGAAGCTGAAAGAGCTTTATTCCCCTAGTGCTGTTTGGTGTTGCTCTGACATACGGAAAACATTCTAAAAGTTAGTAACCATGCAGCCACATCCAACTGTAGTTCTGAAGACTTTACTCCCTATCCGGTCTTCAAATAAATTAGTTCTTTCCATCAATTCCATGATTCAAAAGTAGAAAAGCAATCACACTTATCTTTATATAGTACACCTTCTCATCAAACACCAACCTCCTACCTCAATTTCTTTTCCCATGAGCCATGATTCCTTAAGCAAGCAGGATTCAGGTGTGACCCAGGAACTCTCTTTTGAATCGATGTTGTAGTAGTAATCATATTTCTCCTGCAGGTTGAGTTTGAGCCACAAACCTTCAGTAGACACTAAAGAAAAAGGTTTGTTAAATTCCAGAGAGGGACATGGAAACTTTCAACATTAATGTAGTTTCTTCAATAAGTAAATTAATTGAATGAATATGCTTTTCACCAAACATTCAGACAGTGTGTTAAAATCATTAGCAAGGGCTCATTAAAATGGAATTAATTCTATGTATTCAATGGCAGCTCCCTGCTAAGCCAAAGAAAAAGGAGGAGAGAGTAATGTCTAATGCTGGCTCCGCATACCAAATTTTTCATGAGGATGAAAAGAGTTGCAAATGGCCAACAAGAAGGAAAAGCAAACAAGGATGGATACCCTAGGTAGATGTGGATAGCAACACAAGGAGACAGGGGAGACCGATGAGGAATAGTCTTTATTTAGAAAGGCTTCCAGCAACCTCTTTGAAAAGGAGTGACCTACAAGGGCCGTGACCCATTATTTAAGGAGAACCCATTATTATTATTTTTTAAAATTAATTAACTAATTAATTTTTGGCTGTGCTGGGTCTTCGTTGCCGCATGCAGGCTTTCTCTAGTTGCGGTGACCGGGGGCTACTCTTTGTTGTGGTGCAGGGGCTTCTTATTGCAGTGGCTTCTGTTGTTGTGGAACACGGGCTCCAGGCGCATGGGCTTCAGTAGTTGTGGCTTGCGGGCTCAGTAGTTGTGGCTTCTGAGCTCTAGAGTACAGGCTCAGTAGTTGTGGTGCACGGGCTTAGTTGTTCTGCAGCATGTGGGATCTTCCCGGACCAGGGATGTAACCCGTGTCCCCTGCACTGGCAGGCGGATTCTTAACCACTGCACCACCAGGGAAGTCCCGAGAACCCTTTATTTAATGATCTGCATTAAACCAAAGCAGAAGTGACTCATCTTTGCAGACAACTTTATTCAAAGCACAAAATGGCATACACAACCTCTGAGGTCACTAAGCAGGGAAAAGGAAAATTCCTGGTCCCTCTGACTCATCTTGCTCTACACAACCACACAAAAGCAGAAAAAAAATGTTGAAAGAACTTAATTTTGCAGGGGGGGACGTGGGGTGGATACTAGAAAAAAACAAAACAAAACTATGGCAGTCATGGCTTAAATTGGCCAAGAAGAATATCTCCTCATGAATGTATGTGCTATACTTCCTATTTAGCAGTCTATTTATTTTGTTGAATGGTTATGATTCTTGTCCCAGATCAGAGAGCTAAAAACAACAATAAAACAGAAACTTCTGACCAAGCTAAGCCAACTGCTACCAAGTACGCATTAGAGCAATTGCCTTTATAGGTAAATCAAAATTTGACTGCATTTCCTCAAAGAATATTTAAATGGATTCAAATATCTAAGCAGAGATAACTTTAAGGCGTGTTGATTTAATGTGTGTTGATTCTTTATTTGGTTTTGTGTGTTGATTTTTTTTTTTTTTTTTTTTTTTTTTTTGCGGTATGCGGGCCTCTCACTGTTGTGGCCTCTTCCGTTGCGGAGCACAGGCTCTGGAGGCGCAGGCTCAGTGGCCATGGCTCACTGGCCCAGCCGCTCCGTGGCATGTGGGATCTTCCCGGACCGGGGCACGAACCCGTGTCCCCTGCATCGGCAGGCGGACTCTCAACCACTGCGCCACCAGGGAAGCCTAGGTGCGTTGATTCTTTACTTGGCTTTTAATGCCCCTCAACTGTTCTGTCAATGCCCAGGAACAGAGATATACCTGTCTTCAAATGGGCAGTCAGGCAGTTGTTATCTGTTTAGAAATGCTGGTCTACTAGAAAATATATTGTATAGTCAAATTAAGATGATCACAAGTAATCATTATATTTTCAAACACCAACAGTTGTCAGATTCACAAGTGCTTTCAGAATAATGAAAACCCTTTTTAAGGCAACTCTCTCAGTGGGAAGGAAAGAAAGCAAATAAAGATGGTGAAAATGGGTATGTTTTATTTTCATAAGAACTGAGAAGTAAAAAGTTCTTAGTTGGTTAAAAGCCAACCGCATTGGGACTTCCCTGGTGGCACAGTGGTTAAGAATCCGCCTGCCAATGCAGGGGACACGGGTTTGAGCCCTGGTCCAGAAAGATCCCACATGCCGCGGAGCAACTAAGCTATGAGCCACAACTACTGAACCCCCGTGCCACAACTACTGAAGCCCGCATGCCTAGAGCCTGTGCTCTGCAACAAGAGAAGCCACTGCAATGAGAAGCCCACACACCACTGCAATGAAGAGTAGCCCCTGCTCACCGCAACTAGAGAAAGCCTGTATTCAGTAACGAAGACCCAACGCAGCCAAAAATAAAAATAATAAATAAATAAATAAATAAAAGACAACCACATTGGCACTGTAAGGGTTATTTGAGTTGGGATGTCAGTGGATAATAGAAAAAGAGAATTTTATCATTTTCACATCAAGTATGAGTTTAGAGTCAGATCAAAGGCTGAGGAGGGCATCTCCAGAACAGGAGAAATACAGTTGGTTTGTTACTTAGGGAAAAGACTAATTACGGGCCTTTGAGGAAACATACAAGAGAAAGATACCCGTGAGTTAAGAGGTGGTGAGCATTCTATAAGGAAGCATACTTTCTAGATGCCTTCCAGACAAAATCATACCTGTATAAGACCTAAACTGAACAATAAGGCTGAGTGATCTACCAAAGAGTGAACACTTGTTTGGGAAAAAATAGACATCCTAGAATCAGAGGTGAAAGAGTAAGAATAAATCATCCTGTTCACTACCCCAAACAATGTTCACAGCTCTTTTGGGAATGAAAGTTAGTCTTTAATTGGCTAGAAAGTTTTTCCTCTTCCTTCTAGAACAGGGGTTGGCAATCTTTTTCTATAAAGGGCCAGAGAGTAAATATTTTCAGTCTTGTGTGCTACAGGTCTCTCATACAACTACTTGACTCTGTCACTGTAGCATGAAAGCAGCCAGAGACGATATGTAAATTAATGAGTGTGGCTGAATCACAATAAAACTTTATTTATAACAACAGGTGGCAGCCCAAGAATCCACTAAAAAACTATTAGAATAAATGAGTCCAGGAAGGTTGCAGGATACAAAATCAATATACACAAATCAATTTTATGAAAATATGCCCACACAAAAGTTTGTATACAAATGTTTACAGAAGTATTATTCAGGATAGCCAAAACTGGAGAAAAAAAATCTAAATTCTATCAACTGATGAATGGATAAACAAAATGTGGCATACTCATACAATGGAATATTATCAGCCATAAAAAGAAATGAAGAACTGATACGTGCTACAACATGGTTGAACTTTGAAAACATTACACTACGTGAAAGAAGCCAAACACAGTATGACTTAATTTATATGAAATGTCCAGAAGAGGCAAAATCAGAGAGACAGAGAGTAGATTAGCGATTGCCTGGGGCTGAAAGTTGGGGGTGGGGAGCAATGGGTAATAGGTAAGGGGCTTTGTTTATTATAAGGAAAAATATCCTTTATTAAAAGGCAAATTAACTAGTGGTGGTGTTTTTAGTGTTAAGTAAAAACTTCTGAATTTCACACCTTAAAAGAGTGAATTTAATGGTATGTGATATATCTCAATAAAAAAATCAATTATATTTCTATATGTGAGCAATAAACAACCCCAAAGTGAAATTAAGAAAACAACATTTACAATGGCATTAAAAATAATAAAATATGTAGGAATAAATGCAACTAAAGAAATGCAAGCCCTATACATTGAAAACTACAAAACATTGTTGAAAGAATTAAAAACCTAATTAAAAGTAAAGACATACCATGTACATGGATCAGAAGACTTTATATTGTTAAGACGGCAGTATGCTTCAAATTGATCTACAGCTTCAACACAATCTCTAACAAAGTCCCAACTCTCTTTTTGTTTCCAGAAAAAAATGAATCTAAGGTATCTCCTATGTTTCTAAATTGGCTACCTCGGGACATTTTTTCTTCACTGACCAGGACATGGCACTTGGGAAGAGGAGTAGGCAAGTTTAGGGAAAAGAAGAAAAAACTAAGTTTGGGCCAGGATGATTTTGAGATTATGATGGGTCATCTCTAGGAACTCACCCCTGCATAAATACAGTTGTACAATTCTTTCTCGTGAAGGATGAGGTAGGGGCACTACAGTAACTCCTGATGAAGAGTTGTGAAGGGAACAGAGAGAGGCTCAAGGGTGATCAGGTGCCAAGTAGGAGAGGATGGCCAGTAGCCCCGTTTCCATTTCATTAACAGAAAATTTGTGGAATTGGAGGGTAGAATTCCCAAGTGAAAAATACATCAGACTAATTTACAAGGAAGTACATAGGGTACTTTTGGACAGACTTCCAGTGAACTAAAAAAAAAAAAATATTTTTTTTCTTTAAGTTCCACTTCTAAGGCCATATATTGTCACAGCAGTTTCCTAAAGATGAAAAGTACTATGTACATGACCCATGATGTGGTACAAGTAAACACCAGCCTAAGAGTCAGGAGACACCTTGATCCTTGACACTAGGACATAGCAAGTGCTCAACAAAAATCTACTAAAGAGATGAGGGATTATCTCTGCCAAAAATTAATCTCCTTGGATTTGTCATTTTCTCCCTCTGTCCAAAATGTCATCAAGGTGATTTTCTAAATCTGAAAAATGAGTCTTAAACTCATGATCTAAAACACAGTTTCCACAGCTAATATTTCATGATCTGCCATTGGATTGTACAGGCCTAAGTATATGCCAAGGCTCTTGGAGACCCATTTGCTGCTTATTTTGTACTTTCAAAATTACTTTTTACTTCCACTTAATATTGTATAATAATGTGTCATTTGTTTCAAAAAGGATGGAGAGAAATATTAGTGTAAAAATCAGTTTGTACCACTAGAGGGATGGCTCAACAGCAAGATCTATAGGAAGCAAAGTCTTCTTTTTTTTGAGAAACGATTCCAGTATTTATTTCCAAGATCCATACACTTGGATATGACTCTTTCATTATGACAGACACTATCAGAACTCCATTTTAGAAGCATGGGGACTCTGGGGCAAAAGGACAAGGATTAAGGTTTGAGAGAAAGACAATAACTCTTTTAAAGGAAAGCAGGAGATGTCTTTGAGGAGGCTACCCTATATCTGCCCTACTTTCTGTAAGTCTCCTTTAATACTGTATTTTCTCAAGTATATGGCACCCACACACAGCCATCAAGTTAATCACAGCTTTCTAAGAGACAAAAAAGGAAAAGCAACACCTAAAAAATTTCCTTTGCCAGAGATGATAAACATTTCAGAAACGTTCATTTGAAAGCGATTATCTGTCTTAAAATTAAGGTAACACAATACCACAGAAACCATCCTATTCAAAATGCCGATTTAGTTTGTGCTAAACGATGAAGAAGCTTACCACTTTTAGATTTTTGCTCTTTTGCCTTCGCAAGGGTGTCATAGTACCTGTCAGCACATTCGGGCATTACATCGTTTGTATTACCGACGGCAGACTTCAAAACAGACAAAATATCACTTTGCTTCTCCTTCTCCAAAAACTCATTAACATCAACGACCAGTGTAACCCCTGGGTAATGAAAAATAAATGTTTCTGTTAATCGTTATCTTCTACTCACCCCAGAGGCATGCAAAGATATAATTCAACCTTTTAGGAATGCATTGGTATTAAACCTGTTTACCCTTTGAGAGTATGCACTACATACGCCCCAGAGAGTCACCAATTGCTCAGGTTGTTAAGAGGAATACAATCCCATAGGAGCACTGTTTATCAAAAATCGCAGTATTTCCTGGTTACTCTTGTGTGATATCAAGGTACTAGGCTCTGCTCATCGTGGTGATCTGTAAAATGGGGCGGCGGGGGGGACACATATTGACAGTAGTTATGCAGCCCTTAGGCAGGTCATTAATCTGTATTTGAGAACTAGCTTTATGAAGACATGTATTTATTTTAGAACAAGTAAAATGCTATCTAAGCCACAGAAATCCTGAAATTCTCTGGTATAGTGCAAGTTTAAGATTGTCCTCAGCAACCTGAACGAATGTTCTAGAAAGGCAACAGGCACAGCTGGTGGATATGTGCAGTGAAGTCCAGAAACTTAACTGTGGAACCAATTTAGACCTAGAAAGCATGTTATCCCATTTCACATTTCTGCCTCTCCCCACAAATAAAACCTCACTGGACTCTTGGTTGCCTCAAGAAAGTTAACGCGGTGAATCCTTTATCATCTATTTTAGTTCCAGGTAAGGATATTCTGGCCCAACCAATGGACCTACTGTCTTCACAACCTATAAATGCACTGAGTTAGCAAGGCAGAACAAAAAAAATGGAAGAAACCAGGTTAAGCACTTTCTAGATTAAAAAACATCTTGATGAAAAGAAAGGAGAGAGATGGATTTTTTTTTCTTTCTTTCTTTTTAAACACACATGACAAACTCTGCCATACAAATGCTAAATGGTATACTGCTGTCATCAAATTATGTTCACACGTGCAGAACTGTGAAGGCTGACGTGGTAAGAAAAACAGAGTGACTTTCGACAGCCATGAGTCCACGTCATGCAAATCTCAAGGAGCACGTGAAGAGTAAAGACCTCCCACAGCCAACTCCAGTTGTTGCTGAACAAAACCTACACCAGTAGGTTCTTTCACTTATAAAGTTAATGGGAATGGGTAAGCTGCCCCCCTTTCCTCTTCTCCAGGAAGGCTTTGCAGAACAAGAAGGCAGTACTGGTGTTGGAGATGTCTGTGGTCTGAGAGATGTGGAAAGAACAAGGAAATGACAAAGGATCCTCACGTGAATTACATCCGACAGCTTCATCGAACCCAGTGAAATGCTGTTTTCCTTAAAAGACGGATATTACGCAGGCAAACATTTCTTGCAAATGTATGTATTGATGTGCAAGCAGTGGGTCCATGGGTTAATCTTCCAGATAACTGAAGCTGACTCCTTTAGGTGCCAACCTTCATCTTAACAGAATCACGCGCCACGAAAATCTAAAGCCCCGGTAAAAACCCTAAGAGGACAGTTTCTATCCTGCTCATCATTGTACCCACAGTCCCTGGTACGTATCAGGCGTTTGACATTTGCCGAGAGCTGCCAGAAGAGTCCTTCATGTCATTAAAGTTATACTGTGCTGTAATACGGTGAGTGGTAACTTCAAGGACTTATGGAGGTGTTGGGACTGCTTTGCTCCTGCACTAAATGGCCTCAAATTCCTCTTCTTTTTAGTTTTCCTCTAACGTCACTGTCAGTTATCACCTCTTGCTCCTGTCTGAATGCCTGCACGGGGCAGCCCAAACACCTAACTTCCTGGTAGGTCATGGCTTCTGAGCTGGGAAGAGATACAACCAAGAGATTAGCCTTATGCCGAAGATAAGAATAAACAGGCTCAAAGTAGCTGTCCAGGTGGTCCCCACTGAGTTGGGAAAAATCAGTTGTAGTACACAGGCTTTGAGACAGCTATTTTGCTTGCTTTTTTCTTCATCTATGGGTTGTGATTAAGTTCCAGATAGTTGAGAATGACAGATAAATGATATCCGGAAAGTCAGGTATGTTTCTGCTATGGAACAAATGAAGAAAACCTCCCCCAAATCTCCTAAGAGATCCAAAAATGTGTTTGCTTTACGTGGGTTCTTAGGAGGAGAAAGTTAAAAATCTTTTTATGTATAAAAGCACAGATCTACATATGGCACATAAAGAGGTAGACGATATATCTGTGGTATTAAAATGTCATGGTAAAGAGCACCATGGGAAAAAAAAAAAGGCTACAAAGATTCCTCAGGGTGCAGTAATGGAAAAGGGCTGAAAAACATTGCTCTAAGGAGTCAAAAAATGGAGAAAACCCTACTTTAAGAAAGCAGGATGCTCCAGTGAAAATGGACATTGGGCCAAAACGAAGGAGTGTTGAGTTACTATGCCCTTTTAAATCTTGCCTGTGGTAAAATACACGGGTCAGCACATTTTCTTTTATCAAATTATCTGGGAGTGGGTTTGATAATTGCACCATGTGATCAGAATCTGTTTTTAAGTCTTCATACAAAGGATGAAGAATGCTTTTACAAGTAAGATTAAATTCCTTGTTGATAAAACTGGAAAATTCTCAACTCAGTATAAGAATATAGATGGTTTTATCTTCAGAACATCTATTTGTTGTTATATATCATAGAAGACACTGTATCAACTCTTTCAAGGGATAGGACAGAAGTAGAAGAAAGGATTTTAAATATGCAAGTGTGGAGTAAAGAATCACACATTTGAGAAAATTTCTTATATTCATAGTAAATAGAAACGTTGAGTCTCAAGAGGATCAACTTAACATTTGCAGGCCAAATATAAGCAGAACACAGAATAAAAAGGAATAAAATAACTTCTAAACTGGTTTGATCTTTAAGAGAAAAATCATAACCCTTTTTGGGCTATTTGAGTGCCTGTATCTAATTTCTTAAAAGTGTTCCTTCAAACTAAGGCTGCCTTCAGTCTTATATATAAATTTAAATCTCTTGTGTACACAACTCAATTTTATTTTTTTTCTTAAGGATTAGAGTGCTAGATGGGACTTGCCTGGTGGCACAGTGGTTAAGAATCCGCCTGCCAGTGCAGGGGACACGGTTCGATCCCTGGTATGGGAAGAGCCCACATGCCGTGGAACAACTAAGCCCGTGCGCCACAGCTACTGAGCCTGTGCTCTAAAGCCCGTGAGTCACAACTACTGAGCCCACATGCCACAACTACTGAAGCCTGCGCACCTAGAGCCCATGCTCCTCAACAAGAAAAGCCACCACAATGAGAAGCCCGCGCGCTGCAACGAAGAGTAGCCCCCGCTCACCACAACTAGAGAAAGCCCACGGGGAAGCAATGAAGACACAGTGCAACCAGGAATTTAAAAAAAAAAAAAAAAAGCAAGAAGCTCAAATGACGATTAAAAAAAAGGATTAGAGTGCTAGAATGGAAAGACTTCAAAGATCCTAAGGGTATAAAAATTCAGGTTGGAGAAAGACACATATTTTTCCAGGCTAAGGAAATAAAAACCAGATGTTCCTTACAGATGCCTGTGACATTTAAAAGCACATTTCTGGAGCAAGACTATGACCTGATACAACAGGATAGATTCTAATTATGTCATGAATGGAGAGGTTAATGGACTGCACCTTTAGGATCTTAATTTATGTAGGTTATTTATATATGTAGAGTGTTAGCATATCAATCTTTTTTAAAAAATAAATCTATTTATTTACTTATGTATTTTTGGCTGTGTTGGGTATTCGTTGCTGCGCGGGCAACTCTTCATTGCGGTGGCTTCTCTTGTTGCAGAGCACAGGCTCTAGGCACATGGGCTTCAGTAGTTGTGGCGCACGGGCTTAGTTGCTCAGCGGCATGTGGGATCTTCCTGGACCAGGGCTCGAACCCGTGTCCCCTGCATTGGCAGGCAGATTCTTTTTTTTTTTTTTTTTTTTTGCGGTACACAGGCCTCTCACCATTGTGGCCTCTCCTGTTGCAGAGCACAGGCTCCAGACGCGCAGGCCCAGCGGCCATGGCTCACAGGCCCAGCTGCTCCGCGGCATGTGGGATCTTCCCGGACCAGGGCACGAACACGTGTCCCCTGCATCGGCAGGTGGACTCTCAACCACTGCGCCACCAGGGAAGCCCTGGCAGGCAGATTCTTAACCACTACACCACCAGGGAAGTCCCTAGCATATCAATCTTGAAGCTATTTTAGATTGCCATGTGAATTTTCTTATTATTCTTCTGTGAAAATAGATGCTTAAAAAAAAGACAACTATCATTTGAGCTAATGTGGGTTCTGCCAATTGCTGAGTATGTCTACTCCATTTATGCATTTTGGACCTGGGGAAATAATCCTACGGTGGGTTTGAGGCCCCACTAGACCCACTATGAGACGGACCTTAGCAACACCTCAGTGATCATCTGACCTCCATAAGCCCCTCCCCTGACTGGTGGACCACAGTGAAATTTTAGGTCTCCTGGAATTAGTGTCAGTTCAGAGTCAGTGTCTAGTAATCTCTGAAACGTGTGATTATGTCCTTTCCTCCCAGCATGGTCACCACAGTAGAGTATAACATGTTGATAATGTAGCAGGGTCCTTTCCCAAGGGGACCCAGCCCAACCTTCATTCAGGGGGTTCTGGGGCTGTAAATGGCTCGAGTCTGGGAACTAACGGAGGGACCATGACTTTCTGTTGTTTTACTTACATTCACCTGACCTAGAACTCTTCTTCCACTTGTGCAAATCAAGTAAGAGTTTAGTAGACTCTCTGTCTATTTCACTTCTAGGAACACCATGATCAATTAGCAAATTCTATAGGTCTCTGTGAGTCACATTATTCTAATTACTGCTTCGACTTGGCTGTCCGCTATCATAACCACACCCACTTGTCTTTGGCAATTAAGTGCTGTCCCCTGGCCTCTGCCAGCCTGACCTACAGATTTTGGACTTGCCAGCCTCTCCACAATGAGACTATTTCTTAAAATAAATCTCCCTCTTTCTTTCTATATATATATGTGTGTGTATAGACAGGTAGATAGTACACATACTATATACTTTCCAGAGAAACAGAATATATATATATAAGTCTGTTTTTTCTAGAGAAAAAAAATATATGTTGCTCTGTTTTTGGAAAACCCTGACTACTGCAATGGAAGGCATTTAATAAGCAGAAACAGCCTAGTTTTCTAAGGATCAAGATAAAAAAGGACTTGATTACACTACAAATTTAAGAGTTGAGAAATTATTTTTTGCTTTCTGGATTTTGTTCAGCAACAATCTCAGATTTTGCTGGAGATAGTACCTAACCGCTAAAAACAGTACAACCGACCAATCTTATTTTTGTATAAATATGCATTCAAGAATTAAAATTGGTAAGAGAGTCCATATCTTTTCAGAAATTAAAGATGGTCTACTTAAAATAAAAAATTAGGAATTAAAATAAAAATCGAGGGGCATAACCAGACGCAAGCAAGGCCAGTTTGGCCAGCAGAAGGAGGTGAGGGCTTACAGTGTTTTGCTTTGTCCATGTCCTTGTTGGCCTCATTGACCGCATGCTGTATCTCATCCAGCCAAAGAACTTTAGAAGCACTTTGAGGGTCCTGAGAATATGGGCACAGAATAAAAGAAAGAACAGTGAATGATGATGAAACAGAATTAATAATGGAGCCACTTTATTAAAATCTCCACAAACTCTTACTGAGTAACTATCCAGCACAGCCACAAACTGTACAAGCTACTGATGAAACAGACTCCCAATTGGACCAGTTCAACCTTCTCCACGGCCACCCCTTTAGTCCAGTCCCCCATCATCTCTCACTGGACAGCTGCTTCAATCTCCTACTTGCTTTCATTGTTTCCAAGTTTGCCTTTCACCACAGTGGTCCCCTATAGAGCACCAGATGACCTCTCCAAAAGGGACGGATCATCACGCCATCCCTCTATTTAAACTCCTTTAGAAGGTTTTCCCAGCAGTTTGAAGGAAACAACACTCCCTTCCCATTAACTGTGGGGATCTGATAATCTGGCCCTGCCGACCCCTCCAGCTTTACCTCACTCTTCTCTACTCACTGTTTCAGATTTTCACACCGGCCTCCTTCAGATCACATCATTCTACCCCAGCTGCATGGCTGTTGGTTTTTTCTTACCATTCAGGCCTTAATTCAAATGGCACCTCTTCCAAAAAAGCCTTCTCTGGCTACCTTAGTCAATCAAATACTCTCTCTCCCAATCACTCAGTAACTGTGGTTTCCAATGTGGCCCAGGGTGCCATGGAAATACTTTCAATTTGTGGGAAACAATGATACTTGAATTTTATCAGACACAGGGACAAATATAAGAACAAAAATATCCAAACAGAAACATGGTGATGGGCTTCAAGGAGCTAACAGTTTAGCAGGAGAGAAAGATGCATCAAAAAATTATAATTATTGGATAAACAACAAGGTCCTACTGTATAGCACAAGGAACTCTGTTCAATATCCTGTAATAAACCATAATGGAAAAGAACATATGATTATAATACAATGTGATCAGAGCAATATTACCTGTAGATACACAATCTAGAAATAGCCAAGAAGAGATTAATTTATATTAGGAGTGTTGAGTTACAGGCAGAGAAAAGACCAAGTAGTTAAGGATAGCTTCAGAAAGGAAGTGGTAGCAGCAATAAAAAGGTATTGAGTTATCTTTACTAGTTTTGACTTTTGGGTTGATTCTGATGATCTTACTCCATATGTGGTGCTGATAGAATGTAATTAAATAGGATTTTCAGACAGCACTGCGTTTCATATAAACTTGTCTAAGATTACAAGTAAATTTTGTTAGCAGTAGAAATTAAATATTTTCAGAGATGAGACATTTCATTTTAAAAAGTGGGAGCATTAGCCTATTTGTAAGAGTAAGTGTCATGTACTAGAGACTGAAGCAAGACTGAATGAACAGAAGGTAGGTCATTGGAACCATGGAGAACCAGCTCCATCACTTAGGACTCAAGAAGGATGGGGGGCAGGAAGGAGAAATAACATTCACCAGCTTCTTTGGCAGGCTTCAACCCTATTTCCCGCAGAGGCTAACAGGAGATGATATATGTGGAGAGGGCTCTGAAAATGAGACAAAATATCTGCTATTTCATCCTGTAACCTCCAGACCAATGAAGACCATTGAGGAAGGCTTGGTTCCTGCTTCCACAATCACCTTTAGCTAGATCTGCCACATGGGAACCACCAGCTAATACGAGTTTCCATTTTGGGGGAGAATGGATGCGGAAGGTTCAAACAAGAAGTAAGATGGGAAGTTGAAAACTAGAAGAGGAATGAAGAGACGGGAATAGAAAGTATTTTTTTCTCTGCTTCTAAGCCAAAGAGAACCCAACCACACCCCAAGGTATAGCCTAAAAACTAAGCTCCACACAAGTTCATTTCTGTTTTTCTCAGGTTTTTTTTGAAGGGTATTTACCAAATTCCTTCATAAGTTATCAGTGTAGAAGATGTGCCGTACAAACTTTTACCCAGATGCGAAGGAAGTTACAATCCCACTTCAAAGCCGAAAGTATCAGTTTTGTAAGCTAAACCCAAGAGAGACTTTGCAAATCAAAAGAATTTAAGTCAACAGTTTAAATCATGACCCACAGACGTAAAGGTTGCTAGAATTAAATGGAAAACCAAGAGTAAAAACTGAAGCCTACCAGTGTAAGGTCTCCCTTTCAACCGCTCACTAGAAGACTGGAAATAGGATATTTACAGGATGGCCGTGACTCTATCTCCAGCTAAACATCCAGGTTCAACATATGGGTTACAGACTGCTTAAGTCAACAGAAAGTAGGCCATCTGAAAATCAAGTAATAAATTCCTGAATTTAAATGATTCCTAGAAAATTTTAAATAAAAAAGTAACTTCTCTTCAATATTTTGTGAGTTTTGGTTATTATTTCTGCAATGAAATAGCATTCTATCTCAGTTTGTGCTACCATATATTATTTGGTTGAAGTATTAAACACTGACTTTTGATTGTAAAATTCTTGGTGTGATAACATTCAACCAAGATGGGAAAAGTTTACACAGATCCATTTTCTCCCACCTTATTCCTTAACCTTAAGGCTTGTGAAATTTGCATTTTCTGATTCTTACTTCACTTTTATAGTTAACAGGCTATTGGGTTGTCTGGCTTAGCATTTAAGTTTTGTTAATTATAGGAAAATGTGTTATAATGCAGCTTTTTTTTTTTACTACATATTAAATTATATCCTGCAGAACATAACTACACATAAAAGCTTATATGTTAAACAACTATGTGAATGTGTTTAACATTACTAAGTTGAACACTTCATAAGTGTTAAGATGGTAAATTTTATGTTATGTACATTTTACCACAGTTAAGGAAAAAAGCTTACTGTAAACCTGCTCACCGATACCCATGGGATAAAGGGAGTCCTCTGTGTTTTAATGTTATATTATGATTTTAGTTTAATCAAACAGTATTTTTGGGCGGGGTTCCCTAGTTATCTGACCCTACAGAGTTATTGAATGGCTTAGAATATGTTTAGCTGTGGCAAAACAAAACACAATGAAACCAAGTTTTGGCCAAGCACTGATGACAAATTCAGACTAATGTGACACTGAAGGAGAATTTTCAAAGTAATCAAGAGCTTAAAACAATTCTCACTTCTTAAAAAAAAGTTTGCTTTCCATGATTCATTTAGCCTACAATTATGTAATGAGTTTAAGAATTAAGACTTAAAATAGCTGGAAGGATAAAGGAAAGGATAATTTCTGACAGCTCAATCACTAAGTAGAAATGACACTCTAGAACTTCATTTTTAAACTGGGTAAAAATGAGATATGGGACAGATTCAAATCTAACTGCTGCTCAGCATCTGTTTCCAGCTTACTTCTGTCAAGGACTGTTCTTTTTTTTTTTAAGGACTGTTCTTAAGGGTATTCATTCAGTGCACATAAATTCACTGGGTGGGAATGACAGCTTCTCTCCTGTGAGGGATAGGGAGGAGTTCAGTGACTTTCTCCGGGGATAACGTAACGTGCTCAGAGGCTCAGGCTGAGTCATGCACACTGAAACATGAGTGCTGTCACACCCTTTCCCTGCAGAGGACCCTGGCAGGCTTCCTGTCTGCAGAGCACAAGAGAACACGCTTCTACAGAGAGAACCAGGTTTCCAACTGGTGCCAACACATGGAACCGAAGTGAAACCATACTCCCTAATTTTAAACATTTGAGAAACGGGGCTCAGATGATCAAGATGAAAGCTGTCATCTTTGTAGCTGTTGGAACACTGCTTCTGTCACCTTCTTCCTGTCAAAGTGGTAAGCTCTTTTCTTATGGGGTAGAGTGGGAATGCTGGTTTGTGTCCCAAGAGTCCACTGAATCTAATCCCTTTTACATTTCACACAAATTGCACCCGCAAATCTTAGTTATTAAAACGTGGAATTATGGACGTGAAGAGATGTAGTCTGTTCACTATTCCAAACTTGTCGAAGACTAAGTGTTCTCCGTTGATATTTAAAATTTTGTGGCATAGTCAAGATGTTAGATCTCTACAATTAAGTCAAGAATCAGTTTTCTTTAAAAGTTTTTGATTTTCTAAGAATTTCCTCTGATTTGGCAAAGATAACTTTTTTTTAAGAGATTTAAAAAATCCTATGTTTATACCTTCTGGAAACAAGAATACTCCCTGATAGACGGAGTGGTCTGCTTTCAGTAATCAGTTATGCTAATGAATTTGTGTTTCCCAAAAGAAATATGTGTTTCCTATTTCACTCAATACAATGTTAGCCTGTAACCTCCTGCTTGCTCTAAAAGTAATCAATTTGGGATAGGGATATCCACAACCCCCTTACTGTTGGGGTCCTACCCCAGCCAACGTTTTAGGAACAGGAAAGCTGAAGGGAAGAAGTGACAATGGCGGGGGGGGGGGGGATAAAAATTTTAAAAACCACGGATTCTATAAAGGAATGCTGCTTACGCTGACAGTTGGAATCACTGAGGTGGCTGAAGGACGGCGCTGAGAGAACCAGTAGAGAGCAGTAGCTCGTTTGAGATTTACAGATGAGTGAGTGCTCTGTGGGTGGATGAACCAAAATGAAGCAGAAGAGCAAAAGAAAAGAGGTTTGGGGAGGTGGTTCCTTCAAGGTGCTGGTGGGGTTTGGTGGATGTGAAAAGGGGGGAATTTAAAAGGTGACAAAGTAATGGGATAGCGGGGGAGTGGGGGAGATAAATTAGGAGTTTGGGATTAACATATACACACTCCTCTATATAATATAGGTAAACAACAAGGACCTACTGTATAGCATGGGGAACTATACTCAGTATCTTATAACAACCTATAATGGAAAAGAATCTGAAAGAGAATATATATAAAAAATATATTTTATGTATATAAAACAATCACTTTGCTGTACACTTGAAACTAACACAACACTGTAAATTAACTATACTTCAGTTTAAAAAATTATTTTTAAGAAAAGGTGACAAAGTGAAAGGCAGTGAATTTGCTTTCGTCAGTAGGGGTTGGGGAGAAATGTGAAGGAAGACCCTGTTATTTAGTGGCTGACGTCTGTTCCCTTTGGGGATCAGTCCCTCTCCAAGGCCTTTTCTCAGGTTGAAAAACATTTCAGAAACATCATGCCAAATAAACCTGTATAAAAAACTCAAACAAATTACAAAATATTTATGTAATTTAACAAGTACTATTTCTTAAGGAAAACTAGGCCCTAAGGAATAAAAGAGCCAGAATTCTCAAGGAAATGGAATCAAGGCTTGTTCACAGAGTCACTGTTTAGCATGTTTTCAGGCATGATGTCTTGCTCAATCACTGGAATTTTCTGAAAAGTGACAAACACTATGGTTTCAACAGCTCTCTTCTCAGATCTTGAAGGGACATAACTCGTATAGCATGTTTTTCAGCCCACATATTTCAGCTTTGTGCCAGTCTGGAAAGGCACTTGTCTTTGGGTGATGTCAGATGCAAGAATTTTCCAAAATGCCAAAGTAAGCAGCAGGATTTTTTTTGTTTGTTTTTTTTGCGGTACGTGGGCCTCTTGTGACCTCTCCCGTTGCGGAGCACAGGCTCCAGACGCGCAGGCTCAGCGGCCATGGCTCACGGGCCCAGCCGCTCCGCGGCATGTGGGATCTTCCCGGACCGGGGCACGAACCCGTGTCCCCTGCATCGGCAGGCGGACTCTCAATCACTGCGCCACCAGGGAAGCCCTAAGCAGCAGGATTTGAGTGGTTGTGCTCAGGTGTCACACAACATGCCTTCTAAGTCCACATCTACACACTGGCACAGAAGAATGCCACTTCCCCGAGTTCTCTTTCCTTTTCAATAATCTTTCTTCCCTTAAGGACACCTGAACACCTCCTCATCCTTGCTTGTTCAGCAACACTCTCCCTCTGCGTTACACCCCGGATTCAGTTTGTGCAATCTCCAGGTTCTGAGGGAGGCTTCAATTTCACCCGGGGGTGAACTGGTAGAGATTAAATCAGGAAGAGAAACTGGCTTTGAATGACAGCCAGGTTACTAAATACTAACCTCAAGGATTCAACGTGTAGGAAAAGAGGTAACTGGCAGAGCAATGGCATTTTAAATCGATATAAGTATTAGGTTTATATTCAGCATAAAAGCTCATCTTAAGGTAACATTAGAAATGTGAGAGAATCTACTTTCTCTACATGTCAAGGATTAACTTACAGAAAATTACACAGTGAAAAGCAGGTTTGAGTGTTAAGGTTTACTTTGTCTTTGAAATTGCTCTTTCATGAATTACGATTATTAGTATCAACATGCCACTAACAGTCAAATATTTATAGTATGTAATTTGTTTCTATCCTCTTTTTCTTTTTTCTCATTTCCAACTTCTGGAATCAGTTGATCAATTTCCTCTTCTGATTTTTCTTCCTTTGTCTCCTTTCCCCTTAAAATCTGGCATTTCCGCTCAAGTCTGCCGTTGGGTTCTTTCTTTTAACATCTCTCCCTAGGGCATTCAAGCACTAAAGCAAAGTATGGTCTCCACGCAGACTAAAAAACCCATAACTCTCATTTGGGCTCCTGAGATTTTGGACTCCACGTTTAAGTCTTCTAACCTGTCATGGGACATTTTACATTCTAATATTGCACCAGCAATTCACACTCAGGAATACTCAAAACTAAGATCTTAGCTTCTCCCTGTGTGGCACCCTCAGTCCCCCTGCCCTGTCCCATGCTCCATCCGCCTCTCCTCCAAGACATCCAGAGTACAAACCTCCCAGTCACTTTTGCTTCCTGCTTCTCCTGTACCGCTTCCAGAGCCAGTCAGAGGCAAGTCCCCCTGAGCCTCTGTTACAGAGTCTCACGCGTTCATCTTTACCTCTCCAGTGCCATTGCTCTAGCTCTGTAACCCACCAACTTGAGTTTGAGATGACTACAGTAGCCTCCAAATCAGACCCCCTTTCCTCTAATTTCTTACCTTTTTAGCCTGTTCTCTACGCTGTCATCAAAGTCACCTTAAACACAAATCAAATCATGATTATATTCGTTTCCTACTGCTGCTGTAACAAATTACCACTACCTTAGTGGCTCAAAACACAGATTTTTTTGTATTTCTGAAGGTCACAGGTCCTAAAATCGAGGTGTCAGCAAGGCAGCTCCAGGGGAGAATCTGTTTTCTTGCTCTGGTCAGCCCCTAGAAGCACGTGCATTCTTTGGCTCGTGGCCCCTTCTTCAACCTTCAAAGCCGGCAGCATAGCATTTTCCAGTATCTCCAACTTTGACCCTTTTCCTCCTCCTCTTATAAGGAGTCTTATGATTACATTTGGCCCACTGACCGATCCAGGATACTCATTCCATCTCAAGACCGTGAAGCACATCTGCAAAAGGCCCTTTTGCCATAGAAGGTAACATAGTTACAGGTTCTAGGCATTAGCAGATGGAAACTTTGGGGAGCCATCATGCTGCCTACCTCAACGGCCATTCCTCTGTTCATCATTTTGTCTGTGTACGACTCCAGCATCTGTGAATGGGCACATGATTTCTTAGTACAGTTTACGGGCCCTTCCGAGATTTGGCTGTAACCTACTCTTTCAACTTCATCTGTCAGATGTACCTTATTTGCATAAGAATGTGTTTTTGTGCATCTTCTCCATTAGTCTGAGAGTTGAAGACAGGGATGGCGTTGATTTAAAACTGGGTATATCACTGGCATATAAATATGCAATAAACATTTGTTGAATCAACTCATCTGATATTTCCAGACCCCATGTCAGCCTACTCAATGCCTTTGCCCATTCATCACTTACCAGAATCTTATTCTTCTATTAAATTCCACCTCTTTATGAACCTTGCTCATCTTTGCTCATGTTCATCTTCTCCTTGACATTTTGCTCAAACATCTAAATCTATTAACTCTCGCCTGAAGAGTTTATAATCTATACAGTCTATACAGTTTATAATCAATATGACGTTAGCCTACAATGGTCTGATGTGCTATTTTTGTTTCCTCTTATGGTATCAATATTACAAACTCCTTACATACAAGGAGTTGTCATCTAGTTTGGGTTCCTGCACGGGTTAGCATGCTGCTGGGGCAAATGATAATACATTAAATGCATTCCTGTTGATTACCTCATCTATAGTGATTTTTAAAAATAAAAATGACCCCAAATTCTACCATTACAGAAATTATGTAGCATAAGACATCTAGTTTTATTGTCTCCTGAACCATAGATATGACTCAGCAACAAATCATATGTTAATACTTCTTTTCAATTACAGGCATGGAATGTGACGCAGACAACTTGGCAAAGCCAACCTTACCTATTAAGACCTTCCGTGGCGCTCCCCTGAATTCTTTTGAAGAGTTCCCCCTTTCTGCCATAGAAGGCTGGACAGGAACCACCACAACTGTAAAAATTAAGTGCCCTGAAGAAAGTGTTTCAAGTCTCCATGTGAATAATGCTACCAGGAGGTACCTGAGCAGCTCTTTAAGTACCAGACTGATACCTGCCATCTACATCCTGGTGTTTGTAGTCGGTGTGCCAGCCAACGTGGTGACCCTGTGGATGCTCTTCTTCAGGACCAGATCCATCCGTATGAACGTCTTCTACGCCAACCTGGCCATTGCAGACTTTCTTCTTTGCGTTACACTGCCCTTTAGAATAGCATACCATCTCAACGGGAACAACTGGGTATTTGGAGAGGTCATGTGCCGGGCCACCACAGTCATCTTCTATGGCAACATGTACTGTTCCATTCTGCTCCTCGCCTGCATCAGTATCAACCGCTACCTGGCCATTGTCCATCCGTTCACTTACCGGGGGCTGCCCAAGCGCACCTATGCCTTGCTAACGTGTGGATTGGTGTGGACAACGGTCTTCTTATATATGCTGCCATTTTTCATTCTGAAGCAGGAGTACTATCTTGTCCAGCAGGACATCACCACCTGCCATGATGTCCACAACACATGCGAGTCCTCGTCTCCCTTCCAACTCTACTACTTCATCTCCTTGGCATTCTTTGGATTCTTAATTCCATTTTTGGTCATTATCTACTGCTACACAGCCATCATTTGGACGCTTAATGCAAAAGATCGTAGGTGGCTGTGGTATGTTAAGGCGAGTCTCCTCATTCTTGTGGTTTTTACCATTTGCTTTGCTCCAAGCAACATCTTACTCATTATTCACCACGCAAACTACTACTACAACAACGCCGATGGCTTATACTTCATCTATCTCATAGCTTTGTGCCTTGGTAGCTTGAATAGTTGCCTAGATCCATTCCTTTATTTTCTCATGTCAAAAATCACGAATCACTCCACGGCTTACCTTACAATGGTGAAATCATCTTAGAGAACAAGGAAAGCTATGTGTGAAGACATACACTCTTGGGATAACATATGTATACTGCAAGGACCTCTATTCTCTAGCTCCATTTGTGAGCCCCTAGGAAATGGTGTTTCAAAATAAAACATTACATAAACAGTGACCTAAAACGAACCTATCAGTATTTTAAGAATGAAAATTCAGGAGAAAAGATATCTCCACCTGCCTGACTGGTACTTCAAGTTCTTTAAACCTCCATCTTCCCTACTTCTAAGAGGTTTCTATTCTAGATGATCTGGAGGAGGTGGATGGAACGGGGGGCAAGGGTGCAGCATGGGGGGAGCTAAGATCTCAGTTTTAGTGTCTGGGGTCATTTGTAATTCTTCTGCCTCCTTCAGCTCTCATGCTGGTGGCTGCCTCATCATGATTCTATGTGTGTAATGTCTCTCAGTAGGGTCCGTTATCCTAGCCCCACCTTTGCTTTCTAACCATTCATCACTGCTAGCCTACCCTCCACTTCTCAGTCCACTGCCAGATTACTCTTCCTCAAATACCAGTTTGAATACATCACTCAAAACCCCCAGTTCAGAGACCTCCATTGACCATTCACTGCTTTGGAATTATAAATCTTTAGCTTCGCATTCAGGCTAACACTGATTTCATTTCCCAAAAAACCTGGCATGTGATATAGGCACCTGCCGAGCTTCTTGCTTTGCTGTGATCCAGACTTCTCATTTTGCCCCTGCCACTAACCGGAAAGCTATTTCTCATATGTTTGCCTTAATTCTTTCCATCTCTCAAAGTCCTCAAAGGACAATTCTTCCCTGACTCTCTAGCCAGAGTTCGTTTTTCTCACCTGAACCTTCAAAGCATTTTTTTGTATTTTTCTTATGGCATTTATATAGGGCTCATTTATATACAAATATTAATTCCATAAGCACTTATTAAGCACCATGTGCAGTAGAGAAGGGGCTTGTCCTCTTCCTTAAGTTTCCTGTAGCAATGCCAGGCCCACGTCTTCCCAGGGTCTGTGGAGCCAGGCTCCATACTTTGCACATCATGTGGCTGAATGAATGAAAGAGTAAAATCCCAAAGCATCTAAACAGCATGAAAGCCAATTAAATTCATACTGAGAAAGCAAGTTATTCCATATAACATGGCACATTATTGTTGGTTGGCTATATTTAAAAAAAAAAAAGAAAGAAAGAAAGCTAAGGATATATTCATGAGGTCATTTATAAATTTAAAATAATGACTCCATTATTTTTGTCCTTATACCTAGTTTTTAATGGGGAAATGATATTTTGTTATAAATGCCCAGTACATTCCTGTAGGGAAATGACTATATTTCCTTTAGTTTAGAGATTAGACAGAAGGTGGAATATCAGTGGTTAAGGGCATGAAGGATTGTGAGATGAATTTTCAAGCCTGTAGGAATGTGCATTGACCATATACTTTGTAGTGCCCACCAAAACAATAAAAAAACATTTTAAATGCCTATTTTTGAGTGTGCAGAGTTTCCTATTTCATTGGACTCAGATTAAAAAAATGCAAAAATGCACATGAAGGCCATTTATAGTATCTGTGTGGTTAGGTGAAGAGTAAAAATAAACACTAAAGCAAAGGAAGAAAAACTAATCAAGTAAGTTTCAAGATGCCCAAAACTTCAATGGAAGAAACCGACTTTCTGCAAACAAAGTCATAAACTGTAAGACAGTTTTACCTACAGAAAAAATACAACACTATTCACTTGTTAAAAGCACACTTAATTTTTATGCAGTAATTACGCATGCAGGAAAAGAGAGCTTTGGGGGTGTATAAGTCATGTACCTTCCAAAATTCTAAAGCAAAGCCTTCAATTTAAAAATAGCTCACATGTAGAGAATGGACTTGAGAACATGGGGATGGGGAAGGGTAAGCTGGGACGCAGTGAGAGAGTGGCATGGACATATATACACTACCAAATGTAAAATAGATAGCTAGTGGGAAGCAGCTGCATAGCACAGGGAGATCAGCTTGCTGCTTTGTGACCACCTAGAGGGGTGGGATAGGGAGGGAGGGTGGGAGGGAGATGCAAGAGGGAGGAGATATGCGGATATATGTATATGTATGGCTGATTCGCTTTGTTATACAGCAGAAACTAACACAGCACTGTGAAGCAATTATACTCCAAAAAAGATGTTAAAAAAATAAAAAAATAAAAATAGCTGACAATTCACTGCCTCTAGTGAATACACCCAGAAAGTGTGTTCTCTGTTAAGTGTATGCCAACATGCCCACTACTCAGCCTTT
The DNA here is from genome assembly GCF_963924675.1 of Phocoena phocoena. Classification (NCBI taxonomy): domain Eukaryota; kingdom Metazoa; phylum Chordata; class Mammalia; order Artiodactyla; family Phocoenidae; genus Phocoena; species Phocoena phocoena. Next base: position 60,751,229 of record NC_089221.1, on the reverse strand, counting down.
GCCCTCAAGAGATGGAAGGAATTTGGTGCCTACACAAGGTCATACTTGAAATACTGTTAACGAGGACCAAGAATTCTCACCAACTTACACCACTGTCCTCAATCTTTGATAAAACTGAGCATTCTATTAAGATGTTATCCATCGTGACTTTTAATGGCTGTATACTTTGGCACAAGCTTTACTTTATATTGACAATACCAATAATGTAATTTTCTTCTATTATTTTCCAAGGCTAGACCTTTGGAAAGCAAAGCACAGAAACAGCCCCATAAAAACAACTGAAAATTTCCAGGTATCACAGCAGCAGAGGTTAAAAAGCAAATAGAGACCCCACCAAATAACAGAATCAGATTTTTTTCCAGGGAAAGAGAATGGGCTGAGAAAACAAAGTTTCAAAATTATTGGGCAGAGAAAGAGAAGTGTGTTGAATAGCGGCAACTTAACCAAACCAGACTCATTGCTTACTGCAATGTTTTTAATCCCTCAATTATTGTCAATGTAGTTCACGCTCCTAACTTTATAGGCCACAAGTGGTTTAATGCCTGAGCTCTAACTCAGATCCCTACGCTCATATTCCCTGTTCTAATTACACTATTAAAAAACTTCTTTCACACTTAGGAAGGATGCCCAACAGAGAAGAGGCACAGCATGGACACCAGCAAGGCTTCTTGCTGAGTGCCCTGGAGAGGTGCTGTGGAATTCCGTCTTGACCTAGAGCCCTTAGACTGGGATGCTCAGGAGGGGACCTCCACTGCTTGCCTATAAAAGGTTTGTGGAGTTAGTTTCACCTTAACGACAAACACCCATGTGGCTGTTGGCAGAGAGAAACCCAGGTCTGTCTCTATCCTGCACCCAGAAGATCCCAACTAGTGAACAGAGTAAAGTAAACCTGTGTCGAGTAAAGACCTTGTGACAAAGACATCACTCACCACCCACTGACCTGTGTGACAGCCAGAAGTGCCCACGAAAATACTAGCTACATTATTTCAGCACTTTTTTGGGGTGACATGCTCCATGTCAAATGCTCTACACTTATACATACACACACTATAATCAATGTAATTATATGTTAATATGTAAAAATATAAATATATATCACTCATTTATTATATTATGTAATCATTTAAGCCTCACCGTAATCCTATAAGGTAGGTACTATTATTCTCATTTTACACATGCGGAAACTGAAGCACAGAGACTTTTGGTGGCTTGACTAAAATCTCTACCTAATTTGTGGCAAAGCCAAGGTTTGAATGGTGCCTGTCTCCAAAGCTAATACCTTTAGCTTTCGATGCTGTGGCACGCGCTACAGCCACAGCTACATCAGTGCAAACAGCAGGGGGCGGTCCAGTCCTCCTTGCTGACAGGGTCCACTCTCCTCCCCAGGGGTTTGGGGACATGAGGTCAGGTTTGAGTCTCATTCTCCCAGTCACTGGCCTGGCATTCAAGCCACAAGTGGTTACGTCCCAGGTAGCATCAGGTGATAGGTCTTCCTCTCCACTCAGTTCTTCCAATAGTGGCTAGTATCTGGGGGATGTCTCACAACAACAGTACAAGCTCTGCCGCCAGATAAAGCCCTCTGCTCTTCAGTGGGACCTGGCCAGGTCAGTTTCCTCTTGTGCCTAGAACAAACCAAGCTGGTACCCATCTAGCCCTGCCATTACCTGCCTGCATTATCCTGCTTCCCACTCACCAAACCAACTCTTCCTTACCCTTCAGGAGCAGCTCCTGTTCTATCTCCACACCAACCTACCTTAGGGCTCCAGTTCACAGAAATCCCAACCATCTCTGAATCACTCTGGGCATCCCTCGTCTTGACATTTGGTCACATACCCATCTCTACTGCTATATAACTATTCTATATGAGAATGCCCACTGTCTTAGTAACTTTCTAAGCATCTTGAGGATAAGGACAGAACATTCAAACGGTATCATGTGTTCCTCGGATCCCCCTTTCCCCTACCAGATGCCATATACTGCACCATGAATACAGTGTGTGCTCAGTAAATATCCAATAACTTGGACTGTGAACAAGAACTCACCCACAGTGCATTTTTAGTGAAAGTGTAGAAGCAGTCAGCAGCTCTGGAGCTAGTTTCCCCCTCATGTTTGACACCAGGAAAATAACAGCCCTATTAACTTGTAATCTGATCCATACATAGATAAGCAAATTATGAGCTTTAGGAAAAATGGGTAAAAAAAATCCTCCCTCTTGCCCCTCTGTCCCCAACCTGGTCTGTAAATTTAAAAGAAACACACCTACTAAGACTTACCATGAATTTCTGTGTTTTAGCCTGGTATAAAACATCCTGGTAGTGCTGGGCAGAGTCTGGGTCCACATCTTTAATCCTAGCAGTGGGTAGCAGCAGACTATCTAAGGTTTTCAAAGGATCTCTTTCATCAATGGCTTCATTGATGTACCCTACAGCTACAACTCCTAGAAAATAAAGGAAAAAAGTTTCCTTTTAAGTCATAGTACATTATAAGTTTTCTCCAATCACCTATAGCAAAGATTGAGTTAGAAACGGGGGCTGAAGAAACCACACATACACACACACACACACACACACACACACACACACACACACTGCAAGAGCTAATAAACAAGTACAGCTAAGGCTTACATAGTAGGTCAATGTACAGAAGTGAATTGTATCTTTCTATAGTTGCAATGTGCAATCTGAAAATGAAGTTAAGGAAAAATTCTGTAATAGACTCCAATTACAAATATATTACAATTACAAAAAGAATAAACACTTAGGAATAAATTTAATAAAACAAGGATGAGACACAGACACTGAAAATTATGAAACACCATTGGAAAAAAAGACCTAAATAAAGGGGAAAATCGGCCCATGTTCATGGATCAAAAGACTTAATATTAATAAGATGGCAGTACTCCTCAAACTGATGTACAGAGTCAGTGTAACCCCTATCAAAATTCCAGCTGCCTTTTTTTTTTTTAAACAGAAATTGACCAGCTGATACTAAAATTCACATGGAAATGCAAGGGATCAAGAAATAACCAATGCAATGTTGGAAAAAAAAAAGAGTTGGAGGACTCTTCCCAATTTCAAATTTACTACAAAGCTACAGTTAATATTGCATGGTACTGACATAAAGACAGACTTAAAGATTAATGGAATAGAATTTAGAGTTCAGAAATAAACCTTTACACGTATAGTCAATTGATTTTTAACCAAGGGTGCCAAGACAATGCAACAGGTAAATAACAGTCTTTATAACAAATGGCACAGACAACTGAATGTCCACTGCATAAGAATAAAGTTGGACTCCCTACGTCACATCATACACAAAAAGTAACTCAATATGGATCATAAACCTACACAAAAAAACTTTAAAATATAACTTTTTAATCTTTTAGAAGAAATTTAAGAGTAAACCTTTGTGGTCGGCAATACTTTTTACCTGTGACCACCAAAAACATAAATAAAAAAAAGAAACGAATACATGGGATGTTGTAAAAATTAAACCTTTAAGAGGTACAAACGATTATGTATAAAATAAGCTATAAGGATATACTGTACAACATAGGCAATACAGCCAATCTCATAAAGTAACTACAAACAGAATATAACCTTAAAAAATTGTGAACCACTGCATTAAACATCTGTAACTTATACAATATCGTAAATTAACTACACTTCAAAAAAAAATTAAACCTTTTGGGCTTCTCTGGTGGTGCAGTGGTTAAGAATCTGCCTGCCAGTGCAGGGGACATGGGTTCGAGCCCTGGTCCGGGAAGATCCCACATGCCACAAAGCAACTAAGCCCGTGCATCACAACTACTGAGCCTGTGCTCTAGAGCCTGTGAGCTACAACTACTGAGCCCCCACGACACAACTACTGAAGCCTGTGCGCCTAGAGCCCATGCTCCGCAACAAGAGAAGCCACAGCCATAAGCCCGGGCACCACAACAAAGAGTAGCCCCCAGCTCGCTGCAACTAGAGAAAAGCCCACATGCAGCAACAAAGACCCAATGCAGCCAAAACTAAATAAAATAAATAAATAAATAAAAATTAAACCTTTTATGTTTCCAAGGACACCCTCAAAGAAAGTGAAGACAATCTATAGAATGGGAGGAAATACTTCCAAGTCTGATATCTGATTAAAAAAACCCCTTAAATACCTGATATACAAGCATAATAACTATATAAGGAACTCTTAACAACAGAAAGAGAAAAAAAATTTAAAACAGGTAAAGGACTTGATCAGGTATTTCTTTAAAGAAGATATACAAATGGCTAATAAGCACATGAAAAGATGCTCAGTATCACTAGTTGTTAGGAAAATGCAAATCCAAATCACAACGTAATACCACTTCATAACCACTAGGATGGCTATATTAAAAAAGGCAGTAACAAGTGTTGTGAAGATGGGGTGAAATTGGAACTCTCATACGTTGCTGGTGGGAATGGAAAATGGTAGTCACCTTGGGAAACAGGCAGTTCTTTAACATATTAAACATACAACTGCCATGTGATCCAGCAGTTCCACTCCTAGGAATATACTCAAGAGAAGTGAAACCATATAGTTACACAAAAGCTTATACTTGAATCTTTATAGAAGCAATATTTATAATAGCTAAAAAGTAGAAACTACCCAAATATCCATCAACTGATGACTGGATAAACAAAATGTATATCCCTAGAATGGAATATTACTTGACCTAGAAAGGAATATGAAGTATAATGATACATGATACAACATGGATGAACCTTGAAAACATTATGCTAAGAGAAAAAAGCCAGACACAAAAGGCGCCATATTACATGACTCTATTTATATGAAATATCCAGAATCGGAAAATCCATAGAAAAAAAGTAGATGAGTGGTTGCCAGGGGTGGGGGGAGGGGGAAAAGGGAGTGACTGCTAACGGGTATAAAGTTTCTTTTCGGGGTGATGAAGATATTCTGAATTTAGATACTAGTGATGGTTCCACAATTTTTTAAATACATAAAAAACTACCATAAAAACACAATAAAAGTGTGAATTTTATGGTATATGAATTATATCTCAATAAAGCTGTTATAAAAAGGGGAGCTAATCTGACATACGTAAGTAGCAGCAGAGATGCTCATTTCTAGTGTAACCCTCACTTACATAATAATGCCAAAGTACTGGATGATGGAACCATAGAATAGCAGAGCTGGAAGAATTTAATGTAGAGATGTACAGAAAAGAAAACGGAAGTGCAAAGAGATTTGGATATACACTATTAGTTGGTTTACTCTACTTCACCACTCTGTAAAGAATGCCAAAGAGACAGTTCAAAACCAAACAATTCCCTAGAGTGTTAGCAGAGTGACTTTCAAGGTCAGTATAGTCCAGTGCTGTCCAGCGGAATGTTCTGTGATGATGAAAATGTTCTGGGCCATCCAATATGGTAACCAGTAGCCACATGCACCTAATGAGCATTTAAAATGTGGCTAGTATGAGCCACTATGGAGAACAGTATGGAGGTTCCTTAAAAAACTACAAATAGAATTACCATATGACCCAGCAATCCCACTACTGGGCATATACCCTGAGAAAACCATAATTCAAAAAGAGTCATGTACCACCATGTTCACTGCAGCTCTATTTACAATAGCCAGGACGAGGAAGCAACCTAAGTTTCCATCGACAGATGAATGGATAAAAAAGATGTGGCACATATACACAATGGAATATTACTCAGCCATAAAAAGAAACGAAATTGAGTTATTTGTAGCAAGGTGGATGGACCTAGAGTCTGTCACACAGAGTGAAGGAAGTCAGAAAGAGAAAAACAAATACTATATGCTAACACATACATATGGAATCTAAAAAAAAAAAAAAAAGGTTCTGAAGAACCTAGGGGTAGGACAGGAATAAAAACGCAGACAGAGAATGGACTTGAGGACACAGGGAAGGGGAAGGGGAAGCTGGGACGAAGTGAGAGAGTGGCATGGACATATATACACTACCAAATATAGATAGCTAGTGGGAAGCAGCTGCATAGCACAGGGAGATCAGCTCGGTGCTTTGTGACCACCTAGAGGGGTGGGATAGGGAGGGTGGGAGGGAGACGCAAGAGGGAGGGGATATGGGGATATATGTATATGTATAGCTGATTCACTTTGTTATAAAGCAGAAACTAACACACTATTGTAAAGGAATTATACTCCAATAAAGATGTTAAAAAAATGTGGCTAGTATGACTGAAGAACTTCATTTTACATTTTATTTAATTTTAATTAGTTAAAATAGCCACATGTGGCTGTCAAGTGTAGGTCGGCTCCATAGAAATGAACAAAGTCATGCATGTTTGGGGATATTTTTAAGGTTCAAGTGTGGATAATTAATGTCACAAATTCTCTAATGCGGGCTGCTAAAATTACATCTGGAACCCTAATTCATGGATGTACCAAAGGATGAATAAGCATATCCACCAGTTTAACCTTCTACTATCTCTACTACATACAGGATCTTAGGACATAGACTGTAAGGTCCAGGAATGAAAAGCACAGAAGCCAAGCCATGCAGTTGGAAAAGTTTTTGAAAGTCTAGTACAAGAGATCTATTTGGAGGTCACTTCTCAATACTACCTTATTCTTAAAAATAAACTATCATCCAGTCATAAAATACTATAGTGTATGTATGTATGGGTGCATTATTCATGGATATAGGTATACATGTGTACACATACACACACACATACATTCACATACTAACAGGGGGCTTCCACTTCCCAAGTGAGTGCTCATGGACAAGAATTAATAAAGAAACTAAACATTAATGAGAAGTAAGCTTAGAAAATAAACAAACATACTTAAAGCCAAACATTCTCTCATTTTGTCAGTTATTTTTCTTCAAAAACAATCAGAAGCCACTCTACAAATGTGATATGCTATGAAACAGAATACATACTTCTAATTTTTAAGAGGTATCTTCATTTTGACATTCAAATTAAAGTAAAATATTTAGCTAAGTATCTCCTAAATGAATGACCCCATAAAGACCATTGCTAAGAATGAAAAAATCTGTAGGAGAAAAGGGACAATCTAAAATGTCTAGAAATTATTTCAGACTATAATACTCCAATATGGTGGAAGAAGCAGCTAAAATACTTCTCTAACATGCAAGTTAGGTTATCTCAAAACATTGGAAGAACTTGAGAAAGTCTAAGTACTACCCACATACAAGGTATTATCATTTCACCCCGTAATATTTATACACTGGAGAACATGGAATACTTATATCATTCTCTGGAAGTGACAGTTGACCCCTTATGTCAGTTGACCTCCTTGGGTTAACTGTTCTAAATACTTTTAAACATCCCATCCAAAAATGATCTTTACAGAACTACATCTAACAAAGAGAATGTGTGTTCCTAGCAGCTGATCACCTGGGAATGAGTACATTCCAGCTGACTTGATTGAAATCACCTGCTTAAGTTTTTGGTGTGTTTCTAAGAATACAAGCTGCTGATGTCATAGTAAATGACTTCATAGGAGCTGAAAAACCTTCCCATAAGTCCCCTGGGTCCATCTGCATCACTTCCTCTGTTTAAAAATAAAGAGAAAATCCCATTTGAGCACAGATTGCTGAGCCTCAGTTCATGGCCCACTGATTTAAATCATCCTGTGATACTATAACATTCTAGTCCAAGGAGAGAGTGGGCATTCCCTTAGAGGTGTTGCATTTGAGACAGCAGATGAGGTAACTCACAAAGAATGGTACCTACCAAATTTAAAAAGCAAAACTTCACAGGAAGAAAACTTCCTTGTCTAAGTTACCTGGTTAAAATAATACTCCTCTAAGGCTCGACTGGGAAAAGTAAACTTTCCATTAAGAAATCAGCAGAGCATCCAAATCTCAGGAAATGCATTTAGCAGCTTCTCCATTCAATTCACCTTCCACGTTTATCATTTCCCATTAGCTACACACCTCATCCACACCACAATTCAGACACAGGATTGGATTCTGGAGCGTGTGGCAGGGGTGGGATGGGGAGAGTAACGCCCTTTCAAGATGCCCATGAAAAGTTCTCAGCTCTTTCAGATGATTTAATTTCTATATTGTGCAATTGGGGCCTACTCGCAATGGTATATTTATTTTAATTTAGCTGTTAAAGCAATTACCTAAACAGATGATATCAAACTCAGTAATTCAAGAACTTTCAACAAAAATACCCCGTTTTGACAAAACAACAAACCAAAACAGAGAGAAGTTAAATCTTTTATATTAAGTCCCCCAAATTCTAGAAAGGAAATATTAGCCTCTAAAATTACTATTCTGGTTATGGCATATATGCTTCACGCCGAGACAGCTAAAAGAAATGTGATAATGGCCGTGTGAAATGTCCCATGGAGAACAACTTAGTACAGTTACCTAGGTAAATGTCATACAAATCCAAAGAGATTTTCGCTTAAAAATATCCACCTACAAAAGACCACTTTCTTTCAAAGTTATACACATGATACTGTTTTTCTTTTCCTGGTAAAAGCAAAGGCTCTATCTGATAATCTGGGACAAAAAATGGCAGGTCCTTCCTCGTAGCCCTTTGTCAATGTCAAGAATGAGAGTAAAACTACACTTGTTCAGTACTGAGAATTAACGCACCTTCACCTGTATAAGCAGGACATACATAAGTCACCAAAGCAAACCTGGATTGCGCATGTTGTCCCAAAGAATAAGGGAAAAGTTAGAAAACAAAGATGGAACATGATTTTGTGTTTTGCCAACCGTTGAGTGGCATTAGCCAAAGCACCCAAACCATCGCTGGAGTCTGAGAGTGTGGAGCTGGGGAGGATCAAGGAGGAGGCAGGATGGCAGGAAGCTGGGGACCTGAGCTTTGTAAGCGGACACACACACCAGGCTCGTCCCCCACGCTGCCCCCCACTGATGATGTTGAACATCTGCTTACATTAGTGCTTCCCTCGTAACTAGCACCTGCCAAGAACTACCAGCTCCCAAGCCAACATGCCAGAAAAGAGCCAAGTGGGTGATGTGTCAGCCATCTGAGGCAGGGATCCCCAAATGCCTCACTGAAAGAAAACGCAGAGAGGCAGCAGAAACTCGTGTGGTCACAAAGCAGCAATTATACTCATTGCCTAAGTTACAGAGCTCCCCATTCGTCACTCTGTTTTTATAAGTAAGAGGCAGGACAGGGAAGCAAGCTGACATTCACGAAAGCATGTCTCAGCGCACATCTTCTTGGACTGTCCACTTTCATGCTCAGTGCTCCTAAGTTCTAGAAACACAGCAAATCACCATGATTTGAGATCATAAAACAACAGTTAGACTGTGTTGCAATTTCTTCTTAGGGCAGGAACATGTGTCATATTTCAGAAAAACGTCCACGTACATGAAAGGTCAAAATAAAGTTGAGTGCTTGCTTAAAAAGCTGAGTTATTTACAGCAGTCATCTTTCAAGTACCAATAAATAGAAAGATATTAGGACTTGTATTTATGTAGTTTTATTCTATCCTTTTATGGCTTATGTTTGCTTTGTAATGTTTATAATATGTTGGGACAGTAGTACAAAAGTAACATTTACATATAAATACATACAGACTTGTTAGGGGAGAGTGTTCTCATAGGGCTCTAGGGCAGCCCTGATGTAGAGGACCGTTTTGTCCAGCTACCTTATTCTCCCACTATAACTAGAGAAGGATACTGTTCCATACTTACGGTCATTTTCTTCTTGAATTTCAATATTAACCATATCAATACAATTCTGAATTTCATTCCAGCTTAAGCTGTCTTGCCCTTGGGATAAGGCCTCCAGTTTAATGGAGAGTAGTGCATTTGCGTAACTGTAGAAGAGAAAACAAGCATGATGCTAATCAGAGACGTTCATTCTTTGTTCATGTTATGCATCTTAAATTGGACATGCATCTTAAGTTTGACACATGTGGCTCAATGTGACGTTATGAGGTTAGACCAATAGGATAAAGGCAAGTAAAATTGTCTTGTGCAGCTTTGTCAACATACACCAAGCTCACTTAGACTAAGGGTGTTTTTTTTCGCTTAAAAATACTTTTAGGTAACAATGCTTTTTAATGCAAGTTCCTCAAATTCCAATCTTGCACTTAACTCAAGCAAAAAAACTCAAAGTTCTTAACTCTGTGAAATTACTTGCTTTTTTTAGTAACTATTTTTCCTTCCCTTTGTATGTCTTAGTTCTGCTTAGTCTCCAGATGAGTATAATGGGATAAAATTCGGAATTACCACGGTTCCTAACCTTTCCATCAAGGGTCCCTTTTTTTTTTTTCTCGTTCATTCCCCAAATCCAAGCCTTGAGAGGCCTTTTTTTCTTTTTTTCTGTAACCCTAACACAGCTGGGTTACCTTGTGGCCTAATACTTCCAGTGACAAATCAAATAAAAAGCAAATGCTGTTCCAGAAACCCTGCTGAATAACACACATCTTCACTGCCTGTTTTCTTGAAGAGGTGGTGCCTCAGTTGACCCAGAACATCCTAGTTTCCTCTTCACCTGCCCGTTCCTCAGGCTTCAGCAGCCCCTCACCACCTCTCTCCTGGGTCCACTCACCGCCATTACATTATCTCCCCTCATTCTGATCCCTGACCCTCCTCACTCTGTGCAGCCCTCTGGAAAATAGTTCGGCCAACACTCTGATTATTTTTCCTGTCTTGAGAAATTTTAGGAAAAAAAGATGATCCACCTTGACATATTACTAAGAAACTTTCATTTTTCAATCATCAATTTCCCCATTTAAAAACTATAGAACCGGACTTCCCTGGTGGCACAGTGGTTAAGAATCCGCCTTCCAGTGCAGGGGACGCGGGTTTGAGCCCTGGTCCGGGAAGATCCCACATGCCACAGAGCAACTAAGCCCGTGCGCCACAACTACTGAGCCTGCGCTCTAGAGCCTGTGAGCCACAACTACTGAGCCCGCGTGCCACAACTACTGAAGCTCGTGTGCCTAGAGCCTGTGCTCCACAACAAGAGAAGCCACCGCAATGAGAAGCCTGCATACCGCAACGAAGAGTAGCCCCCTCTCGCCGCAACTAGAGAAAGCCCGCATGCAGCAACGAAGACCCAACGCAGCCAAAAATAAAATAAAAACAAAACAAAACAAAACGAAAAAAACCACTACAGAACCAATGTTACAACCATAAGCTAACATGAGTGAGCTATTCCAGCCCGAAGTATAGAAACTCAATAGTTTAATTTGCTTGTGCATCTTTACACCAGGGAAATAAAGAGCAATCCTCTAGGTACATATTGATTCACTCTGCAGTATGACTTCTGAATAGAACCTACGGATTTGCTAACAGTAGAGGTTCCAAGAAGTAAGATCACATTGAGTCTATAATTGTTTTCTCATTGCGACAGATTTTCTCAAAGTTATGCCTGCTTCAAGATGACACTGAGGTGTCTTCTACTGAGTGTAGCTTGGGAGAGAAAAACATCATTCAGAATGGGAAGTGGGGGAGATGATTCATTCTCTGTGCCTGAACAAGGCATCACCAAACACAGGCTTGAAATTGTTTCAGTGTCCTGTGTGAGATTTTCATTTTATCAAGAGTTATAAACCTAAGAAAATACTCTTCTATACTTACTAGTAGCAATATATACTAAATAATGCTGACCACAATGACAATATGGATAAATGGCAACTTGCACTCGTTAGCATCCCTTATAGATGGGGACCATTCGATAAGAAAGTGCAAAATCCTTACAGGCATTTCATGTCTAACATTTAATGATGACCCAGTGGGAATAAAATGAAAAAGCTTAAGGATGAACACAGAAAAAAAAAAACAAAACCCACAATCACCCATCATTTCTTCAGAAATGAACAAATACTAGCCAAAGGGAAAAATTTTATGAATAACACAACATAGTTCCATAGGCAGATGCAGAGTAGGTGTTTTTGTTGTGTGTGTTTGTTTTTGTGCTTTACAGATGAACAGAAAGGGGCCCGGCTAGGAAGAGTCAACTTTAGATATTTTGGGCTCCAAGGTTATGTTCCCTTAACCACATCATGCTGGTTCTCAGAAAAGATGACATTAGCTGGGGTGGGAGAAACATGCAAATAGTTCACGGAAGCACCCTCTATGGCAGGAAGGGCTTGGAAGCTCCAGTTACTGTGCCAGGCGGAGATGGGTGATAGGCACCGCGTTCCTGGTGGTGAGAGAAGCATGCATTGGAGCAGATAAGCCAGAATGAACAGAGTGTTCAGATCCATCTTGGCTGAAGTGTAAAATACAAGGAGGGGTGTAGCTGGAGCAAAGGGCAGAACACCACGTTGAGGGTTAATTCAGATAAGAAGAGAGAACAATCAAATAGAGGAGCATTATAAACAGAGCTACATTTTAGAACAATTAATCTGGGAACAGGGCATGCCTAGAACCAATGCCAACCCTATGTCACTCTTGTGAGAACTGGACAAAACAACCTTTCTGGGAAAACACAGCCCCAAGGGCAGAAGCCATGGTAAACTGGTAGAGACTTGGTAAGAATTCATCCAGGTAGCCCTGCCCAGCACCCGTGTACTATAAAGAAGTACAACCATAAGGGAGAGGCCCAGTGTTCCTTAGACCTGAACACCTGCCAACTTGGGCTTCCAAGAACTGGGTTAAAAGCTGACATGGAAATTGAAATGTTGAGGCTGTGAAAAATCACTTGGGGCCATTGGAATGTTCAATACAAGAACCAAAGGGGGCCCTGGAATCTCATGTCGGTATTGGGTCACCCAGGTGACCCAGAAAGTGCTTAAATGAAATTTTTAAAAGATTATTTGAACAAACACAAATTTTAAAAGTGTTTCATACAGAATACTTGCACTCTGAAGCTGTATCTGTGGCCCCAGCTGAAAATCACAGGTATAAAACTGGTTCTCAAATGGGGTTTGGGACTATTTCCTTAATGGGTTATTTGTAAATTGGGATGGGGGGAAGAGAGGATTTTTGATAATCACAATGGGTGATTTGGAGGGAGGGGGGTACTGTTATTTAGAGGGAAGTGGCCAGGGATGCTCCATATGTGTCTTGATCATTATTTTATCAACAAGCCTCATTAGACTATTAGGCTTCATAAGGGAGTGACCAACTCTGCCGTCTCTAGCACTGAGAGAGAAGCAAAGCCTAGTTACATAAGAATGAATGAGAAGAGAAAAGACAGGGTAAGACCAATTTGGAGGTTATTACAAAAGCAAAGGTAAAATGTCTAAATGAGATGGTTGCTGGGAAAGGGAAACATTATGCAGAGGTATTGTGCACACATATTGGCTACTGTTGGGGCGAAAAGTGAGCAGACTATTCACAGCACAAGGGTGCCTCACAGAGGGTCAGAGGAAAACTCAAGTTAACTCGAGTTTCTAAGCTTGGAGGAGAGGATGGTGCCATTAATATAAACAGTGGAGGTAGAAATAAATTACCCTGGAAATAAACTCTGAGGAGTTATAGGAACAGGTGGTCAAATTTAAGTAGCGTTAAGAACATCAGTTTTTCCAAGATGACTAAAAACAAGGAAAAGCCACTGTTCTACTCTGGGGCCATTCTCTACATAGACAAGTGGTCAAACACCATTTTAAAAAAAGTCTAATTTTAATCTTTCCTGTACAACTGTACGTGACCCAAGAGAATTACCTATTTCAGCAGTTCCAGAACCAGTATCTTGACAACAGTGCTTTTGTCAAGATCTATGCAGACATCTCCCCCTGGTGGTCACAAGAATCCAAGATGGAAATTCACTCATTTTAACTTGGGCTTTTGTCTTAATCTCTAATGGGCTCCTTCTTCCCGCCCCTTATTTTTCTCTCTAGATCTGCTATAGTGTTTTATAATTCTATCAACAATACTATCTAGTAGTTTATTTCAGGAACATGAAATAAAAGACACTAAGTTGAGATTGTTACCCACTGTCGTGATCCACTGTGGTCTCAGGATTCCTTTGGTTTAATCGTCAAAAGAATGTAGAGAATGGACTTGAGGACATGGGCAGGGGGGAGGGTAAACTGGGACGAAGTGAGAGAGTGGCATGGACATATATACACTGCCAAACGTAAAACAGATAGCTAGTGGGAAGCAGGTGCATAGCACAGGGAGATCAGCTTGCTGCTTCGTGACCACCTAGAGGGGTGGGATGCGGAGGGTGGGAGGGAGACACAAGAGGCAGGGGATATGGGGATATATGTATACATATAGCTGATTCACTTTGTTATACAGCAGAAAATAACACAATATTGTAAAGCAATTATACTCCAGTAAAGATGTTAAAAAAAAAAAAAAAAAAGAATGGGGATTGGGGCCCAACTGCCCTACTTTGGGTCCACAAATCCAGATCCAGTTTCCTCATCAGTAAAACAAGAAAATTGGACTGGATGATTATTAAAGCTGTTTCCAACTCTTCTACATTCTGTCGTTTCCAAAAGAAGCCCAAGGGAAGGTATGCTTTCAACATGTATTTTTTGCCTATGAAATAATTTTTGCTAATGTCAAAGACAGTCAGTAACTGCCATAGGATCCTCCTTAGACTTTTTGTTCCTCTAAAAGGAATACTGTGAAGTAGGATTTGAACATTAGGACTCTCAGAACAAAGTAGTCTGGCTTTCAAGAAAATAAGCATGGGTATATGGATTGTTTCAGGAAGGAACAAATCCTTCAAATTGGTAGAACAAATCTATCAAACACATATTTCTGCACTGAAAGGAGTTTTGGAAAATGTTCCCTTACCGTTCCACGTATGTCTCGTCCAGATTGTTGAAGCCCATTGTTGGGCTTCTGAGTTGATTCTGCACAGACACAAGATCGTTGCTCTCCAAGGCCTGGTTTAGTAAAGCTACAGCAGATAGCATTTCCACTGCAATCAAGAGCTCCTCATGGGCCAAGTAGTTCTGTTGGAAAACATATGGCGGTATAAGATCCCCAAATCTACACAGCCCGTGTATGTGATAGGGGTTCAGAATGTACACTTCTTTATTCTTTGAAAAGGGTAACAATCTGTTACCCTTTTCAAAGAATAAAGAAAAGTCAAAGATTGTGAGAACCCAGGACCAACAGGGCTCCCTGGCCACCTATCTTTCATTGGCTTTAAAGAACACGTCAATGGCTTCTGGGTTTTCCTGAGATGATCATTTTGGGCACTGAGTTAATTACAGTCCTCAGTTATGATTCCACAAACATCTGCATTGCCATAGCTGATTCCTACTCGCAGCTACTATATCGGCTGCTAACAGGCTCAATCTTACCAAATAATGAAGCCACAGATTAGATAACGTTGTTACTGTCTGCAAGTGCAAGGTTAAGGTATTAGTATAGCTAACGATTTTCAGTTTGAACTAAGGGTAAGGAAAAGGGGAGAATTTAACCTAAAGATGATAACCCCAGAGAAGTAAATCAGTCTTTAAGCCAAGAATATTGATTCTAATTCCAAAAAAAGTTAGTCTAAGTCACACTTTTATAAATGGGTAGAAATTTTTAAACATACCCTAAGGTCTAGATATTTGAAGACATGTGAGGTAAATCTTAGTGAAAAGCAAGTAAGGATTGGGCTTACTTAAAAAGTACATCTCAGATTACAGAACACTTTCCCCCTTCAATGTTGTCTTCCTTTTAACCATTTTATACTGACTTGGCCCAACTTCAAAAGGGTTATTTCTTCCATCATACTGAAGGAACATAGAGGGAGCATGAAAACAAATTTTTAAAAACCCTGATATCTATCTTTAAATTTAGAATATTATATATTTCATATATATAATATGTTTATATTAAAATGCATTATAGCTGATTCTCCACAGAAATCTCTCAGCAAATTGATTTTAGACTAACAAAGCATAATTTTACGTTCCAAAGCAAATGGGAAGAAGGGTTTTTATAGGGAACAAGTAAATTTTATCCAAATACCTTACATTAACTATGACTTTAACATATAAGGAAGGTATCAAATTACAGGTAAAGAGCAGAATGGAATCATTTGAGATTCACCACAACTATCTAAAGTGGCACACAGCCAAAAAGATAAGGACAAATAAAGAAAAAAGGGATGAATGTGCTAGAGTGTAAGTAGCCTTGGGCTTCAAAGCTAGAGAAACAGGGACAATAATATCAAGAGAACCTACGAGCAGCTTAAGGAAATAACTTATTTTTCTTTTATTACAAAATACAGTTGACCGCTGAGCAACACCGGGGTTAGGAGCGCTGAACCTCCACGCAGTTCAAAATCTGCGTATAATTAATCCTCCATATACCTGTCCCTCTGTATCTGAGGTACTGCATCCCTGGATTCAACCAACTGCGTATGATTTGGTAATATAGTACTTACTATTGAAAAAGATCCACATATAAGTGGTATGCGCAGTTCCTACCCGTTTAAGGGTCAACTCTAGTATCTTTCTATTTATAGAATCATGTCTTACTAAGCAAGGATAAGAAAACAAACCTTACTACCCAAGCCCTTTAGTGACATACACTTCATTAATTTTTTTAAATAAAGAATGCCACTTATTTTTTGTTTTTTTAATTTTAATTTTTTTGGCTGCATTGGGTCTTCGTTGCTGCGCGCGGGCTTTCTCTAGTTGCGGTGAGCGGGGGTTACTCTTTGTTTCAGTGTGCGGGCTTCTCATTGCGGTGGCTTCTCTTATTGTGGATCATGGGCTCTAGGCGCACAGGCTTCAGTAGTTGCAGCATGTGAGCTCAGTAGTTGTGGCACGTGCGTCCTAGAGCACATGGGCTTCAGTAGTTGAGGCATGTGGGCTCAGTAGTTGTGGCTTATGAGCTCTAGAGTGCAGGCTCAGTAGCTGTGGCACACGGGCTTAGCTGCTCCGCGGCATGTGGGATCTTCCTGGACCAGGGATTGAACCCGTGTCTCCTGCACTGGCAGGCGGATTCTTAACCACTAAGCCACCAAGGAAGCCCCTACTTTTATTAATTTTTAATTCATGCAAACATTTATAGAGATTTTCACTTTTTAATTATTTTTCTTTTCTTATCATAAAAAACAAGATAATACTATATATTTCAATTTCATTTTTTCCATTAACAGTAGGGTGTGCAATCTGTTATTAGTTAAACGTGGTTTATCTTCTATATAGATACAGAAGATATCTGTAGTATCTTCTCAGTACTATAGATAATACTGTGAAACATCCTGGTATACCTGTGAATTACCTGTTTATGCTTTTGGCCTCCTCCTCTTTTGTTTTTTTTGGTGGAGCAGTACTGTTTTTGCTTTTCAGATTCATTGTCCTTCCATGTTTCCTTAGAAGTTTAATTATTTTTTACACTTAACCTTTCATACCGGCGATTTATTCTGTTATGTGTAGTGAGGTAATGTTTTCTTTCCCACATGGTTAAATACTTCTAAGGATTTCATTATTTTCCCCATGTCTTTGAAATATTAGCTCTTTCATAATTGAAATTCTTGGTGCTGCTTCTAGTTCTGTTCATTCTGTTGCATCGTTTGGCTTAATCCTGTACTAGTGCATATGCTCTTATTTACTGTGACCTTATATGATTATTACTGCTTAATACTATTAGCATTGCAAGGAGCACACAAAGACAAAAATCAAAGCCATGGTGCTAATGTTCTTGGTTGCAGATTTCTAGAAATGCAGATTCAGAGCTTATTTTTCTATATCAAAAAACATTAGATATTTAAAAATGTTTCAATATAGTTATTAACTTATCCCAAGTTCTTCAAAAATCACACAGAGAATGAGAACAACTAGTTTTCAATGTGTATTTGTGTAGAGCCCTGCCTGCATTTCCCACCTATGCTCTCAGATTCTTTAAGGAGATGAAAAGCAGGAGTTAAAGAGGAAGGTGGCCGTGGAATTGGTACAGGGAGGCCAATGAGACCAGGGATTGGTACAAATTAAACATGCTACACTCCCACTCACCTTTCCTCAACAGCACTCCTCATTGCTAGGACTCAGAATAACATCTCCATACCTGGAGTCTCCTCTGACTTACCATAGCGCTCTGTTTCTGGAGGTTGAAAAGTTCATTCTGATACATTGCACCAGCAAAGGGATAAACAGTGGGCAGCTGGGCCTCTGGTTTCTGCAGTGCAAGCAGTGTGTATTCAGGGTCACCTTCCCGAATAACAGTGTTGATGTGGTCCACTGCAGCCAGTCCTGAGGGTCAGAGTGACATTCTGTCAGAACCTGTGCCTTTCCCACTGCAGCCTGACCCAACCAGCCCATATATCCAAGGATTAGAACCTAAGTAGTTACTTTCCTTGAACTCTGAAAAGCTGTCGTTGGATGGTAAGCAAAGACTTGGAAATGGTAGCTTGTAATTGGAAGTCACTCTAATCCTTGCAGCTAGTCCCTAAAAGAAGCTCAGCATTGATAGAGCTGGAGTTATGAGGTCATTCCTGCCTAGCATGACTTCCCTACAAAATCCTTCCTTTCAGGACCAGCTTTGGAACCATCTCTCCATGAAGCCTTCACAGTGCTCCAGTTCCTGAGAACTTCACACTTCGGGAATCCTGCAGTCATTGCTCTTTACGGCTCTTTGTGTGTAAGCACTGCCTCCCCAAGGAGATTAAAGACATGTGAAGGCCAGAGAAGCAAGGACTTGCCCTATGGCTCTATCCTCCCTCTATATCAGCACCATGGGAAACCCACAGGAGGCACTCGGACACACTGCCACTTGATATGGAATGGTTATTAGTTCTCCAAATATTAGTTCTCCAAATATGCTCTCATCTCTTGTGTTCTGTAAAGTGTGATTCTTAGGGAAAAATAATTTCAGATATGTTTTAAAAAATATTACAACCAGAATTCATATGATTACATAATTCTGTGTTAGCACAGTACTCCCATGTGTTAGTATGGTTCTAAGAACCCCAGTGGATGCCTGAAACCATGGATAGTACCAAACCATTTATGTACTGTTTTTTTTCTGTATATACATACCTGTGATAAAGTTTAATTTATAAGTTAGGTAAAAATATTAACAATAACTAATAATAAAAATTATAATAACATAAGTGGTCTCTCGAAATATCTTTTTTTAATTGAGGTATAGTTGACTTACGATATCATATTATTTATAGGTGTACAACATAGTGATTCAATATTTTTACAGATTATATACCATACAAAGTTATTATAATATTAACTATATTCCCTGTGCTGGACATTACATTCTTATGACTTCTTTATTTTATACTGGTAGCTTGTACCTCTTAGTCCCCTTTACCTATTTCTCCCATCCCATCCACCTCCCTTCTGGCAACAACTAGTTTGTTCTCTGTGTCTATGATTTTGTTTCTGTTTTATTTATTCATTTGTTTTGTTTTTTAGATTCCACACATACATGAAAACACATAGTATTTGTCTTTTTCGGTATGACTTATTTCACTTAGCATAATACACTCCAGGTCCACCATGTTGTCACAAATGGCAAGATTTCATTCTTTTTTTTTTATGGCTGAGTAATATTCTATTGTATATATATACACCACATCTTTATCCACTCATTTGTTGATGGATACTTGGGTTGCTTCCATGTCTTGGCTATTTAAAATAATACTACAATAACATTGGGGTATATGTATCTTTTTGAATTAGTGTTTTCATTTTCTTTGTATAAATATCCAGGAGTGCAATTGTGTAGGTTCCATTTTTAATTCTTTGAGGAAACTCCATATTGTTTTCCATAGCAGCTGTGCCAATTTATATTTACCAACAGTGCACAGGGTTCCCTTTTCTCCACATCCTCACCACAACTTGTTATTTCTAGTTTTTTGATGATAGCCATTCTGACAGATGTGAGTTGATCCCTGATTATGGTTTTGATCTGCATTTCCCTTTTCATTAGTAATGTTGAGTATCTTTTCATGTACCTGTTGGTATCTGTAGGTCTTCTCTGAAAAGATGTCTATTCAGGTCCTCTGCCCATTTTTAAATTAGATTGTTGTTTTCTGAGACTGAGTTGTATGAGTTCGTTATGTATTTTGGTATTATCCTTTTACTGGTCATATCACTTACAACTATATTCTCCCATTCAGTAGAATGCCATTTCATTTTGTTAATGGTTTCCCTTCCTGTGCCAAAGCTTTTAGTTTGATATGGTTCCATTTGTTTATTTTTGCTTTTGTTTCCCTTGTCTCAGGGGATAGATCCAAAAAAATATTGCTAAGACCAATGTCAACGAGCACACTGCCTATGTTTTTTTCTAGAAGTTTCATAGTTTCAGGTCTTTCATTTAAGTTTTAATCAATTTTGAATTTATTTTTGTATAAGGCATGAGAAAATGGCCTGGTTTCATCCTTTCACATGTAGCTGTCCAGTTTTCCCAACATCACTGTCTTTCTCTGTTGTATAGTCTTGCCTCCTCTGTCATAGATTAATTGACCATATGTATACGGGTTTATTTCTGGGTTCTCTATTCTGTCCCATTGATCTGTGTGTCTGTTTTTGTGCCAATACCGTACTGTTTTGATTATTATAGTAGTAGAGTTTGAAGCCAGGGAGGATGACACAGTTTTGTTGTTTTTCTCAAGATTGCTTTGGCAATTTGGGGTCTTTTGTAGGTCCATACAAACTTTAGTATTATTTTTTCTAGTTCAGTGAAAATGCCATGGGTATTCTGATAGGGATTGCATTGAATCTGTAGATTGCTTTGGGTAGAATGGACATTTTAACAATATTAATTCTTCCAATTCATGAAAATGAAATATATTCCCATTTATTTGTGCATTATTTCTTTCAGTAATGTCTTCTAGTTTACAGAGTACAGGTCTTTCACCTCCTTGGTTCAATTTATCCCTAGGTATTAGATTTTTTTGATACAACTGTAAATTGTTTTCTTGTTTTCTCTTTCTGACGGTTCATTATTAGCGCATAGAAATGCAACAAATTCTGTATATTAATGTTGTATCCTGCAACTTTATTGAATTCATGTATTAGTTCTAATGGTTTTTTGGTGGAGTCTTTAGAGTATTATATATGTAGAATCATTTCACCTTCAAATAGTGACAGTTTTACTTCTTCCCTTCCAATTTGGATGCCTTTTATTTCTTTTTCTTATCCGGTATTGTGGCTAGGGCTTCCAATACCATGTTGAATAAAAGTGGTGAGATGGGCATCCTTGTCTTGTTCCTGATCTTAAGAGGAAAAGCTTTCAGCTTTTCGGCACTGCGTATGACGTTAGCTGTGGGTTTGTCGTAAATGGCCTTTATTATGTTGAGGTATGTTCCCTCCCCACCCATTTTGTTGAGAGATTTTGTCAAATGCTTTTTCTGCATATCATCATGTGATTTTTAGCCTTCATTTTGCTAATTTGGTAAATCATGTTGATTGGTTTGTGCATATTGAACCATCCTCACATCCCTGGAATAAACTCCACTTGATCATCATGTATGATCCTTTTAATGTACTGATGAATTCAGTTTGCTAATATTTTGTTGAGGGTTTTTGCATTTATGTTCATCAGGAATACTGACCTGTAATCTTCTCTTTTTTTGCAGTGTCTTTGTCAGGTTTTGGTATCAGACTAATGCTGCACTCAGAATGAATTTGTAGTGTTTCCTCCTCTTCAATTTTTTGGAATAATTTGAGAAGGACAGGTATTAACTCTTCTTTAAATGTTCAGTAGAATTCACCTGTGAAGCTGTCTGATCCTGGACTTTTGTTTGTTGGGAGTTTTTGTTTTTTATTTTTAAATTACTGACTCAATTGCATTACTAGTGATCAGTCTGTTCAGATTTTCTTTTTCTTCCTAATTCAGTCTTGGAAGATTTTATGTTTCTAGGAATTTATACATTTCTTCTGGGTTGTCCACTTGGCTTATAATTCTCTGTAGTATTCTCTTATGATTCTTTGTATATCTGTGATATTGGTTGTAACTTCTCTTTTACTTCTAATTTTATTGATTTGGGTCTTTTTTTCTTGATTGAGTCTAAGGGTTTATTAATTTTGTTTCTCTTTTGAAAAGAACAGTTCTTCGTTTCACTGATCTTTTCTACTGTTTTTGTTTTGTTTTGTTTTGGTCTCTATTTCATTTATTTCTACTCTGATTGTTGTTATTTCTTTCCTTCTACTAACTTTGGGCTTTGTTTATTCTTCTTTTTCTAATTCCTTTAGGTGTAAACTTAGGTTGTTAATTTGAGATTTTTCTTTTTTCTTGAAATAGGCCTGTATTCCTATATACTTCACTCTTAGATCTGCTTTTGCTATGACCCATAAATTTTGGCAAGTTGTATTTCTATTTTCATTCATCTCAAGCTATTTTTTGATTTCCTTACTGACCCATTGGTTTTTTTAGTAGCATGTTGTTTAGTCTCCACGTGTTTGTGTTTTTTCCAGTTTTCTTCCTGGAATTGATTTCTAGTTTTATACCATTATGGTCAGAAAAGATGCTTGATATAATTTCTATCCTCTTAAATTTGCTGAGACTTGCTTTGTGGCCTAGCATGTGATCTGTCCTGGAGAATGTTTCCTGTGCACTTGAAAAGAATGCATATTCTGCAGTTTGGGGATAGAATGTTCCGTAGGTATCTATTAAGTCCATCTGGTCTAATGAGTCATTTAAGGCCACTGTTTCCTTATTGATTTTTGGTCTAGATGTTCTGTCCATTGATGTATGTAGGGTGTTAAAGTTGCCTAGTATTATTGTATTATTGTCAATTTATCTCTTTATGTCTGTTAATATTTGCTTTACATATTTAGATGCTCCTATGTTAGATGTATATATGTTTAAACATTACATCCTCCTCTTGGATTGACCACTTTATCATTATGTAACGTCCTTCCTTATCTCTTGTTATAATCTTTGTTTTAAAGTCTATTTTGTTTTACATTTGGCAGGGTATATATGTACATGCCACTCTCACTTTGTCCCAGATTACCCTTCCCCCTCCCCATGTGGATAGGGAGGGTGGGAGGGAGGGAGACAAAAGAGGAAAGAGATATGAGGATATGTGTACATGTATAGCTGATACACTTTGTTATAAAGCAGAAACTAACACACCAGTGTAAAGCAATTATACTCCAATAAAGATGTAAAATAAATAAAGTCTATTTTGTCTGATATGTGTATTGCTACCCCTGCTTTTTTTTTCCATTTCCATTTGCATGGAATATCTTTTTCCTTCCCTTCACTTACAGTCTCTGTTGTCTTTATCTCTGAAGTGAGTCTCTTGTAGGCAGCAAATAGATGGGAATTTTTTTTTTTTTAAATCAATTCAGCCACCTTATGTCTTTTGATTGGGGCATTTAGTTCATTTACATTTAAAGTGATTATAGATAGGTATGTACTTATTGCCATTTTGTTATTTGTTTTCTGGTGGTTTCTGTAGTTCTCTATTCTTTTCTTTTAAACTCTGTGGTTTGATGATTTTGTTTAGTGTTGTTTGGGTTCCTTTCTCTTCTTTCTTTATCTTTTTTTTAATCTTTTTTAAAATTTTTGGTTTGTGGTTACTATGAAGTTTATATACATACATATATATAGATCTCAACGTATCTCTAGCTCTAGTCATTTAAATTCAAATACACTGTAAAAGCTCTACATGTTTTACTCCCCCTCCACATTTTGTTTTTGATGTCATATTTTACAACTTTTTGTGTATCCCTTAATAACTTATTGTAGCTATAGTTGATTTTAAGACTTTTGCCTTTTAACCCTCAACTAGCTTTTTAAGTGGTTGATCCACTGCCTTTACCATATACAGTTGTCCCTTGGTATCCATGGGAGAAGGTTCCAGGGCCTGCTGTGGATACAGAAATCTGCAGACACTCAAGTCCCATAGTCAGCCCTCTGTAACCACAGATCCACATCTGTGCATTCAACCACCCTCAGATCATGTAGTACTGAATGTACTTATTGAAAAAAAAATTCATGTGTAAGTTTAAACCTGTGTTGTTCAAGGGTCAAATGTATTTGCCTTTACTAGTGAGATTTTTCCCTTCATGTATTTTCTTATTTCTTGTTATTGCCTTTGTTTGGTTTTGTTTTTGCTGGGTTTTTTGTTTGTTTTGGTAAAGAAGATCCTTTAACATTTCTTGTGAGTTTAGTGGTGATGACCTCTTTTAGTTTTTGTTTATTGGGGAAATTCTCTCTCTCTCCTTCATTTCTGAAGGATAACTTTGCCTGGTTCAGTATTCCTGGTTGTAGGTTTTTGTTTGTTTTGTTTTTGTTTATGTTTTTCCTTTCAGCAGTTTAAATGTATCATGCAGCTCCATTCTGGCCTGCAAAGTTTCTGCTGAAGTATCAGCTGGTAGCCTCATGGAGGTTCCCTCAAATGTGACTCTTTGTTTTCCCCTGTTGCCTTTAAAATTCTCTATCTTTAAATTTTGCCATTTTAATTATGACATGTTTTGGTGTGGATCTCTTTGGGTTCATTTTGTTTGGGACTCTCTGTACTTCTTGGACCTGGATATGTTTCTTTTCCCAGGTTATAGAAGTTTTCAGCCATTATTTCATCAAACACATTTCCCCTTTCTTTCTCTTCTTCTAAACCCCTATAATGCTAATGTTAGTACACTTGATGTTGTCCCAAAGGTCCCTAAACAATTCCTATTTTTTTTTTTTTTGCGGTACGCGGGCCTCTCACTGTTGTGGCCTCTCCCGTTGCAGAGCACAGGCTCCGGATGCGCAGGCTCAGCAGCCATGGCTCTCAGGCCCAGCCGCTCCACGGCATGTGGGATCTTCCCGGACCGGGGCACAAACCCATGTCCCCTGCACCGGCAGGCGGACTCCCAACCACTGCGCCACCAGGGAAGCCCACAATTCCTATTTTTAAAAACTTTGTCTTATGGATATTCTGATTGGGTGATTTCCACTATTCTGTCTTCCAGGATGCTTATGTGTTCTTCTGTATCACCTAATCTGCTGTTGATTCCCTTTAATGTATTTTTCATTTCAGTAATTATATTCTTCAGCTTGACTGGTTCTTTTTATATTTTCTAATTCTTTGTTGAAGCTTCACTGTGTTCCTCTATTTTTCTCCAAAGTTCAGTGAGCATTTTAATGACTGTTACTTTGAACTGTTTATCATAAAAGTTACTTATGTCCACTTCATTAGGGTTCTCCCACCCTGGAGGTTTTACCTTGTTCTTTCATTTGGAACATTTTCCTCATCTTCTTTGACTTTCCGTGTTTGTCTCTATGAATTAGGCAAAACAGGTACCTCTCCTGGTCTTCAAGGTGTGCCCTTATGTAGGAGTGCTTCCATGCAGTCTGTATATGTTGAAGCCAGAGTTAGATTAGGGGGCATGCTGGTGCAGCCCCAGTAGGCTGGAC